>NW_026961322.1:0-359931 GCF_963924245.1 Chroicocephalus ridibundus
TGGCTCCTTGAATGCCGTTCCTGGAGACACTGCGATCAATGTGGGAGATATGTCAAGATGTGTGTTTGTTTTGAGGACGGCTCTCTGGAGAGTCTTAGCAAAGAGGTCACAGGGATAATCAGAGCAATTCTCAGAGACACTGAGAACAAGCTCGACAATTCCCTCCTGGCACTTTCCCTGTAGGAGATACCGCAAGACGTTTCTGTAGATTGGGCACAGCGCTCTGCAGGGTGTTAGCAGAGACTTTCCCGGGACAGTGAAACCCTATGTCAGAGACACTGAGAAGAAGCCCCAATGTTCCCTCCAGGCACTTTCAGTGTGGGTGCCTTCTCCACGTGGTTCCTGGTTTCCCTGCAGCGCTGAAGAGAATGTTAGCAAAGAGGTAACCGGGACAGTGAAAACAGTACTCAAAGACAGGGAGAGCAAGCTCTCTCTTGGCACTTTGGATGTGGGACATACAGCGAGATGTTTGCTGCTTTTGCGTTTGGCTGTTGGGAGATTTACAGCACAAAGATATCTAGTTGATTTGAAGCAGTTCCGAGAAAGTCTAAACATAATCGCCACTTCTCCCTCCTGGCACTTTCCATGTGGGAGATATAGCAGGATGTATATTGGTTTTGAGGACAACTCAATGGACAGTGTAGGGAGAAAAGTTCCTGGCTCCTTGAATGCCGTTCCTGGAGACACTGCGATCAATGTGGGAGATATGTCAAGATGTGTGTTTGTTTTGAGGACGGCTCTCTGGAGAGTCTTAGCAAAGAGGTCACAGGGATAATCAGAGCAATTCTCAGAGACACTGAGAACAAGCTCGACAATTCCCTCCTGGCACTTTCCCTGTAGGAGATACCGCAAGACGTTTCTGTAGATTGGGCACAGCGCTCTGCAGGGTGTTAGCAGAGACTTTCCCGGGACAGTGAAACCCTATGTCAGAGACACTGAGAAGAAGCCCCAATGTTCCCTCCAGGCACTTTCAGTGTGGGTGCCTTCTCCACGTGGTTCCTGGTTTCCCTGCAGCGCTGAAGAGAATGTTAGCAAAGAGGTAACCGGGACAGTGCAAACAGTACTCAAAGACAGGGAGAGCAAGCTCTCTCTTGGCACTTTGGATGTGGGACATACAGCGAGATGTTTGCTGCTTTTGCGTTTGGCTGTTGGGAGATTTACAGCACAAAGATATCTAGTTGATTTGAAGCAGTTCCGAGAAAGTCTAAACATAATCGCCACTTCTCCCTCCTGGCACTTTCCATGTGGGAGATATAGCAGGATGTATATTGGTTTTGAGGACAACTCAATGGACAGTGTAGGGAGAAAAGTTCCTGGCTCCTTGAATGCCGTTCCTGGAGACACTGCGATCAATGTGGGAGATATGTCAAGATGTGTGTTTGTCGGAGGACGTCGGAGTGGGAGACGGACCCGGAGTAACGATGGAATCTCAATATGAGTATGATCGTTCTCCCTTTATTCAAGTTTTCACAGAGTATATATAGACAGGCAATAAGAGCACGCGCTAGCGGCAGCTATATGATTGGCTTACAGTCTCTGTTCACGCACTGTCCGTGCAGTTCATTCACAGATCAGATTGGTTACAAGAATTCACATAGTAAATTACTTAGTCATTAGCACAACATGTTTTCTACCTTCTCAGTCCCCGTTTTTCCCATGTACTAATTCCATCTTCTACCACCTGTTTTGCCCTTAATCTAATCTCTCATAGTAGGGAGGCTGGCTCACGTGATCATTTTCTCTCAGACACATTCCTACAATCCCCCCTTTTTCTTCTTGAGCCAGCCAGACCTTATGCATGGCATTTTCTATCATGTCAGTCACTTTGCGGAGAACACATGAGGCTACCATAATCAATAATAATATAACCAACAGTAGCATGAGCCCTTGCTTTAGTAAGTCTGATAACCATCCCGTTATACCCCATGAGTTTGACCAATCATCGAAACCATTTTTGACCGCTTTTAATTTGGACATGTTATCCTTGTTGTGACACTCTTAGCAAGTTATATACTAAACACAATTAAAAACAGAATCAAAAAGAACCCTGCTAAGGCAATAAATACCCAGATTCCTAAATTTAGCCCAGAAAGCCAATTTCTTTGGATTTACCCACGAGAAATCCTTTTGTAATATTTCAAATACATTGCGGTTGCTGACAGCACGAGCGACCCTGGAAAAACAATCGTGGTAACATTTCGATCATCATAGTTACTGGTTTTGAAAAGGTATGTGGCAAAAATACCCACTCTAACGCAGTCAGGCTCTTTGCGAGTGCATCATCCCACTGTCCTATCAGGGCATAAAGTTGAAATTCTTGTAGGAAGGTGTTCAATGCGTCTTGCAGCAGTAGTAGACTATATCTTATCTTGCAACATACTGTAATGCCTTCAGAGCTGTTGGGGTTAATGAACATAGAACTTACTGGGGGGGGGGGGGGGCGGGGGCAGACACAGTGCTTCAGGGCATCCCCTGTACCTTCAAAGTGCGCTCATGTCTCTCTCCCCCTCTCTGACCTGAGACAGCCTCCTTATATCCTGCACTGGATTGACTGGAGAAGTACAGGCTAGAGTCGCTGCATGCATGGCCAGCGCACGCAGCGAGTCCCACCAGACTCTCCTGCACCGGATCGAGTAGAAAAGTACAGGCTAGAGTCACTGCACACGTGGCCAGCGTACACAGCGAGTCTCACCAAACTCATGATCCAGCTTTGCTGACAGCAGCTGTCTGATACATGACTACATTGTTGTAATCCCTTCTTGTTATCTTCTTCTGTGAAGGTCGGGTTCTCACGGATACACACATAGTTTTTAGAGCAACATATTCTACAACTCGTACAAGGGTATGATGCAAAGCGGCATTTACAGCTGATCATATAATGCTTATTAAACACGGCAAACAGCATACTAAACATAACAGACAAATTCCTTCCACACAGGCGATGAGTATAATTTGCTTCAACCAACCCCACCCCCAAGTCCATCCAGCAAAGAGATTTCACCCAGTGGTCTCCACAAGTTGCTGGTTCGGTCGGTGCAGTTCCTGCAGCTGGGCATGGATGGATTTGGAGTGGTCACTTAGATTCATACAATACAGTCCTTTAACATCTTGACAACCATGTCTGTGAGCTGAAAGCAAAAAATCAGTAGCAGTTCTGTTTTGCAACATCGCATATCGAATACTATCTACATCTAGCAATAACTCAGAAATAGCGGTACTAGTAGCATTGTTAAACTTATCCTTGGCAGCAAGAGAGTCCTTGTTATCACAAATTCTTGGCAGCAAAAGAGTCCTTGTTAGCAAGAGAGCATGCGGACTCCCTGTTCTTGCTGGTACTGTGCTTTGATCTTCTTCCACAACAGGCCAAGATTCTCAAGCAGCTAGATAAGGTGTCTGTGAGTCCATTACAGGCTTATGTCATCCAAATGTTTTTCTTGCAAGCACCCGAGACTGAATAACAATTGGTGTGATATATGTGTTTTCCAGCACCCAGGTGCGAGTCCCTTGCGTGTATTTACAGTCCTCCTCGCCGATCTGACGTTGCTTTCCCATATTCCACCCCCTTGCTCAAGAGACCGCTTCTGCTGGGGTTCATTTTAGTCTCGCAGGGTATAACACAGAGCAATCTACTAAGGCATGCAATAACATATACACATATAGGAAAAAACCAAAACCATATCTCTATGGTACTGCTTTGAATCAGGTGTCCTATTTCTCTTTTTCTGATGCTTTCTCATAATGCTTATGGCATACTTTTGTGCTAACATGGCACACTTTTGTGCTAACATGGCACATTTCCCATCTAATTGTTCCTGTTTGGTTTCTTCTTTTTTTTTTTTTTTTTTTTTTCCTCTTTTTTTTTTCTTTTTTTTTTCTTTTTTTTTCTTTTTTTTCTTATTCTTTTTTTTTTCTTTTTTCTTTTTTTTTTTTTTTTTTTTTTGTTTTCCCCCCCATCACTTACGACTGACATAAAAGTCTGCCTTTGCAACAAGAGCTCAGTTTCTCATTTTTCCTTAAGTTTCTCATTTTCATACAGAGCATCCTATAGATTTTGGCTCGACTCCTTTTCCCAATCAACCATGACCTTATAGACAAACAACAAACAACCAGCGATACGCCCTGCACGGGCGAGCCATTCCTGAGAGTGTAAACGTGTCGGCTCGTGAAAACTCCCCCGATATTTCAGGACTTCCATCGGTTCTACAGCCCATCCTGGTGTATCTACCTGGGGTGCGCTCGCCTTACGTCTAAACACTGTGTATACACAAACTTCTTCACTTGACGGAGTGTCAGCCCTAGTTGCATACGAGAACAGTACCACACTGGACAGAACACCTGCTCAAGCGGAGTCACCTAACGACACTGCACACAACAAAAAGCAAACAGTAGCACACATGCTGATCAGCAGGTATAAGCCGGCGCCCACACACACTTACACAGCAGACATACAAAAACAGCACTTTTATCTCAGGGGGACGACTGGGGAGGGGAGGGGGTGAGGCGGGCAATGTCAGGAGCAAACAGCTCCGACTCTGTCCTTCTCTGCTGACATTCTGCCTCCTCCATCGGCCTCAGGTGGAGCAGGGGGGCTCAGCAGGGGATTGTCCCAGACCTTCGGACCTGGCCTGTTCGATCCCCCTCCCGTGGGTTGTAACGCTGCAAAAGCCCCGGCTGCTGTGGCTCGCTCCGCGTTCATATCTTGTAAGGTCGATAACACCAACCACCATGTCGTCGCTAACGGTGATGCCTCTTTGTCTCCTTTACTTATCACTTCCCACAGTTTTTTTCCAACAGCCTCCCATATTTCTGGTTTAAAAGCTGTCTGGGGCTCTGGTGCGAATCCGTTCTCTCTGCACCAGGTTAACAACCTTCGGAGCATACGCTCATCGTATTTCACCCCTCTCTTAGAGAGGATATGCAGGAGAAGTCTTAATATAGCCCCTTCTTCTTTTGTTACTTGTTGTCCCATCTCCTGCCCCGGCTTAATCAGTTTGAGCAACAGTTTCGCTGGTGTTTCAATCCCTCTCTTAGAGAGGATCCCAGCGAGTAGCGTGGCCGCAGCTTCTGTTTCCATAGCTGCGCCTGGGAGGTGAGGAGCGACCTCACGCCGTTGTCTGCTCCCGCTGATGCGCCCAAGCAGCACGTCTCCCAGCCGAAGTTTCCCACTCCCCTCCTCTAGCTGCTTACCGCAGTCTCGGAGAACTCAGTCGCGCTGAACCATCCTCTGCTACCAGAAGTCGGAGGACGTCGGAGTGGGAGACGGACCCGGAGTAACGATGGAATCTCAATATGAGTATGATCGTTCTCCCTTTATTCAAGTTTTCACAGAGTATATATAGACAGGCAATAAGAGCACGCGCTAGCGGCAGCTATATGATTGGCTTACAGTCTCTGTTCACGCACTGTCCGTGCAGTTCATTCACAGATCAGATTGGTTACAAGAATTCACATAGTAAATTACTTAGTCATTAGCACAACATGTTTTCTACCTTCTCAGTCCCCGTTTTTCCCATGTACTAATTCCATCTTCTACCACCTGTTTTGCCCTTAATCTAATCTCTCATAGTAGGGAGGCTGGCTCACGTGATCATTTTCTCTCAGACACATTCCTACATGTGTTTGTTTTGAGGACGGCTCTCTGGAGAGTCTTAGCAAAGAGGTCACAGGGATAATCAGAGCAATTCTCAGAGACACTGAGAACAAGCTCGACAATTCCCTCCTGGCACTTTCCCTGTAGGAGATACCGCAAGACGTTTCTGTAGATTGGGCACAGCGCTCTGCAGGGTGTTAGCAGAGACTTTCCCGGGACAGTGAAACCCTATGTCAGAGACACTGAGAAGAAGCCCCAATGTTCCCTCCAGGCACTTTCAGTGTGGGTGCCTTCTCCACGTGGTTCCTGGTTTCCCTGCAGCGCTGAAGAGAATGTTAGCAAAGAGGTAACCGGGACAGTGAAAACAGTACTCAAAGACAGGGAGAGCAAGCTCTCTCTTGGCACTTTGGATGTGGGACATACAGCGAGATGTTTGCTGCTTTTGCGTTTGGCTGTTGGGAGATTTACAGCACAAAGATATCTAGTTGATTTGAAGCAGTTCTGAGAAAGTCTAAACGTAATCCCCACTTCTCCCTCCTGGCACTTTCCATGTGGGAGATATAGCAGGATGTATATTGGTTTTGAGGACAACTCAATGGACAGTGTAGGGAGAAAAGTTCCTGGCTCCTTGAATGCCGTTCCTGGAGACACTGCGATCAATGAGGGAGATATGTCAAGATGTGTGTTTGTTTTGAGGACGGCTCTCTGGAGAGTCTTAGCAAAGAGGTCACAGGGATAATCAGAGCAATTCTCAGAGACACTGAGAACAAGCTCGACAATTCCCTCCTGGCACTTTCCCTGTAGGAGATACCGCAAGACGTTTCTGTAGATTGGGCACAGCGCTCTGCAGGGTGTTAGCAGAGACTTTCCCGGGACAGTGAAACCCTATGTCAGAGACACTGAGAAGAAGCCCCAATGTTCCCTCCAGGCACTTTCAGTGTGGGTGCCTTCTCCACGTGGTTCCTGGTTTCCCTGCAGCGCTGAAGAGAATGTTAGCAAAGAGGTAACCGGGACAGTGAAAACAGTACTCAAAGAGAGGGAGAGCAAGCTCTCTCTTGGCACTTTGGATGTGGGACATACAGCGAGATGTTTGCTGCTTTTGCGTTTGGCTGTTGGGAGATTTACAGCACAAAGATATCTAGTTGATTTGAAGCAGTTCCGAGAAAGTCTAAGCATAATCGCCACTTCTCCCTCCTGGCACTTTCCATGTGGGAGATATAGCAGGATGTATATTGGTTTTGAGGACAACTCAATGGACAGTGTAGGGAGAAAAGTTCCTGGCTCCTTGAATGCCGTTCCTGGAGACACTGCGATCAATGTGGGAGATATGTCAAGATGTGTGTTTGTTTTGAGGACGGCTCTCTGGAGAGTCTTAGCAAAGAGGTCACAGGGATAATCAGAGCAATTCTCAGAGACACTGAGAACAAGCTCGACAATTCCCTCCTGGCACTTTCCCTGTAGGAGATACCGCAAGACGTTTCTGTAGATTGGGCACAGCGCTCTGCAGGGTGTTAGCAGAGACTTTCCCGGGACAGTGAAACCCTATGTCAGAGACACTGAGAAGAAGCCCCAATGTTCCCTCCAGGCACTTTCAGTGTGGGTGCCTTCTCCACGTGGTTCCTGGTTTCCCTGCAGCGCTGAAGAGAATGTTAGCAAAGAGGTAACCGGGACAGTGAAAACAGTACTCAAAGACAGGGAGAGCAAGCTCTCTCTTGGCACTTTGGATGTGGGACATACAGCGAGATGTTTGCTGCTTTTGCGTTTGGCTGTTGGGAGATTTACAGCACAAAGATATCTAGTTGATTTGAAGCAGTTCCGAGAAAGTCTAAACGTAATCCCCACTTCTCCCTCCTGGCACTTTCCATGTGGGAGATATAGCAGGATGTATATTGGTTTTGAGGACAACTCAATGGACAGTGTAGGGAGAAAAGTTCCTGGCTCCTTGAATGCCGTTCCTGGAGACACTGCGATCAATGTGGGAGATATGTCAAGATGTGTGTTTGTTTTGAGGACGGCTCTCTGGAGAGTCTTAGCAAAGAGGTCAGAGGGATAATCAGAGCAATTCTCAGAGACACTGAGAACAAGCTCGACAATTCCCTCCTGGCACTTTCCCTGTAGGAGATACCGCAAGACGTTTCTGTAGATTGGGCACAGCGCTCTGCAGGGTGTTAGCAGAGACTTTCCCGGGACAGTGAAACCCTATGTCAGAGACACTGAGAAGAAGCCCCAATGTTCCCTCCAGGCACTTTCAGTGTGGGTGCCTTCTCCACGTGGTTCCTGGTTTCCCTGCAGCGCTGAAGAGAATGTTAGCAAAGAGGTAACCGGGACAGTGAAAACAGTACTCAAAGACAGGGAGAGCAAGCTCTCTCTTGGCACTTTGGATGTGGGACATACAGCGAGATGTTTGCTGCTTTTGCGTTTGGCTGTTGGGAGATTTACAGCACAAAGATATCTAGTTGATTTGAAGCAGTTCCGAGAAAGTCTAAACGTAATCGCCACTTCTCCCTCCTGGCACTTTCCATGTGGGAGATATAGCAGGATGTATATTGGTTTTGAGGACAACTCAATGGACAGTGTAGGGAGAAAAGTTCCTGGCTCCTTGAATGCCGTTCCTGGAGACACTGCGATCAATGAGGGAGATATGTCAAGATGTGTGTTTGTTTTGAGGACGGCTCTCTGGAGAGTCTTAGCAAAGAGGTCACAGGGATAATCAGAGCAATTCTCAGAGACACTGAGAACAAGCTCGACAATTCCCTCCTGGCACTTTCCCTGTAGGAGATACCGCAAGACGTTTCTGTAGATTGGGCACAGCGCTCTGCAGGGTGTTAGCAGAGACTTTCCCGGGACAGTGAAACCCTATGTCAGAGACACTGAGAAGAAGCCCCAATGTTCCCTCCAGGCACTTTCAGTGTGGGTGCCTTCTCCACGTGGTTCCTGGTTTCCCTGCAGCGCTGAAGAGAATGTTAGCAAAGAGGTAACCGGGACAGTGCAAACAGTACTCAAAGACAGGGAGAGCAAGCTCTCTCTTGGCACTTTGGATGTGGGACATACAGCGAGATGTTTGCTGCTTTTGCGTTTGGCTGTTGGGAGATTTACAGCACAAAGATATCTAGTTGATTTGAAGCAGTTCCGAGAAAGTCTAAACGTAATCCCCACTTCTCCCTCCTGGCACTTTCCATGTGGGAGATATAGCAGGATGTATATTGGTTTTGAGGACAACTCAATGGACAGTGTAGGGAGAAAAGTTCCTGGCTCCTTGAATGCCGTTCCTGGAGACACTGCGATCAATGTGGGAGATATGTCAAGATGTGTGTTTGTTTTGAGGACGTCTCTCTGGAGAGTCTTAGCAAAGAGGTCAGAGGGATAATCAGAGCAATTCTCAGAGACACTGAGAACAAGCTCGACAATTCCCTCCTGGCACTTTCCCTGTAGGAGATACCGCAAGACGTTTCTGTAGATTGGGCACAGCGCTCTGCAGGGTGTTAGCAGAGACTTTCCCGGGACAGTGAAACCCTATGTCAGAGACACTGAGAAGAAGCCCCAATGTTCCCTCCAGGCACTTTCAGTGTGGGTGCCTTCTCCACGTGGTTCCTGGTTTCCCTGCAGCGCTCAAGAGAATGTTAGCAAAGAGGTAACCGGGACAGTGAAAACAGTACTCAAAGACAGGGAGAGCAAGCTCTCTCTTGGCACTTTGGATGTGGGACATACAGCGAGATGTTTGCTGCTTTTGCGTTTGGCTGTTGGGAGATTTACAGCACAAAGATATCTAGTTGATTTGAAGCAGTTCCGAGAAAGTCTAAACGTAATCGCCACTTCTCCCTCCTGGCACTTTCCATGTGGGAGATATAGCAGGATGTATATTGGTTTTGAGGACAACTCAATGGACAGTGTAGGGAGAAAAGTTCCTGGCTCCTTGAATGCCGTTCCTGGAGACACTGCGATCAATGTGGGAGATATGTCAAGATGTGTGTTTGTTTTGAGGACGGCTCTCTGGAGAGTCTTAGCAAAGAGGTCAGAGGGATAATCAGAGCAATTCTCAGAGACACTGAGAACAAGCTCGACAATTCCCTCCTGGCACTTTCCCTGTAGGAGATACCGCAAGACGTTTCTGTAGATTGGGCACAGCGCTCTGCAGGGTGTTAGCAGAGACTTTCCCGGGACAGTGAAACCCTATGTCAGAGACACTGAGAAGAAGCCCCAATGTTCCCTCCAGGCACTTTCAGTGTGGGTGCCTTCTCCACGTGGTTCCTGGTTTCCCTGCAGCGCTGAAGAGAATGTTAGCAAAGAGGTAACCGGGACAGTGAAAACAGTACTCAAAGACAGGGAGAGCAAGCTCTCTCTTGGCACTTTGGATGTGGGACATACAGCGAGATGTTTGCTGCTTTTGCGTTTGGCTGTTGGGAGATTTACAGCACAAAGATATCTAGTTGATTTGAAGCAGTTCCGAGAAAGTCTAAACATAATCGCCACTTCTCCCTCCTGGCACTTTCCATGTGGGAGATATAGCAGGATGTATATTGGTTTTGAGGACAACTCAATGGACAGTGTAGGGAGAAAAGTTCCTGGCTCCTTGAATGCCGTTCCTGGAGACACTGCGATCAATGTGGGAGATATGTCAAGATGTGTGTTTGTTTTGAGGACGGCTCTCTGGAGAGTCTTAGCAAAGAGGTCAGAGGGATAATCAGAGCAATTCTCAGAGACACTGAGAACAAGCTCGACAATTCCCTCCTGGCACTTTCCCTGTAGGAGATACCGCAAGACGTTTCTGTAGATTGGGCACAGCGCTCTGCAGGGTGTTAGCAGAGACTTTCCCGGGACAGTGAAACCCTATGTCAGAGACACTGAGAAGAAGCCCCAATGTTCCCTCCAGGCACTTTCAGTGTGGGTGCCTTCTCCACGTGGTTCCTGGTTTCCCTGCAGCGCTGAAGAGAATGTTAGCAAAGAGGTAACCGGGACAGTGAAAACAGTACTCAAAGACAGGGAGAGCAAGCTCTCTCTTGGCACTTTGGATGTGGGACATAGAGCGAGATGTTTGCTGCTTTTGCGTTTGGCTGTTGGGAGATTTACAGCACAAAGATATCTAGTTGATTTGAAGCAGTTCCGAGAAAGTCTAAACATAATCGCCACTTCTCCCTCCTGGCACTTTCCATGTGGGAGATATAGCAGGATGTATATTGGTTTTGAGGACAACTCAATGGACAGTGTAGGGAGAAAAGTTCCTGGCTCCTTGAATGCCGTTCCTGGAGACACTGCGATCAATGTGGGAGATATGTCAAGATGTGTGTTTGTTTTGAGGACGGCTCTCTGGAGAGTCTTAGCAAAGAGGTCAGAGGGATAATCAGAGCAATTCTCAGAGACACTGAGAACAAGCTCGACAATTCCCTCCTGGCACTTTCCCTGTAGGAGATACCGCAAGACGTTTCTGTAGATTGGGCACAGCGCTCTGCAGGGTGTTAGCAGAGACTTTCCCGGGACAGTGAAACCCTATGTCAGAGACACTGAGAAGAAGCCCCAATGTTCCCTCCAGGCACTTTCAGGGTGGGTGCCTTCTCCACGTGGTTCCTGGTTTCCCTGCAGCGCTGAAGAGAATGTTAGCAAAGAGGTAACCGGGACAGTGAAAACAGTACTCAAAGACAGGGAGAGCAAGCTCTCTCTTGGCACTTTGGATGTGGGACATACAGCGAGATGTTTGCTGCTTTTGCGTTTGGCTGTTGGGAGATTTCCAGCACAAAGATATCTAGTTGATTTGAAGCAGTTCCGAGAAAGTCTAAACATAATCGCCACTTCTCCCTCCTGGCACTTTCCATGTGGGAGATATAGCAGGATGTATATTGGTTTTGAGGACAACTCAATGGACAGTGTAGGGAGAAAAGTTCCTGGCTCCTTGAATGCCGTTCCTGGAGACACTGCGATCAATGAGGGAGATATGTCAAGATGTGTGTTTGTTTTGAGGACGGCTCTCTGGAGAGTCTTAGCAAAGAGGTCACAGGGATAATCAGAGCAATTCTCAGAGACACTGAGAACAAGCTCGACAATTCCCTCCTGGCACTTTCCCTGTAGGAGATACCGCAAGACGTTTCTGTAGATTGGGCACAGCGCTCTGCAGGGTGTTAGCAGAGACTTTCCCGGGACAGTGAAACCCTATGTCAGAGACACTGAGAAGAAGCCCCAATGTTCCCTCCAGGCACTTTCAGTGTGGGTGCCTTCTCCACGTGGTTCCTGGTTTCCCTGCAGCGCTGAAGAGAATGTTAGCAAAGAGGTAACCGGGACAGTGCAAACAGTACTCAAAGACAGGGAGAGCAAGCTCTCTCTTGGCACTTTGGATGTGGGACATACAGCGAGATGTTTGCTGCTTTTGCGTTTGGCTGTTGGGAGATTTACAGCACAAAGATATCTAGTTGATTTGAAGCAGTTCCGAGAAAGTCTAAACATAATCGCCACTTCTCCCTCCTGGCACTTTCCATGTGGGAGATATAGCAGGATGTATATTGGTTTTGAGGACAACTCAATGGACAGTGTAGGGAGAAAAGTTCCTGGCTCCTTGAATGCCGTTCCTGGAGACACTGCGATCAATGTGGGAGATATGTCAAGATGTGTGTTTGTTTTGAGGACGGCTCTCTGGAGAGTCTTAGCAAAGAGGTCAGAGGGATAATCAGAGCAATTCTCAGAGACACTGAGAACAAGCTCGACAATTCCCTCCTGGCACTTTCCCTGTAGGAGATACCGCAAGACGTTTCTGTAGATTGGGCACAGCGCTCTGCAGGGTGTTAGCAGAGACTTTCCCGGGACAGTGAAACCCTATGTCAGAGACACTGAGAAGAAGCCCCAATGTTCCCTCCAGGCACTTTCAGGGTGGGTGCCTTCTCCACGTGGTTCCTGGTTTCCCTGCAGCGCTGAAGAGAATGTTAGCAAAGAGGTAACCGGGACAGTGAAAACAGTACTCAAAGACAGGGAGAGCAAGCTCTCTCTTGGCACTTTGGATGTGGGACATACAGCGAGATGTTTGCTGCTTTTGCGTTTGGCTGTTGGGAGATTTACAGCACAAAGATATCTAGTTGATTTGAAGCAGTTCCGAGAAAGTCTAAACATAATCGCCACTTCTCCCTCCTGGCACTTTCCATGTGGGAGATATAGCAGGATGTATATTGGTTTTGAGGACAACTCAATGGACAGTGTAGGGAGAAAAGTTCCTGGCTCCTTGAATGCCGTTCCTGGAGACACTGCGATCAATGAGGGAGATGTGTCAAGATGTGTGTTTGTTTTGAGGACGGCTCTCTGGAGAGTCTTAGCAAAGAGGTCACAGGGATAATCAGAGCAATTCTCAGAGACACTGAGAACAAGCTCGACAATTCCCTCCTGGCACTTTCCCTGTAGGAGATACCGCAAGACGTTTCTGTAGATTGGGCACAGCGCTCTGCAGGGTGTTAGCAGAGACTTTCCCGGGACAGTGAAACCCTATGTCAGAGACACTGAGAAGAAGCCCCAATGTTCCCTCCAGGCACTTTCAGTGTGGGTGCCTTCTCCACGTGGTTCCTGGTTTCCCTGCAGCGCTGAAGAGAATGTTAGCAAAGAGGTAACCGGGACAGTGAAAACAGTACTCAAAGACAGGGAGAGCAAGCTCTCTCTTGGCACTTTGGATGTGGGACATACAGCGAGATGTTTGCTGCTTTTGCGTTTGGCTGTTGGGAGATTTCCAGCACAAAGATATCTAGTTGATTTGAAGCAGTTCCGAGAAAGTCTAAACATAATCGCCACTTCTCCCTCCTGGCACTTTCCATGTGGGAGATATAGCAGGATGTATATTGGTTTTGAGGACAACTCAATGGACAGTGTAGGGAGAAAAGTTCCTGGCTCCTTGAATGCCGTTCCTGGAGACACTGCGATCAATGAGGGAGATATGTCAAGATGTGTGTTGGTTTTGAGGACGGCTCTCTGGAGAGTCTTAGCAAAGAGGTCACAGGGATAATCAGAGCAATTCTCAGAGACACTGAGAACAAGCTCGACAATTCCCTCCTGGCACTTTCCCTGTAGGAGATACCGCAAGACGTTTCTGTAGATTGGGCACAGCGCTCTGCAGGGTGTTAGCAGAGACTTTCCCGGGACAGTGAAACCCTATGTCAGAGACACTGAGAAGAAGCCCCAATGTTCCCTCCAGGCACTTTCAGTGTGGGTGCCTTCTCCACGTGGTTCCTGGTTTCCCTGCAGCGCTGAAGAGAATGTTAGCAAAGAGGTAACCGGGACAGTGAAAACAGTACTCAAAGACAGGGAGAGCAAGCTCTCTCTTGGCACTTTGGATGTGGGACATACAGCGAGATGTTTGCTGCTTTTGCGTTTGGCTGTTGGGAGATTTCCAGCACAAAGATATCTAGTTGATTTGAAGCAGTTCCGAGAAAGTCTAAACATAATCGCCACTTCTCCCTCCTGGCACTTTCCATGTGGGAGATATAGCAGGATGTATATTGGTTTTGAGGACAACTCAATGGACAGTGTAGGGAGAAAAGTTCCTGGCTCCTTGAATGCCGTTCCTGGAGACACTGCGATCAATGTGGGAGATATGTCAAGATGTGTGTTTGTTTTGAGGACGGCTCTCTGGAGAGTCTTAGCAAAGAGGTCAGAGGGATAATCAGAGCAATTCTCAGAGACACTGAGAACAAGCTCGACAATTCCCTCCTGGCACTTTCCCTGTAGGAGATACCGCAAGACGTTTCTGTAGATTGGGCACAGCGCTCTGCAGGGTGTTAGCAGAGACTTTCCCGGGACAGTGAAACCCTATGTCAGAGACACTGAGAAGAAGCCCCAATGTTCCCTCCAGGCACTTTCAGTGTGGGTGCCTTCTCCACGTGGTTCCTGGTTTCCCTGCAGCGCTGAAGAGAATGTTAGCAAAGAGGTAACCGGGACAGTGAAAACAGTACTCAAAGACAGGGAGAGCAAGCTCTCTCTTGGCACTTTGGATGTGGGACATACAGCGAGATGTTTGCTGCTTTTGCGTTTGGCTGTTGGGAGATTTACAGCACAAAGATATCTAGTTGATTTGAAGCAGTTCCGAGAAAGTCTAAACATAATCGCCACTTCTCCCTCCTGGCACTTTCCATGTGGGAGATATAGCAGGATGTATATTGGTTTTGAGGACAACTCAATGGACAGTGTAGGGAGAAAAGTTCCTGGCTCCTTGAATGCCGTTCCTGGAGACACTGCGATCAATGTGGGAGATATGTCAAGATGTGTGTTTGTTTTGAGGACGGCTCTCTGGAGAGTCTTAGCAAAGAGGTCAGAGGGATAATCAGAGCAATTCTCAGAGACACTGAGAACAAGCTCGACAATTCCCTCCTGGCACTTTCCCTGTAGGAGATACCGCAAGACGTTTCTGTAGATTGGGCACAGCGCTCTGCAGGGTGTTAGCAGAGACTTTCCCGGGACAGTGAAACCCTATGTCAGAGACACTGAGAAGAAGCCCCAATGTTCCCTCCAGGCACTTTCAGTGTGGGTGCCTTCTCCACGTGGTTCCTGGTTTCCCTGCAGCGCTGAAGAGAATGTTAGCAAAGAGGTAACCGGGACAGTGAAAACAGTACTCAAAGACAGGGAGAGCAAGCTCTCTCTTGGCACTTTGGATGTGGGACATAGAGCGAGATGTTTGCTGCTTTTGCGTTTGGCTGTTGGGAGATTTACAGCACAAAGATATCTAGTTGATTTGAAGCAGTTCCGAGAAAGTCTAAACATAATCGCCACTTCTCCCTCCTGGCACTTTCCATGTGGGAGATATAGCAGGATGTATATTGGTTTTGAGGACAACTCAATGGACAGTGTAGGGAGAAAAGTTCCTGGCTCCTTGAATGCCGTTCCTGGAGACACTGCGATCAATGAGGGAGATGTGTCAAGATGTGTGTTTGTTTTGAGGACGGCTCTCTGGAGAGTCTTAGCAAAGAGGTCACAGGGATAATCAGAGCAATTCTCAGAGACACTGAGAACAAGCTCGACAATTCCCTCCTGGCACTTTCCCTGTAGGAGATACCGCAAGACGTTTCTGTAGATTGGGCACAGCGCTCTGCAGGGTGTTAGCAGAGACTTTCCCGGGACAGTGAAACCCTATGTCAGAGACACTGAGAAGAAGCCCCAATGTTCCCTCCAGGCACTTTCAGTGTGGGTGCCTTCTCCACGTGGTTCCTGGTTTCCCTGCAGCGCTGAAGAGAATGTTAGCAAAGAGGTAACCGGGACAGTGCAAACAGTACTCAAAGACAGGGAGAGCAAGCTCTCTCTTGGCACTTTGGATGTGGGACATACAGCGAGATGTTTGCTGCTTTTGCGTTTGGCTGTTGGGAGATTTACAGCACAAAGATATCTAGTTGATTTGAAGCAGTTCCGAGAAAGTCTAAACGTAATCGCCACTTCTCCCTCCTGGCACTTTCCATGTGGGAGATATAGCAGGATGTATATTGGTTTTGAGGACAACTCAATGGACAGTGTAGGGAGAAAAGTTCCTGGCTCCTTGAATGCCGTTCCTGGAGACACTGCGATCAATGTGGGAGATATGTCAAGATGTGTGTTTGTTTTGAGGACGGCTCTCTGGAGAGTCTTAGCAAAGAGGTCAGAGGGATAATCAGAGCAATTCTCAGAGACACTGAGAACAAGCTCGACAATTCCCTCCTGGCACTTTCCCTGTAGGAGATACCGCAAGACGTTTCTGTAGATTGGGCACAGCGCTCTGCAGGGTGTTAGCAGAGACTTTCCCGGGACAGTGAAACCCTATGTCAGAGACACTGAGAAGAAGCCCCAATGTTCCCTCCAGGCACTTTCAGTGTGGGTGCCTTCTCCACGTGGTTCCTGGTTTCCCTGCAGCGCTCAAGAGAATGTTAGCAAAGAGGTAACCGGGACAGTGAAAACAGTACTCAAAGACAGGGAGAGCAAGCTCTCTCTTGGCACTTTGGATGTGGGACATACAGCGAGATGTTTGCTGCTTTTGCGTTTGGCTGTTGGGAGATTTACAGCACAAAGATATCTAGTTGATTTGAAGCAGTTCCGAGAAAGTCTAAACATAATCGCCACTTCTCCCTCCTGGCACTTTCCATGTGGGAGATATAGCAGGATGTATATTGGTTTTGAGGACAACTCAATGGACAGTGTAGGGAGAAAAGTTCCTGGCTCCTTGAATGCCGTTCCTGGAGACACTGCGATCAATGAGGGAGATATGTGAAGATGTGTGTTTGTTTTGAGGACGGCTCTCTGGAGAGTCTTAGCAAAGAGGTCACAGGGATAATCAGAGCAATTCTCAGAGACACTGAGAACAAGCTCGACAATTCCCTCCTGGCACTTTCCCTGTAGGAGATACCGCAAGACGTTTCTGTAGATTGGGCACAGCGCTCTGCAGGGTGTTAGCAGAGACTTTCCCGGGACAGTGAAACCCTATGTCAGAGACACTGAGAAGAAGCCCCAATGTTCCCTCCAGGCACTTTCAGTGTGGGTGCCTTCTCCACGTGGTTCCTGGTTTCCCTGCAGCGCTGAAGAGAATGTTAGCAAAGAGGTAACCGGGACAGTGCAAACAGTACTCAAAGACAGGGAGAGCAAGCTCTCTCTTGGCACTTTGGATGTGGGACATACAGCGAGATGTTTGCTGCTTTTGCGTTTGGCTGTTGGGAGATTTACAGCACAAAGATATCTAGTTGATTTGAAGCAGTTCCGAGAAAGTCTAAACATAATCGCCACTTCTCCCTCCTGGCACTTTCCATGTGGGAGATATAGCAGGATGTATATTGGTTTTGAGGACAACTCAATGGACAGTGTAGGGAGAAAAGTTCCTGGCTCCTTGAATGCCGTTCCTGGAGACACTGCGATCAATGAGGGAGATATGTCAAGATGTGTGTTTGTTTTGAGGACGGCTCTCTGGAGAGTCTTAGCAAAGAGGTCACAGGGATAATCAGAGCAATTCTCAGAGACACTGAGAACAAGCTCGACAATTCCCTCCTGGCACTTTCCCTGTAGGAGATACCGCAAGACGTTTCTGTAGATTGGGCACAGCGCTCTGCAGGGTGTTAGCAGAGACTTTCCCGGGACAGTGAAACCCTATGTCAGAGACACTGAGAAGAAGCCCCAATGTTCCCTCCAGGCACTTTCAGTGTGGGTGCCTTCTCCACGTGGTTCCTGGTTTCCCTGCAGCGCTGAAGAGAATGTTAGCAAAGAGGTAACCGGGACAGTGAAAACAGTACTCAAAGACAGGGAGAGCAAGCTCTCTCTTGACACTTTGGATGTGGGACATACAGCGAGATGTTTGCTGCTTTTGCGTTTGGCTGTTGGGAGATTTACAGCACAAAGATATCTAGTTGATTTGAAGCAGTTCCGAGAAAGTCTAAACATAATCGCCACTTCTCCCTCCTGGCACTTTCCATGTGGGAGATATAGCAGGATGTATATTGGTTTTGAGGACAACTCAATGGACAGTGTAGGGAGAAAAGTTCCTGGCTCCTTGAATGCCGTTCCTGGAGACACTGCGATCAATGAGGGAGATATGTCAAGATGTGTGTTTGTTTTGAGGACGGCTCTCTGGAGAGTCTTAGCAAAGAGGTCACAGGGATAATCAGAGCAATTCTCAGAGACACTGAGAACAAGCTCGACAATTCCCTCCTGGCACTTTCCCTGTAGGAGATACCGCAAGACGTTTCTGTAGATTGGGCACAGCGCTCTGCAGGGTGTTAGCAGAGACTTTCCCGGGACAGTGAAACCCTATGTCAGAGACACTGAGAAGAAGCCCCAGTGTTCCCTCCAGGCACTTTCAGTGTGGGTGCCTTCTCCACGTGGTTCCTGGTTTCCCTGCAGCGCTGAAGAGAATGTTAGCAAAGAGGTAACCGGGACAGTGCAAACAGTACTCAAAGACAGGGAGAGCAAGCTCTCTCTTGGCACTTTGGATGTGGGACATACAGCGAGATGTTTGCTGCTTTTGCGTTTGGCTGTTGGGAGATTTCCAGCACAAAGATATCTAGTTGATTTGAAGCAGTTCCGAGAAAGTCTAAACATAATCGCCACTTCTCCCTCCTGGCACTTTCCATGTGGGAGATATAGCAGGATGTATATTGGTTTTGAGGACAACTCAATGGACAGTGTAGGGAGAAAAGTTCCTGGCTCCTTGAATGCCGTTCCTGGAGACACTGCGATCAATGTGGGAGATATGTCAAGATGTGTGTTTGTTTTGAGGACGGCTCTCTGGAGAGTCTTAGCAAAGAGGTCACAGGGATAATCAGAGCAATTCTCAGAGACACTGAGAACAAGCTCGACAATTCCCTCCTGGCACTTTCCCTGTAGGAGATACCGCAAGACGTTTCTGTAGATTGGGCACAGCGCTCTGCAGGGTGTTAGCAGAGACTTTCCCGGGACAGTGAAACCCTATGTCAGAGACACTGAGAAGAAGCCCCAATGTTCCCTCCAGGCACTTTCAGTGTGGGTGCCTTCTCCACGTGGTTCCTGGTTTCCCTGCAGCGCTGAAGAGAATGTTAGCAAAGAGGTAACCGGGACAGTGAAAACAGTACTCAAAGACAGGGAGAGCAAGCTCTCTCTTGGCACTTTGGATGTGGGACATACAGCGAGATGTTTGCTGCTTTTGCGTTTGGCTGTTGGGAGATTTCCAGCACAAAGATATCTAGTTGATTTGAAGCAGTTCCGAGAAAGTCTAAACATAATCGCCACTTCTCCCTCCTGGCACTTTCCATGTGGGAGATATAGCAGGATGTATATTGGTTTTGAGGACAACTCAATGGACAGTGTAGGGAGAAAAGTTCCTGGCTCCTTGAATGCCGTTCCTGGAGACACTGCGATCAATGTGGGAGATATGTCAAGATGTGTGTTTGTTTTGAGGACGGCTCTCTGGAGAGTCTTAGCAAAGAGGTCACAGGGATAATCAGAGCAATTCTCAGAGACACTGAGAACAAGCTCGACAATTCCCTCCTGGCACTTTCCCTGTAGGAGATACCGCAAGACGTTTCTGTAGATTGGGCACAGCGCTCTGCAGGGTGTTAGCAGAGACTTTCCCGGGACAGTGAAACCCTATGTCAGAGACACTGAGAAGAAGCCCCAATGTTCCCTCCAGGCACTTTCAGTGTGGGTGCCTTCTCCACGTGGTTCCTGGTTTCCCTGCAGCGCTGAAGAGAATGTTAGCAAAGAGGTAACCGGGACAGTGAAAACAGTACTCAAAGACAGGGAGAGCAAGCTCTCTCTTGGCACTTTGGATGTGGGACATAGAGCGAGATGTTTGCTGCTTTTGCGTTTGGCTGTTGGGAGATTTACAGCACAAAGATATCTAGTTGATTTGAAGCAGTTCCGAGAAAGTCTAAACATAATCGCCACTTCTCCCTCCTGGCACTTTCCATGTGGGAGATATAGCAGGATGTATATTGGTTTTGAGGACAACTCAATGGACAGTGTAGGGAGAAAAGTTCCTGGCTCCTTGAATGCCGTTCCTGGAGACACTGCGATCAATGAGGGAGATATGTCAAGATGTGTGTTTGTTTTGAGGACGGCTCTCTGGAGAGTCTTAGCAAAGAGGTCACAGGGATAATCAGAGCAATTCTCAGAGACACTGAGAACAAGCTCGACAATTCCCTCCTGGCACTTTCCCTGTAGGAGATACCGCAAGACGTTTCTGTAGATTGGGCACAGCGCTCTGCAGGGTGTTAGCAGAGACTTTCCCGGGACAGTGAAACCCTATGTCAGAGACACTGAGAAGAAGCCCCAATGTTCCCTCCAGGCACTTTCAGTGTGGGTGCCTTCTCCACGTGGTTCCTGGTTTCCCTGCAGCGCTGAAGAGAATGTTAGCAAAGAGGTAACCGGGACAGTGAAAACAGTACTCAAAGACAGGGAGAGCAAGCTCTCTCTTGGCACTTTGGATGTGGGACATACAGCGAGATGTTTGCTGCTTTTGCGTTTGGCTGTTGGGAGATTTCCAGCACAAAGATATCTAGTTGATTTGAAGCAGTTCCGAGAAAGTCTAAACATAATCGCCACTTCTCCCTCCTGGCACTTTCCATGTGGGAGATATAGCAGGATGTATATTGGTTTTGAGGACAACTCAATGGACAGTGTAGGGAGAAAAGTTCCTGGCTCCTTGAATGCCGTTCCTGGAGACACTGCGATCAATGTGGGAGATATGTCAAGATGTGTGTTTGTTTTGAGGACGGCTCTCTGGAGAGTCTTAGCAAAGAGGTCACAGGGATAATCAGAGCAATTCTCAGAGACACTGAGAACAAGCTCGACAATTCCCTCCTGGCACTTTCCCTGTAGGAGATACCGCAAGACGTTTCTGTAGATTGGGCACAGCGCTCTGCAGGGTGTTAGCAGAGACTTTCCCGGGACAGTGAAACCCTATGTCAGAGACACTGAGAAGAAGCCCCAATGTTCCCTCCAGGCACTTTCAGTGTGGGTGCCTTCTCCACGTGGTTCCTGGTTTCCCTGCAGCGCTGAAGAGAATGTTAGCAAAGAGGTAACCGGGACAGTGAAAACAGTACTCAAAGACAGGGAGAGCAAGCTCTCTCTTGGCACTTTGGATGTGGGACATAGAGCGAGATGTTTGCTGCTTTTGCGTTTGGCTGTTGGGAGATTTACAGCACAAAGATATCTAGTTGATTTGAAGCAGTTCCGAGAAAGTCTAAACATAATCGCCACTTCTCCCTCCTGGCACTTTCCATGTGGGAGATATAGCAGGATGTATATTGGTTTTGAGGACAACTCAATGGACAGTGTAGGGAGAAAAGTTCCTGGCTCCTTGAATGCCGTTCCTGGAGACACTGCGATCAATGAGGGAGATATGTCAAGATGTGTGTTTGTTTTGAGGACGGCTCTCTGGAGAGTCTTAGCAAAGAGGTCACAGGGATAATCAGAGCAATTCTCAGAGACACTGAGAACAAGCTCGACAATTCCCTCCTGGCACTTTCCCTGTAGGAGATACCGCAAGACGTTTCTGTAGATTGGGCACAGCGCTCTGCAGGGTGTTAGCAGAGACTTTCCCGGGACAGTGAAACCCTATGTCAGAGACACTGAGAAGAAGCCCCAATGTTCCCTCCAGGCACTTTCAGTGTGGGTGCCTTCTCCACGTGGTTCCTGGTTTCCCTGCAGTGCTGAAGAGAATGTAACCGGGACAGTGAAAACAGTACTCAAAGACAGGGAGAGCAAGCTCTCTCTTGGCACTTTGGATGTGGGACATACAGCGAGATGTTTGCTGCTTTTGCGTTTGGCTGTTGGGAGATTTACAGCACAAAGATATCTAGTTGATTTGAAGCAGTTCCGAGAAAGTCTAAACATAATCGCCACTTCTCCCTCCTGGCACTTTCCATGTGGGAGATATAGCAGGATGTATATTGGTTTTGAGGACAACTCAATGGACAGTGTAGGGAGAAAAGTTCCTGGCTCCTTGAATGCCGTTCCTGGAGACACTGCGATCAATGAGGGAGATATGTCAAGATGTGTGTTTGTTTTGAGGACGGCTCTCTGGAGAGTCTTAGCAAAGAGGTCACAGGGATAATCAGAGCAATTCTCAGAGACACTGAGAACAAGCTCGACAATTCCCTCCTGGCACTTTCCCTGTAGGAGATACCGCAAGACGTTTCTGTAGATTGGGCACAGCGCTCTGCAGGGTGTTAGCAGAGACTTTCCCGGGACAGTGAAACCCTATGTCAGAGACTCTGAGAAGAAGCCCCAATGTTCCCTCCAGGCACTTTCAGTGTGGGTGCCTTCTCCACGTGGTTCCTGGTTTCCCTGCAGCGCTCAAGAGAATGTTAGCAAAGAGGTAACCGGGACAGTGAAAACAGTACTCAAAGACAGGGAGAGCAAGCTCTCTCTTGGCACTTTGGATGTGGGACATACAGCGAGATGTTTGCTGCTTTTGCGTTTGGCTGTTGGGAGATTTACAGCACAAAGATATCTAGTTGATTTGAAGCAGTTCCGAGAAAGTCTAAACATAATCGCCACTTCTCCCTCCTGGCACTTTCCATGTGGGAGATATAGCAGGATGTATATTGGTTTTGAGGACAACTCAATGGACAGTGTAGGGAGAAAAGTTCCTGGCTCCTTGAATGCCGTTCCTGGAGACACTGCGATCAATGTGGGAGATATGTCAAGATGTGTGTTTGTTTTGAGGATGGCTCTCTGGAGAGTCTTAGCAAAGAGGTCACAGGGATAATCAGAGCAATTCTCAGAGACACTGAGAACAAGCTCGACAATTCCCTCCTGGCACTTTCCCTGTAGGAGATACCGCAAGACGTTTCTGTAGATTGGGCACAGCGCTCTGCAGGGTGTTAGCAGAGACTTTCCCGGGACAGTGAAACCCTATGTCAGAGACACTGAGAAGAAGCCCCAATGTTCCCTCCAGGCACTTTCAGTGTGGGTGCCTTCTCCACGTGGTTCCTGGTTTCCCTGCAGCGCTGAAGAGAATGTTAGCCAAGAGGTAACCGGGACAGTGAAAACAGTACTCAAAGACAGGGAGAGCAAGCTCTCTCTTGGCACTTTGGATGTGGGACATACAGCGAGATGTTTGCTGCTTTTGCGTTTGGCTGTTGGGAGATTTACAGCACAAAGTTATCTAGTTGATTTGAAGCAGTTCCGAGAAAGTCTAAACATAATCGCCACTTCTCCCTCCTGGCACTTTCCATGTGGGAGATATAGCAGGATGTATATTGGTTTTGAGGACAACTCAATGGACAGTGTAGGGAGAAAAGTTCCTGGCTCCTTGAATGCCGTTCCTGGAGACACTGCGATCAATGTGGGAGATATGTCAAGATGTGTGTTTGTTTTGAGGACGGCTCTCTGGAGAGTCTTAGCAAAGAGGTCACAGGGATAATCAGAGCAATTCTCAGAGACACTGAGAACAAGCTCGACAATTCCCTCCTGGCACTTTCCCTGTAGGAGATACCGCAAGACGTTTCTGTAGATTGGGCACAGCGCTCTGCAGGGTGTTAGCAGAGACTTTCCCGGGACAGTGAAACCCTATGTCAGAGACACTGAGAAGAAGCCCCAATGTTCCCTCCAGGCACTTTCAGTGTGGGTGCCTTCTCCACGTGGTTCCTGGTTTCCCTGCAGCGCTGAAGACAATGTTAGCAGAGGTAACCGGGACAGTGAAAACAGTACTCAAAGACAGGGAGAGCAAGCTCTCTCTTGGCACTTTGGATGTGGGACATACAGCGAGATGTTTGCTGCTTTTGCGTTTGGCTGTTGGGAGATTTACAGCACAAAGATATCTAGTTGATTTGAAGCAGTTCCGAGAAAGTCTAAACATAATCGCCACTTCTCCCTCCTGGCACTTTCCATGTGGGAGATATAGCAGGATGTATATTGGTTTTGAGGACAACTCAATGGACAGTGTAGGGAGAAAAGTTCCTGGCTCCTTGAATGCCGTTCCTGGAGACACTGCGATCAATGTGGGAGATATGTCAAGATGTGTGTTGGTTTTGAGGACGGCTCTCTGGAGAGTCTTAGCAAAGAGGTCACAGGGATAATCAGAGCAATTCTCAGAGACACTGAGAACAAGCTCGACAATTCCCTCCTGGCACTTTCCCTGTAGGAGATACCGCAAGACGTTTCTGTAGATTGGGCACAGCGCTCTGCAGGGTGTTAGCAGAGACTTTCCCGGGACAGTGAAACCCTATGTCAGAGACACTGAGAAGAAGCCCCAATGTTCCCTCCAGGCACTTTCAGTGTGGGTGCCTTCTCCACGTGGTTCCTGGTTTCCCTGCAGCGCTGAAGAGAATGTTAGCAAAGAGGTAACCGGGACAGTGAAAACAGTACTCAAAGACAGGGAGAGCAAGCTCTCTCTTGGCACTTTGGATGTGGGACATACAGCGAGATGTTTGCTGCTTTTGCGTTTGGCTGTTGGGAGATTTACAGCACAAAGATATCTAGTTGATTTGAAGCAGTTCCGAGAAAGTCTAAACATAATCGCCACTTCTCCCTCCTGGCACTTTCCATGTGGGAGATATAGCAGGATGTATATTGGTTTTGAGGACAACTCAATGGACAGTGTAGGGAGAAAAGTTCCTGGCTCCTTGAATGCCGTTCCTGGAGACACTGCGATCAATGAGGGAGATATGTCAAGATGTGTGTTGGTTTTGAGGACGGCTCTCTGGAGAGTCTTAGCAAAGAGGTCACAGGGATAATCAGAGCAATTCTCAGAGACACTGAGAACAAGCTCGACAATTCCCTCCTGGCACTTTCCCTGTAGGAGATACCGCAAGACGTTTCTGTAGATTGGGCACAGCGCTCTGCAGGGTGTTAGCAGAGACTTTCCCGGGAGAGTGAAACCCTATGTCAGAGACACTGAGAAGAAGCCCCAATGTTCCCTCCAGGCACTTTCAGTGTGGGTGCCTTCTCCACGTGGTTCCTGGTTTCCCTGCAGCGCTGAAGAGAATGTTAGCAAAGAGGTAACCGGGACAGTGAAAACAGTACTCAAAGAGAGGGAGAGCAAGCTCTCTCTTGGCACTTTGGATGTGGGACATACAGCGAGATGTTTGCTGCTTTTGCGTTTGGCTGTTGGGAGATTTACAGCACAAAGATATCTAGTTGATTTGAAGCAGTTCCGAGAAAGTCTAAACATAATCGCCACTTCTCCCTCCTGGCACTTTCCATGTGGGAGATATAGCAGGATGTATATTGGTTTGAGGACAACTCAATGGACAGTGTAGGGAGAAAAGTTCCTGGCTCCTTGAATGCCGTTCCTGGAGACACTGCGATCAATGAGGGAGATATGTCAAGATGTGTGTTTGTTTTGAGGACGGCTCTCTGGAGAGTCTTAGCAAAGAGGTCACAGGGATAATCAGAGCAATTCTCAGAGACACTGAGAACAAGCTCGACAATTCCCTCCTGGCACTTTCCCTGTAGGAGATACCGCAAGACGTTTCTGTAGATTGGGCACAGCGCTCTGCAGGGTGTTAGCAGAGACTTTCCCGGGACAGTGAAACCCTATGTCAGAGACACTGAGAAGAAGCCCCAATGTTCCCTCCAGGCACTTTCAGTGTGGGTGCCTTCTCCACGTGGTTCCTGGTTTCCCTGCAGCGCTGAAGAGAATGTTAGCAAAGAGGTAACCGGGACAGTGAAAACAGTACTCAAAGAGAGGGAGAGCAAGCTCTCTCTTGGCACTTTGGATGTGGGACATACAGCGAGATGTTTGCTGCTTTTGCGTTTGGCTGTTGGGAGATTTACAGCACAAAGATATCTAGTTGATTTGAAGCAGTTCCGAGAAAGTCTAAACATAATCGCCACTTCTCCCTCCTGGCACTTTCCATGTGGGAGATATAGCAGGATGTATATTGGTTTGAGGACAACTCAATGGACAGTGTAGGGAGAAAAGTTCCTGGCTCCTTGAATGCCGTTCCTGGAGACACTGCGATCAATGAGGGAGATATGTCAAGATGTGTGTTTGTTTTGAGGACGGCTCTCTGGAGAGTCTTAGCAAAGAGGTCACAGGGATAATCAGAGCAATTCTCAGAGACACTGAGAACAAGCTCGACAATTCCCTCCTGGCACTTTCCCTGTAGGAGATACCGCAAGACGTTTCTGTAGATTGGGCACAGCGCTCTGCAGGGTGTTAGCAGAGACTTTCCCGGGACAGTGAAACCCTATGTCAGAGACACTGAGAAGAAGCCCCAATGTTCCCTCCAGGCACTTTCAGTGTGGGTGCCTTCTCCACGTGGTTCCTGGTTTCCCTGCAGCGCTGAAGAGAATGTTAGCAAAGAGGTAACCGGGACAGTGAAAACAGTACTCAAAGACAGGGAGAGCAAGCTCTCTCTTGGCACTTTGGATGTGGGACATACAGCGAGATGTTTGCTGCTTTTACGTTTGGCTGTTGGGAGATTTACAGCACAAAGATATCTAGGTGATTTGAAGCAGTTCCGAGAAAGTCTAAACATAATCGCCACTTCTCCCTCCTGGCACTTTCCATGTGGGAGATATAGCAGGATGTATATTGGTTTTGAGGACAACTCAATGGACAGTGTAGGGAGAAAAGTTCCTGGCTCCTTGAATGCCGTTCCTGGAGACACTGCGATCAATGTGGGAGATATGTCAAGATGTGTGTTGGTTTTGAGGACGGCTCTCTGGAGAGTCTTAGCAAAGAGGTCACAGGGATAATCAGAGCAATTCTCAGAGACACTGAGAACAAGCTCGACAATTCCCTCCTGGCACTTTCCCTGTAGGAGATACCGCAAGACGTTTCTGTAGATTGGGCACAGCGCTCTGCAGGGTGTTAGCAGAGACTTTCCCGGGACAGTGAAACCCTATGTCAGAGACACTGAGAAGAAGCCCCAATGTTCCCTCCAGGCACTTTCAGTGTGGGTGCCTTCTCCACGTGGTTCCTGGTTTCCCTGCAGCGCTGAAGAGAATGTTAGCAAAGAGGTAACCGGGACAGTGAAAACAGTACTCAAAGAGAGGGAGAGCAAGCTCTCTCTTGGCACTTTGGATGTGGGACATAGAGCGAGATGTTTGCTGCTTTTGCGTTTGGCTGTTGGGAGATTTACAGCACAAAGATATCTAGGTGATTTGAAGCAGTTCCGAGAAAGTCTAAACATAATCGCCACTTCTCCCTCCTGGCACTTTCCATGTGGGAGATATAGCAGGATGTATATTGGTTTTGAGGACAACTCAATGGACAGTGTAGGGAGAAAAGTTCCTGGCTCCTTGAATGCCGTTCCTGGAGACACTGCGATCAATGTGGGAGATATGTCAAGATGTGTGTTGGTTTTGAGGACGGCTCTCTGGAGAGTCTTAGCAAAGAGGTCACAGGGATAATCAGAGCAATTCTCAGAGACACTGAGAACAAGCTCGACAATTCCCTCCTGGCACTTTCCCTGTAGGAGATACCGCAAGACGTTTCTGTAGATTGGGCACAGCGCTCTGCAGGGTGTTAGCAGAGACTTTCCCGGGACAGTGAAACCCTATGTCAGAGACACTGAGAAGAAGCCCCAATGTTCCCTCCAGGCA
Source organism: Chroicocephalus ridibundus (assembly GCF_963924245.1). Lineage (NCBI taxonomy): Eukaryota > Metazoa > Chordata > Aves > Charadriiformes > Laridae > Chroicocephalus > Chroicocephalus ridibundus. The sequence continues at coordinate 27,530 of NW_026961322.1, forward strand.
CTTTCAGTGTGGGTGCCTTCTCCACGTGGTTCCTGGTTTCCCTGCAGCGCTGAAGAGAATGTTAGCAAAGAGGTAACCGGGACAGTGAAAACAGTACTCAAAGAGAGGGAGAGCAAGCTCTCTCTTGGCACTTTGGATGTGGGACATACAGCGAGATGTTTGCTGCTTTTGCGTTTGGCTGTTGGGAGATTTACAGCACAAAGATATCTAGTTGATTTGAAGCAGTTCCGAGAAAGTCTAAACATAATCGCCACTTCTCCCTCCTGGCACTTTCCATGTGGGAGATATAGCAGGATGTATATTGGTTTTGAGGACAACTCAATGGACAGTGTAGGGAGAAAAGTTCCTGGCTCCTTGAATGCCGTTCCTGGAGACACTGCGATCAATGTGGGAGATATGTCAAGATGTGTGTTGGTTTTGAGGACGGCTCTCTGGAGAGTCTTAGCAAAGAGGTCACAGGGATAATCAGAGCAATTCTCAGAGACACTGAGAACAAGCTCGACAATTCCCTCCTGGCACTTTCCCTGTAGGAGAGACCGCAAGACGTTTCTGTAGATTGGGCACAGCGCTCTGCAGGGTGTTAGCAGAGACTTTCCCGGGACAGTGAAACCCTATGTCAGAGACACTGAGAAGAAGCCCCAATGTTCCCTCCAGGCACTTTCAGTGTGGGTGCCTTCTCCACGTGGTTCCTGGTTTCCCTGCAGCGCTGAAGAGAATGTTAGCAAAGAGGTAACCGGGACAGTGAAAACAGTACTCAAAGAGAGGGAGAGCAAGCTCTCTCTTGGCACTTTGGATGTGGGACATACAGCGAGATGTTTGCTGCTTTTGCGTTTGGCTGTTGGGAGATTTACAGCACAAAGATATCTAGGTGATTTGAAGCAGTTCCGAGAAAGTCTAAACATAATCGCCACTTCTCCCTCCTGGCACTTTCCATGTGGGAGATATAGCAGGATGTATATTGGTTTTGAGGACAACTCAATGGACAGTGTAGGGAGAAAAGTTCCTGGCTCCTTGAATGCCGTTCCTGGAGACACTGCGATCAATGTGGGAGATATGTCAAGATGTGTGTTGGTTTTGAGGACGGCTCTCTGGAGAGTCTTAGCAAAGAGGTCACAGGGATAATCAGAGCAATTCTCAGAGACACTGAGAACAAGCTCGACAATTCCCTCCTGGCACTTTCCCTGTAGGAGATACCGCAAGATGTTTCTGTAGATTGGGCACAGCGCTCTGCAGGGTGTTAGCAGAGACTTTCCCGGGACAGTGAAACCCTATGTCAGAGACACTGAGAAGAAGCCCCAATGTTCCCTCCAGGCACTTTCAGTGTGGGTGCCTTCTCCACGTGGTTCCTGGTTTCCCTGCAGCGCTGAAGAGAATGTTAGCAAAGAGGTAACCGGGACAGTGAAAACAGTACTCAAAGACAGGGAGAGCAAGCTCTCTCTTGGCACTTTGGATGTGGGACATACAGCGAGATGTTTGCTGCTTTTGCGTTTGGCTGTTGGGAGATTTCCAGCACAAAGATATCTAGGTGATTTGAAGCAGTTCCGAGAAAGTCTAAACATAATCGCCACTTCTCCCTCCTGGCACTTTCCATGTGGGAGATATAGCAGGATGTATATTGGTTTTGAGGACAACTCAATGGACAGTGTAGGGAGAAAAGTTCCTGGCTCCTTGAATGCCGTTCCTGGAGACACTGCGATCAATGTGGGAGATATGTCAAGATGTGTGTTGGTTTTGAGGACGGCTCTCTGGAGAGTCTTAGCAAAGAGGTCACAGGGATAATCAGAGCAATTCTCAGAGACACTGAGAACAAGCTCGACAATTCCCTCCTGGCACTTTCCCTGTAGGAGATACCGCAAGACGTTTCTGTAGATTGGGCACAGCGCTCTGCAGGGTGTTAGCAGAGACTTTCCCGGGACAGTGAAACCCTATGTCAGAGACACTGAGAAGAAGCCCCAATGTTCCCTCCAGGCACTTTCAGTGTGGGTGCCTTCTCCACGTGGTTCCTGGTTTCCCTGCAGCGCTGAAGAGAATGTTAGCAAAGAGGTAACCGGGACAGTGAAAACAGTACTCAAAGAGAGGGAGAGCAAGCTCTCTCTTGGCACTTTGGATGTGGGACATAGAGCGAGATGTTTGCTGCTTTTGCGTTTGGCTGTTGGGAGATTTACAGCACAAAGATATCTAGTTGATTTGAAGCAGTTCCGAGAAAGTCTAAACATAATCGCCACTTCTCCCTCCTGGCACTTTCCATGTGGGAGATATAGCAGGATGTATATTGGTTTTGAGGACAACTCAATGGACAGTGTAGGGAGAAAAGTTCCTGGCTCCTTGAATGCCGTTCCTGGAGACACTGCGATCAATGTGGGAGATATGTCAAGATGTGTGTTGGTTTTGAGGACGGCTCTCTGGAGAGTCTTAGCAAAGAGGTCACAGGGATAATCAGAGCAATTCTCAGAGACACTGAGAACAAGCTCGACAATTCCCTCCTGGCACTTTCCCTGTAGGAGATACCGCAAGACGTTTCTGTAGATTGGGCACAGCGCTCTGCAGGGTGTTAGCAGAGACTTTCCCGGGACAGTGAAACCCTATGTCAGAGACACTGAGAAGAAGCCCCAATGTTCCCTCCAGGCACTTTCAGTGTGGGTGCCTTCTCCACGTGGTTCCTGGTTTCCCTGCAGCGCTCAAGAGAATGTTAGCCAAGAGGTAACCGGGACAGTGAAAACAGTACTCAAAGACAGGGAGAGCAAGCTCTCTCTTGGCACTTTGGATGTGGGACATACAGCGAGATGTTTGCTGCTTTTGCGTTTGGCTGTTGGGAGATTTACAGCACAAAGATATCTAGTTGATTTGAAGCAGTTCCGAGAAAGTCTAAACATAATCGCCACTTCTCCCTCCTGGCACTTTCCATGTGGGAGATATAGCAGGATGTATATTGGTTTTGAGGACAACTCAATGGACAGTGTAGGGAGAAAAGTTCCTGGCTCCTTGAATGCCGTTCCTGGAGACACTGCGATCAATGTGGGAGATATGTCAAGATGTGTGTTGGTTTTGAGGACGGCTCTCTGGAGAGTCTTAGCAAAGAGGTCACAGGGATAATCAGAGCAATTCTCAGAGACACTGAGAACAAGCTCGACAATTCCCTCCTGGCACTTTCCCTGTAGGAGATACCGCAAGATGTTTCTGTAGATTGGGCACAGCGCTCTGCAGGGTGTTAGCAGAGACTTTCCCGGGACAGTGAAACCCTATGTCAGAGACACTGAGAAGAAGCCCCAATGTTCCCTCCAGGCACTTTCAGTGTGGGTGCCTTCTCCACGTGGTTCCTGGTTTCCCTGCAGCGCTCAAGAGAATGTTAGCAAAGAGGTAACCGGGACAGTGAAAACAGTACTCAAAGACAGGGAGAGCAAGCTCTGTCTTGGCACTTTGGATGTGGGACATACAGCGAGATGTTTGCTGCTTTTGCGTTTGGCTGTTGGGAGATTTACAGCACAAAGCTATCTAGTTGATTTGAAGCAGTTCCGAGAAAGTCTAAACATAATCGCCACTTCTCCCTCCTGGCACTTTCCATGTGGGAGATATAGCAGGATGTATATTGGTTTTGAGGACAACTCAATGGAGAGTGTAGGGAGAAAAGTTCCTGGCTCCTTGAATGCCGTTCCTGGAGACACTGCGATCAATGTGGGAGATATGTCAAGATGTGTGTTGGTTTTGAGGACGGCTCTCTGGAGAGTTTTAGCAAAGAGGTCACAGGGATAATCAGAGCAATTCTCAGAGACACTGAGAACAAGCTCGACAATTCCCTCCTGGCACTTTCCCTGTAGGAGATACCGCAAGACGTTTCTGTAGATTGGGCACAGCGCTCTGCAGGGTGTTAGCAGAGACTTTCCCGGGACAGTGAAACCCTATGTCAGAGACACTGAGAAGAAGCCCCAATGTTCCCTCCAGGCACTTTCAGTGTGGGTGCCTTCTCCACGTGGTTCCTGGTTTCCCTGCAGCGCTGAAGAGAATGTTAGCAAAGAGGTAACCGGGACAGTGAAAACAGTACTCAAAGACAGGGAGAGCAAGCTCTCTCTTGGCACTTTGGATGTGGGACATACAGCGAGATGTTTGCTGCTTTTGCGTTTGGCTGTTGGGAGATTTACAGCACAAAGATATCTAGTTGATTTGAAGCAGTTCCGAGAAAGTCTAAACATAATCGCCACTTCTCCCTCCTGGCACTTTCCATGTGGGAGATATAGCAGGATGTATATTGGTTTGAGGACAACTCAATGGACAGTGTAGGGAGAAAAGTTCCTGGCTCCTTGAATGCCGTTCCTGGAGACACTGCGATCAATGAGGGAGATATGTCAAGATGTGTGTTTGTTTTGAGGACGGCTCTCTGGAGAGTCTTAGCAAAGAGGTCACAGGGATAATCAGAGCAATTCTCAGAGACACTGAGAACAAGCTCGACAGTTCCCTCCTGGCACTTTCCCTGTAGGAGATACCGCAAGACGTTTCTGTAGATTGGGCACAGCGCTCTGCAGGGTGTTAGCAGAGACTTTCCCGGGACAGTGAAACCCTATGTCAGAGACACTGAGAAGAAGCCCCAATGTTCCCTCCAGGCACTTTCAGTGTGGGTGCCTTCTCCACGTGGTTCCTGGTTTCCCTGCAGCGCTGAAGAGAATGTTAGCAAAGAGGTAACCGGGACAGTGAAAACAGTACTCAAAGACAGGGAGAGCAAGCTCTCTCTTGGCACTTTGGATGTGGGACATACAGCGAGATGTTTGCTGCTTTTGCGTTTGGCTGTTGGGAGATTTACAGCACAAAGATATCTAGTTGATTTGAAGCAGTTCCGAGAAAGTCTAAACATAATCGCCACTTCTCCCTCCTGGCACTTTCCATGTGGGAGATATAGCAGGATGTATATTGGTTTGAGGACAACTCAATGGACAGTGTAGGGAGAAAAGTTCCTGGCTCCTTGAATGCCGTTCCTGGAGACACTGCGATCAATGAGGGAGATATGTCAAGATGTGTGTTTGTTTTGAGGACGGCTCTCTGGAGAGTCTTAGCAAAGAGGTCACAGGGATAATCAGAGCAATTCTCAGAGACACTGAGAACAAGCTCGACAGTTCCCTCCTGGCACTTTCCCTGTAGGAGATACCGCAAGACGTTTCTGTAGATTGGGCACAGCGCTCTGCAGGGTGTTAGCAGAGACTTTCCCGGGACAGTGAAACCCTATGTCAGAGACACTGAGAAGAAGCCCCAATGTTCCCTCCAGGCACTTTCAGTGTGGGTGCCTTCTCCACGTGGTTCCTGGTTTCCCTGCAGCGCTGAAGAGAATGTTAGCAAAGAGGTAACCGGGACAGTGAAAACAGTACTCAAAGACAGGGAGAGCAAGCTCTCTCTTGGCACTTTGGATGTGGGACATACAGCGAGATGTTTGCTGCTTTTGCGTTTGGCTGTTGGGAGATTTACAGCACAAAGATATCTAGTTGATTTGAAGCAGTTCCGAGAAAGTCTAAACATAATCGCCACTTCTCCCTCCTGGCACTTTCCATGTGGGAGATATAGCAGGATGTATATTGGTTTTGAGGACAACTCAATGGACAGTGTAGGGAGAAAAGTTCCTGGCTCCTTGAATGCCGTTCCTGGAGACACTGCGATCAATGTGGGAGATATGTCAAGATGTGTGTTTGTTTTGAGGACGGCTCTCTGGAGAGTCTTAGCAAAGAGGTCACAGGGATAATCAGAGCAATTCTCAGAGACACTGAGAACAAGCTCGACAGTTCCCTCCTGGCACTTTCCCTGTAGGAGATACCGCAAGACGTTTCTGTAGATTGGGCACAGCGCTCTGCAGGGTGTTAGCAGAGACTTTCCCGGGACAGTGAAACCCTATGTCAGAGACACTGAGAAGAAGCCCCAATGTTCCCTCCAGGCACTTTCAGTGTGGGTGCCTTCTCCACGTGGTTCCTGGTTTCCCTGCAGCGCTGAAGAGAATGTTAGCAAAGAGGTAACCGGGACAGTGAAAACAGTACTCAAAGAGAGGGAGAGCAAGCTCTCTCTTGGCACTTTGGATGTGGGACATACAGCGAGATGTTTGCTGCTTTTGCGTTTGGCTGTTGGGAGATTTACAGCACAAAGATATCTAGTTGATTTGAAGCAGTTCCGAGAAAGTCTAAACATAATCGCCACTTCTCCCTCCTGGCACTTTCCATGTGGGAGATATAGCAGGATGTATATTGGTTTGAGGACAACTCAATGGACAGTGTAGGGAGAAAAGTTCCTGGCTCCTTGAATGCCGTTCCTGGAGACACTGCGATCAATGTGGGAGATATGTCAAGATGTGTGTTTGTTTTGAGGACGGCTCTCTGGAGAGTCTTAGCAAAGAGGTCACAGGGATAATCAGAGCAATTCTCAGAGACACTGAGAACAAGCTCGACAATTCCCTCCTGGCACTTTCCCTGTAGGAGATACCGCAAGACGTTTCTGTAGATTGGGCACAGCGCTCTGCAGGGTGTTAGCAGAGACTTTCCCGGGACAGTGAAACCCTATGTCAGAGACACTGAGAAGAAGCCCCAATGTTCCCTCCAGGCACTTTCAGTGTGGGTGCCTTCTCCACGTGGTTCCTGGTTTCCCTGCAGCGCTGAAGAGAATGTTAGCCAAGAGGTAACCGGGACAGTGAAAACAGTACTCAAAGACAGGGAGAGCAAGCTCTCTCTTGGCACTTTGGATGTGGGACATACAGCGAGATGTTTGCTGCTTTTGCGTTTGGCTGTTGGGAGATTTACAGCACAAAGATATCTAGTTGATTTGAAGCAGTTCCGAGAAAGTCTAAACATAATCGCCACTTCTCCCTCCTGGCACTTTCCATGTGGGAGATATAGCAGGATGTATATTGGTTTGAGGACAACTCAATGGACAGTGTAGGGAGAAAAGTTCCTGGCTCCTTGAATGCCGTTCCTGGAGACACTGCGATCAATGAGGGAGATATGTCAAGATGTGTGTTTGTTTTGAGGACGGCTCTCTGGAGAGTCTTAGCAAAGAGGTCACAGGGATAATCAGAGCAATTCTCAGAGACACTGAGAACAAGCTCGACAGTTCCCTCCTGGCACTTTCCCTGTAGGAGATACCGCAAGACGTTTCTGTAGATTGGGCACAGCGCTCTGCAGGGTGTTAGCAGAGACTTTCCCGGGACAGTGAAACCCTATGTCAGAGACACTGAGAAGAAGCCCCAATGTTCCCTCCAGGCACTTTCAGTGTGGGTGCCTTCTCCACGTGGTTCCTGGTTTCCCTGCAGCGCTGAAGAGAATGTTAGCAAAGAGGTAACCGGGACAGTGAAAACAGTACTCAAAGACAGGGAGAGCAAGCTCTTTCTTGGCACTTTGGATGTGGGACATACAGCGAGATGTTTGCTGCTTTTGCGTTTGGCTGTTGGGAGATTTACAGCACAAAGATATCTAGTTGATTTGAAGCAGTTCCGAGAAAGTCTAAACATAATCGCCACTTCTCCCTCCTGGCACTTTCCATGTGGGAGATATAGCAGGATGTATATTGGTTTTGAGGACAACTCAATGGACAGTGTAGGGAGAAAAGTTCCTGGCTCCTTGAATGCCGTTCCTGGAGACACTGCGATCAATGTGGGAGATATGTCAAGATGTGTGTTTGTTTTGAGGACGGCTCTCTGGAGAGTCTTAGCAAAGAGGTCACAGGGATAATCAGAGCAATTCTCAGAGACACTGAGAACAAGCTCGACAATTCCCTCCTGGCACTTTCCCTGTAGGAGATACCGCAAGACGTTTCTGTAGATTGGGCACAGCGCTCTGCAGGGTGTTAGCAGAGACTTTCCCGGGACAGTGAAACCCTATGTCAGAGACACTGAGAAGAAGCCCCAATGTTCCCTCCAGGCACTTTCAGTGTGGGTGCCTTCTCCATGTGGTTCCTGGTTTCCCTGCAGCGCTCAAGAGAATGTTAGCAAAGAGGTAACCGGGACAGTGAAAACAGTACTCAAAGACAGGGAGAGCAAGCTCTCTCTTGGCACTTTGGATGTGGGACATACAGCGAGATGTTTGCTGCTTTTGCGTTTGGCTGTTGGGAGATTTACAGCACAAAGATATCTAGTTGATTTGAAGCAGTTCCGAGAAAGTCTAAACATAATCGCCACTTCTCCCTCCTGGCACTTTCCATGTGGGAGATATAGCAGGATGTATATTGGTTTGAGGACAACTCAATGGACAGTGTAGGGAGAAAAGTTCCTGGCTCCTTGAATGCCGTTCCTGGAGACACTGCGATCAATGAGGGAGATATGTCAAGATGTGTGTTTGTTTTGAGGACGGCTCTCTGGAGAGTCTTAGCAAAGAGGTCACAGGGATAATCAGAGCAATTCTCAGAGACACTGAGAACAAGCTCGACAATTCCCTCCTGGCACTTTCCCTGTAGGAGATACCGCAAGACGTTTCTGTAGATTGGGCACAGCGCTCTGCAGGGTGTTAGCAGAGACTTTCCCGGGACAGTGAAACCCTATGTCAGAGACACTGAGAAGAAGCCCCAATGTTCCCTCCAGGCACTTTCAGTGTGGGTGCCTTCTCCACGTGGTTCCTGGTTTCCCTGCAGCGCTGAAGAGAATGTTAGCAAAGAGGTAACCGGGACAGTGAAAACAGTACTCAAAGACAGGGAGAGCAAGCTCTCTCTTGGCACTTTGGATGTGGGACATACAGCGAGATGTTTGCTGCTTTTGCGTTTGGCTGTTGGGAGATTTACAGCACAAAGATATCTAGTTGATTTGAAGCAGTTCCGAGAAAGTCTAAACATAATCGCCACTTCTCCCTCCTGGCACTTTCCATGTGGGAGATATAGCAGGATGTATATTGGTTTGAGGACAACTCAATGGACAGTGTAGGGAGAAAAGTTCCTGGCTCCTTGAATGCCGTTCCTGGAGACACTGCGATCAATGAGGGAGATATGTCAAGATGTGTGTTTGTTTTGAGGACGGCTCTCTGGAGAGTCTTAGCAAAGAGGTCACAGGGATAATCAGAGCAATTCTCAGAGACACTGAGAACAAGCTCGACAATTCCCTCCTGGCACTTTCCCTGTAGGAGATACCGCAAGACGTTTCTGTAGATTGGGCACAGCGCTCTGCAGGGTGTTAGCAGAGACTTTCCCGGGACAGTGAAACCCTATGTCAGAGACACTGAGAAGAAGCCCCAATGTTCCCTCCAGGCACTTTCAGTGTGGGTGCCTTCTCCACGTGGTTCCTGGTTTCCCTGCAGCGCTGAAGAGAATGTTAGCAAAGAGGTAACCGGGACAGTGAAAACAGTACTCAAAGACAGGGAGAGCAAGCTCTCTCTTGGCACTTTGGATGTGGGACATACAGCGAGATGTTTGCTGCTTTTGCGTTTGGCTGTTGGGAGATTTACAGCACAAAGTTATCTAGTTGATTTGAAGCAGTTCCGAGAAAGTCTAAACATAATCGCCACTTCTCCCTCCTGGCACTTTCCATGTGGGAGATATAGCAGGATGTATATTGGTTTTGAGGACAACTCAATGGACAGTGTAGGGAGAAAAGTTCCTGGCTCCTTGAATGCCGTTCCTGGAGACACTGCGATCAATGTGGGAGATATGTCAAGATGTGTGTTGGTTTTGAGGATGGCTCTCTGGAGAGTCTTAGCAAAGAGGTCACAGGGATAATCAGAGCAATTCTCAGAGACACTGAGAACAAGCTCGACAATTCCCTCCTGGCACTTTCCCTGTAGGAGATACCGCAAGACGTTTCTGTAGATTGGGCACAGCGCTCTGCAGGGTGTTAGCAGAGACTTTCCCGGGACAGTGAAACCCTATGTCAGAGACACTGAGAAGAAGCCCCAATGTTCCCTCCAGGCACTTTCAGTGTGGGTGCCTTCTCCACGTGGTTCCTGGTTTCCCTGCAGCGCTGAAGAGAATGTTAGCAAAGAGGTAACCGGGACAGTGAAAACAGTACTCAAAGACAGGGAGAGCAAGCTCTCTCTTGGCACTTTGGATGTGGGACATACAGCGAGATGTTTGCTGCTTTTGCGTTTGGCTGTTGGGAGATTTACAGCACAAAGATATCTAGTTGATTTGAAGCAGTTCCGAGAAAGTCTAAACATAATCGCCACTTCTCCCTCCTGGCACTTTCCATGTGGGAGATATAGCAGGATGTATATTGGTTTGAGGACAACTCAATGGACAGTGTAGGGAGAAAAGTTCCTGGCTCCTTGAATGCCGTTCCTGGAGACACTGCGATCAATGAGGGAGATATGTCAAGATGTGTGTTGGTTTTGAGGACGGCTCTCTGGAGAGTCTTAGCAAAGAGGTCACAGGGATAATCAGAGCAATTCTCAGAGACACTGAGAACAAGCTCGACAATTCCCTCCTGGCACTTTCCCTGTAGGAGATACCGCAAGACGTTTCTGTAGATTGGGCACAGCGCTCTGCAGGGTGTTAGCAGAGACTTTCCCGGGACAGTGAAACCCTATGTCAGAGACACTGAGAAGAAGCCCCAATGTTCCCTCCAGGCACTTTCAGTGTGGGTGCCTTCTCCACGTGGTTCCTGGTTTCCCTGCAGCGCTGAAGAGAATGTTAGCAAAGAGGTAACCGGGACAGTGAAAACAGTACTCAAAGACAGGGAGAGCAAGCTCTCTCTTGGCACTTTGGATGTGGGACATACAGCGAGATGTTTGCTGCTTTTGCGTTTGGCTGTTGGGAGATTTACAGCACAAAGATATCTAGTTGATTTGAAGCAGTTCCGAGAAAGTCTAAACATAATCGCCACTTCTCCCTCCTGGCACTTTCCATGTGGGAGATATAGCAGGATGTATATTGGTTTTGAGGACAACTCAATGGACAGCGTAGGGAGAAAAGTTCCTGGCTCCCTGAATGCCGTTCCTGGAGACACTGCGATCAATGTGGGAGATATGTCAAGATGTGTGTTTGTTTTGAGGACAGCTCTCTGGAGAGTCTTAGCAAAGAGGTCACAGGGATAATCAGAGCAATTCTCAGAGACACTGAGAACAAGCTCGACAATTCCCTCCTGGCACTTTCCCTGTAGGAGATACCGCAAGACGTTTCTGTAGATTGGGCACAGCGCTCTGCAGGGTGTTAGCAGAGACTTTCCCGGGACAGTGAAACCCTATGTCAGAGACACTGAGAAGAAGCCCCAATGTTCCCTCCAGGCACTTTCAGTGTGGGTGCCTTCTCCACGTGGTTCCTGGTTTCCCTGCAGCGCTGAAGAGAATGTTAGCAAAGAGGTAACCGGGACAGTGAAAACAGTACTCAAAGAGAGGGAGAGCAAGCTCTCTCTTGGCACTTTGGATGTGGGACATACAGCGAGATGTTTGCTGCTTTTGCGTTTGGCTGTTGGGAGATTTACAGCACAAAGTTATCTAGTTGATTTGAAGCAGTTCCAAGAAAGTCTAAACATAATCGCCACTTCTCCCTCCTGGCACTTTCCATGTGGGAGATATAGCAGGATGTATATTGGTTTGAGGACAACTCAATGGACAGTGTAGGGAGAAAAGTTGCTGGCTCCTTGAATGCCGTTCCTGGAGACACTGCGATCAATGAGGGAGATATGTCAAGATGTGTGTTTGTTTTGAGGACGGCTCTCTGGAGAGTCTTAGCAAAGAGGTCACAGGGATAATCAGAGCAATTCTCAGAGACACTGAGAACAAGCTCGACAATTCCCTCCTGGCACTTTCCCTGTAGGAGATACCGCAAGACTTTTCTGTAGATTGGGCACAGCGCTCTGCAGGGTGTTAGCAGAGACTTTCCCGGGAGAGTGAAACCCTATGTCAGAGACACTGAGAAGAAGCCCCAATGTTCCCTCCAGGCACTTTCAGTGTGGGTGCCTTCTCCACGTGGTTCCTGGTTTCCCTGCAGCGCTGAAGAGAATGTTAGCAAAGAGGTAACCGGGACAGTGAAAACAGTACTCAAAGACAGGGAGAGCAAGCTCTCTCTTGGCACTTTGGATGTGGGACATACAGCGAGATGTTTGCTGCTTTTGCGTTTGGCTGTTGGGAGATTTACAGCACAAAGATATCTAGTTGATTTGAAGCAGTTCCGAGAAAGTCTAAACATAATCGCCACTTCTCCCTCCTGGCACTTTCCATGTGGGAGATATAGCAGGATGTATATTGGTTTTGAGGACAACTCAATGGACAGTGTAGGGAGAAAAGTTCCTGGCTCCTTGAATGCCGTTCCTGGAGACACTGCGATCAATGCGGGAGATATGTCAAGATGTGTGTTGGTTTTGAGGACGGCTCTCTGGAGAGTCTTAGCAAAGAGGTCACAGGGATAATCAGAGCAATTCTCAGAGACACTGAGAACAAGCTCGACAATTCCCTCCTGGCACTTTCCCTGTAGGAGATACCGCAAGACGTTTCTGTAGATTGGGCACAGCGCTCTGCAGGGTGTTAGCAGAGACTTTCCCGGGACAGTGAAACCCTATGTCAGAGACACTGAGAAGAAGCCCCAATGTTCCCTCCAGGCACTTTCAGTGTGGGTGCCTTCTCCACGTGGTTCCTGGTTTCCCTGCAGCGCTGAAGAGAATGTTAGCCAAGAGGTAACCGGGACAGTGAAAACAGTACTCAAAGACAGGGAGAGCAAGCTCTCTCTTGGCACTTTGGATGTGGGACATACAGCGAGATGTTTGCTGCTTTTGCGTTTGGCTGTTGGGAGATTTACAGCACAAAGATATCTAGTTGATTTGAAGCAGTTCCGAGAAAGTCTAAACATAATCGCCACTTCTCCCTCCTGGCACTTTCCATGTGGGAGATATAGCAGGATGTATATTGGTTTTGAGGACAACTCAATGGACAGTGTAGGGAGAAAAGTTCCTGGCTCCTTGAATGCCGTTCCTGGAGACACTGCGATCAATGCGGGAGATATGTCAAGATGTGTGTTGGTTTTGAGGACGGCTCTCTGGAGAGTCTTAGCAAAGAGGTCACAGGGATAATCAGAGCAATTCTCAGAGACACTGAGAACAAGCTCGACAATTCCCTCCTGGCACTTTCCCTGTAGGAGATACCGCAAGACGTTTCTGTAGATTGGGCACAGCGCTCTGCAGGGTGTTAGCAGAGACTTTCCCGGGACAGTGAAACCCTATGTCAGAGACACTGAGAAGAAGCCCCAATGTTCCCTCCAGGCACTTTCAGTGTGGGTGCCTTCTCCACGTGGTTCCTGGTTTCCCTGCAGCGCTCAAGAGAATGTTAGCCAAGAGGTAACCGGGACAGTGAAAACAGTACTCAAAGACAGGGAGAGCAAGCTCTCTCTTGGCACTTTGGATGTGGGACATACAGCGAGATGTTTGCTGCTTTTGCGTTTGGCTGTTGGGAGATTTACAGCACAAAGATATCTAGTTGATTTGAAGCAGTTCCGAGAAAGTCTAAACATAATCGCCACTTCTCCCTCCTGGCACTTTCCATGTGGGAGATATAGCAGGATGTATATTGGTTTTGAGGACAACTCAATGGACAGTGTAGGGAGAAAAGTTCCTGGCTCCTTGAATGCCGTTCCTGGAGACACTGCGATCAATGTGGGAGATATGTCAAGATGTGTGTTGGTTTTGAGGACGGCTCTCTGGAGAGTCTTAGCAAAGAGGTCACAGGGATAATCAGAGCAATTCTCAGAGACACTGAGAACAAGCTCGACAATTCCCTCCTGGCACTTTCCCTGTAGGAGATACCGCAAGACGTTTCTGTAGATTGGGCACAGCGCTCTGCAGGGTGTTAGCAGAGACTTTCCCGGGACAGTGAAACCCTATGTCAGAGACACTGAGAAGAAGCCCCAATGTTCCCTCCAGGCACTTTCAGTGTGGGTGCCTTCTCCACGTGGTTCCTGGTTTCCCTGCAGCGCTGAAGAGAATGTTAGCCAAGAGGTAACCGGGACAGTGAAAACAGTACTCAAAGACAGGGAGAGCAAGCTCTGTCTTGGCACTTTGGATGTGGGACATAGAGCGAGATGTTTGCTGCTTTTGCGTTTGGCTGTTGGGAGATTTACAGCACAAAGATATCTAGTTGATTTGAAGCAGTTCCGAGAAAGTCTAAACATAATCGCCACTTCTCCCTCCTGGCACTTTCCATGTGGGAGATATAGCAGGATGTATATTGGTTTTGAGGACAACTCAATGGACAGTGTAGGGAGAAAAGTTCCTGGCTCCTTGAATGCCGTTCCTGGAGACACTGCGATCAATGTGGGAGATATGTCAAGATGTGTGTTGGTTTTGAGGACGGCTCTCTGGAGAGTCTTAGCAAAGAGGTCACAGGGATAATCAGAGCAATTCTCAGAGACACTGAGAACAAGCTCGACAATTCCCTCCTGGCACTTTCCCTGTAGGAGATACCGCAAGACGTTTCTGTAGATTGGGCACAGCGCTCTGCAGGGTGTTAGCAGAGACTTTCCCGGGACAGTGAAACCCTATGTCAGAGACACTGAGAAGAAGCCCCAATGTTCCCTCCAGGCACTTTCAGTGTGGGTGCCTTCTCCACGTGGTTCCTGGTTTCCCTGCAGCGCTGAAGAGAATGTTAGCCAAGAGGTAACCGGGACAGTGAAAACAGTACTCAAAGACAGGGAGAGCAAGCTCTCTCTTGGCACTTTGGATGTGGGACATACAGCGAGATGTTTGCTGCTTTTGCGTTTGGCTGTTGGGAGATTTACAGCACAAAGATATCTAGTTGATTTGAAGCAGTTCCGAGAAAGTCTAAACATAATCGCCACTTCTCCCTCCTGGCACTTTCCATGTGGGAGATATAGCAGGATGTATATTGGTTTTGAGGACAACTCAATGGACAGTGTAGGGAGAAAAGTTCCTGGCTCCTTGAATGCCGTTCCTGGAGACACTGCGATCAATGTGGGAGATATGTCAAGATGTGTGTTGGTTTTGAGGACGGCTCTCTGGAGAGTCTTAGCAAAGAGGTCACAGGGATAATCAGAGCAATTCTCAGAGACACTGAGAACAAGCTCGACAATTCCCTCCTGGCACTTTCCCTGTAGGAGATACCGCAAGACGTTTCTGTAGATTGGGCACAGCGCTCTGCAGGGTGTTAGCAGAGACTTTCCCGGGACAGTGAAACCCTATGTCAGAGACACTGAGAAGAAGCCCCAATGTTCCCTCCAGGCACTTTCAGTGTGGGTGCCTTCTCCACGTGGTTCCTGGTTTCCCTGCAGCGCTGAAGAGAATGTTAGCCAAGAGGTAACCGGGACAGTGAAAACAGTACTCAAAGACAGGGAGAGCAAGCTCTCTCTTGGCACTTTGGATGTGGGACATACAGCGAGATGTTTGCTGCTTTTGCGTTTGGCTGTTGGGAGATTTACAGCACAAAGATATCTAGTTGATTTGAAGCAGTTCCGAGAAAGTCTAAACATAATCGCCACTTCTCCCTCCTGGCACTTTCCATGTGGGAGATATAGCAGGATGTATATTGGTTTTGAGGACAACTCAATGGACAGTGTAGGGAGAAAAGTTCCTGGCTCCTTGAATGCCGTTCCTGGAGACACTGCGATCAATGAGGGAGATATGTCAAGATGTGTGTTTGTTTTGAGGACGGCTCTCTGGAGAGTCTTAGCAAAGAGGTCACAGGGATAATCAGAGCAATTCTCAGAGACACTGAGAACAAGCTCGACAATTCCCTCCTGGCACTTTCCCTGTAGGAGATACCGCAAGACGTTTCTGTAGATTGGGCACAGCGCTCTGCAGGGTGTTAGCAGAGACTTTCCCGGGACAGTGAAACCCTATGTCAGAGACACTGAGAAGAAGCCCCAATGTTCCCTCCAGGCACTTTCAGTGTGGGTGCCTTCTCCACGTGGTTCCTGGTTTCCCTGCAGCGGCTGAAGAGAATGTTAGCAAAGAGGTAACCGGGACAGTGCAAACAGTACTCAAAGACAGGGAGAGCAAGCTCTCTCTTGGCACTTTGGATGTGGGACATACAGCGAGATGTTTGCTGCTTTTGCGTTTGGCTGTTGGGAGATTTACAGCACAAAGATATCTAGTTGATTTGAAGCAGTTCCGAGAAAGTCTAAACATAATCGCCACTTCTCCCTCCTGGCACTTTCCATGTGGGAGATATAGCAGGATGTATATTGGTTTTGAGGACAACTCAATGGACAGTGTAGGGAGAAAAGTTCCTGGCTCCTTGAATGCCGTTCCTGGAGACACTGCGATCAATGTGGGAGATATGTCAAGATGTGTGTTGGTTTTGAGGACGGCTCTCTGGAGAGTCTTAGCAAAGAGGTCACAGGGATAATCAGAGCAATTCTCAGAGACACTGAGAACAAGCTCGACAATTCCCTCCTGGCACTTTCCCTGTAGGAGATACCGCAAGACGTTTCTGTAGATTGGGCACAGCGCTCTGCAGGGTGTTAGCAGAGACTTTCCCGGGACAGTGAAACCCTATGTCAGAGACACTGAGAAGAAGCCCCAATGTTCCCTCCAGGCACTTTCAGTGTGGGTGCCTTCTCCACGTGGTTCCTGGTTTCCCTGCAGCGCTGAAGAGAATGTTAGCCAAGAGGTAACCGGGACAGTGAAAACAGTACTCAAAGACAGGGAGAGCAAGCTCTCTCTTGGCACTTTGGATGTGGGACATAGAGCGAGATGTTTGCTGCTTTTGCGTTTGGCTGTTGGGAGATTTACAGCACAAAGATATCTAGTTGATTTGAAGCAGTTCCGAGAAAGTCTAAACATAATCGCCACTTCTCCCTCCTGGCACTTTCCATGTGGGAGATATAGCAGGATGTATATTGGTTTTGAGGACAACTCAATGGACAGTGTAGGGAGAAAAGTTCCTGGCTCCTTGAATGCCGTTCCTGGAGACACTGCGATCAATGTGGGAGATATGTCAAGATGTGTGTTGGTTTTGAGGACGGCTCTCTGGAGAGTCTTAGCAAAGAGGTCACAGGGATAATCAGAGCAATTCTCAGAGACACTGAGAACAAGCTCGACAATTCCCTCCTGGCACTTTCCCTGTAGGAGATACCGCAAGACGTTTCTGTAGATTGGGCACAGCGCTCTGCAGGGTGTTAGCAGAGACTTTCCCGGGACAGTGAAACCCTATGTCAGAGACACTGAGAAGAAGCCCCAATGTTCCCTCCAGGCACTTTCAGTGTGGGTGCCTTCTCCACGTGGTTCCTGGTTTCCCTGCAGCGCTGAAGAGAATGTTAGCAAAGAGGTAACCGGGACAGTGAAAACAGTACTCAAAGACAGGGAGAGCAAGCTCTCTCTTGGCACTTTGGATGTGGGACATACAGCGAGATGTTTGCTGCTTTTGCGTTTGGCTGTTGGGAGATTTACAGCACAAAGATATCTAGTTGATTTGAAGCAGTTCCGAGAAAGTCTAAACATAATCGCCACTTCTCCCTCCTGGCACTTTCCATGTGGGAGATATAGCAGGATGTATATTGGTTTTGAGGACAACTCAATGGAGAGTGTAGGGAGAAAAGTTCCTGGCTCCTTGAATGCCGTTCCTGGAGACACTGCGATCAATGTGGGAGATATGTCAAGATGTGTGTTGGTTTTGAGGACGGCTCTCTGGAGAGTCTTAGCAAAGAGGTCACAGGGATAATCAGAGCAATTCTCAGAGACACTGAGAACAAGCTCGACAATTCCCTCCTGGCACTTTCCCTGTAGGAGATACCGCAAGACGTTTCTGTAGATTGGGCACAGCGCTCTGCAGGGTGTTAGCAGAGACTTTCCCGGGACAGTGAAACCCTATGTCAGAGACACTGAGAAGAAGCCCCAATGTTCCCTCCAGGCACTTTCAGTGTGGGTGCCTTCTCCACGTGGTTCCTGGTTTCCCTGCAGCGGCTGAAGAGAATGTTAGCAAAGAGGTAACCGGGACAGTGCAAACAGTACTCAAAGACAGGGAGAGCAAGCTCTCTCTTGGCACTTTGGATGTGGGACATACAGCGAGATGTTTGCTGCTTTTGCGTTTGGCTGTTGGGAGATTTACAGCACAAAGATATCTAGTTGATTTGAAGCAGTTCCGAGAAAGTCTAAACATAATCGCCACTTCTCCCTCCTGGCACTTTCCATGTGGGAGATATAGCAGGATGTATATTGGTTTTGAGGACAACTCAATGGACAGTGTAGGGAGAAAAGTTCCTGGCTCCTTGAATGCCGTTCCTGGAGACACTGCGATCAATGTGGGAGATATGTCAAGATGTGTGTTGGTTTTGAGGACGGCTCTCTGGAGAGTCTTAGCAAAGAGGTCACAGGGATAATCAGAGCAATTCTCAGAGACACTGAGAACAAGCTCGACAATTCCCTCCTGGCACTTTCCCTGTAGGAGATACCGCAAGACGTTTCTGTAGATTGGGCACAGCGCTCTGCAGGGTGTTAGCAGAGACTTTCCCGGGACAGTGAAACCCTATGTCAGAGACACTGAGAAGAAGCCCCAATGTTCCCTCCAGGCACTTTCAGTGTGGGTGCCTTCTCCACGTGGTTCCTGGTTTCCCTGCAGCGGCTGAAGAGAATGTTAGCAAAGAGGTAACCGGGACAGTGCAAACAGTACTCAAAGACAGGGAGAGCAAGCTCTCTCTTGGCACTTTGGATGTGGGACATACAGCGAGATGTTTGCTGCTTTTGCGTTTGGCTGTTGGGAGATTTACAGCACAAAGATATCTAGTTGATTTGAAGCAGTTCCGAGAAAGTCTAAACATAATCGCCACTTCTCCCTCCTGGCACTTTCCATGTGGGAGATATAGCAGGATGTATATTGGTTTTGAGGACAACTCAATGGACAGTGTAGGGAGAAAAGTTCCTGGCTCCTTGAATGCCGTTCCTGGAGACACTGCGATCAATGTGGGAGATATGTCAAGATGTGTGTTGGTTTTGAGGACGGCTCTCTGGAGAGTCTTAGCAAAGAGGTCACAGGGATAATCAGAGCAATTCTCAGAGACACTGAGAACAAGCTCGACAATTCCCTCCTGGCACTTTCCCTGTAGGAGATACCGCAAGACGTTTCTGTAGATTGGGCACAGCGCTCTGCAGGGTGTTAGCAGAGACTTTCCCGGGACAGTGAAACCCTATGTCAGAGACACTGAGAAGAAGCCCCAATGTTCCCTCCAGGCACTTTCAGTGTGGGTGCCTTCTCCACGTGGTTCCTGGTTTCCCTGCAGCGCTGAAGAGAATGTTAGCCAAGAGGTAACCGGGACAGTGAAAACAGTACTCAAAGACAGGGAGAGCAAGCTCTCTCTTGGCACTTTGGATGTGGGACATACAGCGAGATGTTTGCTGCTTTTGCGTTTGGCTGTTGGGAGATTTACAGCACAAAGATATCTAGTTGATTTGAAGCAGTTCCGAGAAAGTCTAAACATAATCGCCACTTCTCCCTCCTGGCACTTTCCATGTGGGAGATATAGCAGGATGTATATTGGTTTTGAGGACAACTCAATGGACAGTGTAGGGAGAAAAGTTCCTGGCTCCTTGAATGCCGTTCCTGGAGACACTGCGATCAATGTGGGAGATATGTCAAGATGTGTGTTGGTTTTGAGGACGGCTCTCTGGAGAGTCTTAGCAAAGAGGTCACAGGGATAATCAGAGCAATTCTCAGAGACACTGAGAACAAGCTCGACAATTCCCTCCTGGCACTTTCCCTGTAGGAGATACCGCAAGACGTTTCTGTAGATTGGGCACAGCGCTCTGCAGGGTGTTAGCAGAGACTTTCCCGGGACAGTGAAACCCTATGTCAGAGACACTGAGAAGAAGCCCCAATGTTCCCTCCAGGCACTTTCAGTGTGGGTGCCTTCTCCACGTGGTTCCTGGTTTCCCTGCAGCGCTGAAGAGAATGTTAGCAAAGAGGTAACCGGGACAGTGAAAACAGTACTCAAAGACAGGGAGAGCAAGCTCTCTCTTGGCACTTTGGATGTGGGACATACAGCGAGATGTTTGCTGCTTTTGCGTTTGGCTGTTGGGAGATTTACAGCACAAAGATATCTAGTTGATTTGAAGCAGTTCCGAGAAAGTCTAAACATAATCGCCACTTCTCCCTCCTGGCACTTTCCATGTGGGAGATATAGCAGGATGTATATTGGTTTTGAGGACAACTCAATGGAGAGTGTAGGGAGAAAAGTTCCTGGCTCCTTGAATGCCGTTCCTGGAGACACTGCGATCAATGTGGGAGATATGTCAAGATGTGTGTTGGTTTTGAGGACGGCTCTCTGGAGAGTCTTAGCAAAGAGGTCACAGGGATAATCAGAGCAATTCTCAGAGACACTGAGAACAAGCTCGACAATTCCCTCCTGGCACTTTCCCTGTAGGAGATACCGCAAGACGTTTCTGTAGATTGGGCACAGCGCTCTGCAGGGTGTTAGCAGAGACTTTCCCGGGACAGTGAAACCCTATGTCAGAGACACTGAGAAGAAGCCCCAATGTTCCCTCCAGGCACTTTCAGTGTGGGTGCCTTCTCCACGTGGTTCCTGGTTTCCCTGCAGCGCTGAAGAGAATGTTAGCCAAGAGGTAACCGGGACAGTGAAAACAGTACTCAAAGACAGGGAGAGCAAGCTCTCTCTTGGCACTTTGGATGTGGGACATACAGCGAGATGTTTGCTGCTTTTGCGTTTGGCTGTTGGGAGATTTACAGCACAAAGATATCTAGTTGATTTGAAGCAGTTCCGAGAAAGTCTAAACATAATCGCCACTTCTCCCTCCTGGCACTTTCCATGTGGGAGATATAGCAGGATGTATATTGGTTTTGAGGACAACTCAATGGACAGTGTAGGGAGAAAAGTTCCTGGCTCCTTGAATGCCGTTCCTGGAGACACTGCGATCAATGTGGGAGATATGTCAAGATGTGTGTTGGTTTTGAGGACGGCTCTCTGGAGAGTCTTAGCAAAGAGGTCACAGGGATAATCAGAGCAATTCTCAGAGACACTGAGAACAAGCTCGACAATTCCCTCCTGGCACTTTCCCTGTAGGAGATACCGCAAGACGTTTCTGTAGATTGGGCACAGCGCTCTGCAGGGTGTTAGCAGAGACTTTCCCGGGACAGTGAAACCCTATGTCAGAGACACTGAGAAGAAGCCCCAATGTTCCCTCCAGGCACTTTCAGTGTGGGTGCCTTCTCCACGTGGTTCCTGGTTTCCCTGCAGCGCTGAAGAGAATGTTAGCCAAGAGGTAACCGGGACAGTGAAAACAGTACTCAAAGACAGGGAGAGCAAGCTCTCTCTTGGCACTTTGGATGTGGGACATACAGCGAGATGTTTGCTGCTTTTGCGTTTGGCTGTTGGGAGATTTACAGCACAAAGATATCTAGTTGATTTGAAGCAGTTCCGAGAAAGTCTAAACATAATCGCCACTTCTCCCTCCTGGCACTTTCCATGTGGGAGATATAGCAGGATGTATATTGGTTTTGAGGACAACTCAATGGACAGTGTAGGGAGAAAAGTTCCTGGCTCCTTGAATGCCGTTCCTGGAGACACTGCGATCAATGTGGGAGATATGTCAAGATGTGTGTTGGTTTTGAGGACGGCTCTCTGGAGAGTCTTAGCAAAGAGGTCACAGGGATAATCAGAGCAATTCTCAGAGACACTGAGAACAAGCTCGACAATTCCCTCCTGGCACTTTCCCTGTAGGAGATACCGCAAGACGTTTCTGTAGATTGGGCACAGCGCTCTGCAGGGTGTTAGCAGAGACTTTCCCGGGACAGTGAAACCCTATGTCAGAGACACTGAGAAGAAGCCCCAATGTTCCCTCCAGGCACTTTCAGTGTGGGTGCCTTCTCCACGTGGTTCCTGGTTTCCCTGCAGCGCTGAAGAGAATGTTAGCAAAGAGGTAACCGGGACAGTGAAAACAGTACTCAAAGACAGGGAGAGCAAGCTCTCTCTTGGCACTTTGGATGTGGGACATACAGCGAGATGTTTGCTGCTTTTGCGTTTGGCTGTTGGGAGATTTACAGCACAAAGATATCTAGTTGATTTGAAGCAGTTCCGAGAAAGTCTAAACATAATCGCCACTTCTCCCTCCTGGCACTTTCCATGTGGGAGATATAGCAGGATGTATATTGGTTTTGAGGACAACTCAATGGACAGTGTAGGGAGAAAAGTTCCTGGCTCCTTGAATGCCGTTCCTGGAGACACTGCGATCAATGTGGGAGATATGTCAAGATGTGTGTTGGTTTTGAGGACGGCTCTCTGGAGAGTCTTAGCAAAGAGGTCACAGGGATAATCAGAGCAATTCTCAGAGACACTGAGAACAAGCTCGACAATTCCCTCCTGGCACTTTCCCTGTAGGAGATACCGCAAGACGTTTCTGTAGATTGGGCACAGCGCTCTGCAGGGTGTTAGCAGAGACTTTCCCGGGACAGTGAAACCCTATGTCAGAGACACTGAGAAGAAGCCCCAATGTTCCCTCCAGGCACTTTCAGTGTGGGTGCCTTCTCCACGTGGTTCCTGGTTTCCCTGCAGCGCTGAAGAGAATGTTAGCCAAGAGGTAACCGGGACAGTGAAAACAGTACTCAAAGACAGGGAGAGCAAGCTCTCTCTTGGCACTTTGGATGTGGGACATACAGCGAGATGTTTGCTGCTTTTGCGTTTGGCTGTTGGGAGATTTACAGCACAAAGATATCTAGTTGATTTGAAGCAGTTCCGAGAAAGTCTAAACATAATCGCCACTTCTCCCTCCTGGCACTTTCCATGTGGGAGATATAGCAGGATGTATATTGGTTTTGAGGACAACTCAATGGACAGTGTAGGGAGAAAAGTTCCTGGCTCCTTGAATGCCGTTCCTGGAGACACTGCGATCAATGTGGGAGATATGTCAAGATGTGTGTTGGTTTTGAGGACGGCTCTCTGGAGAGTCTTAGCAAAGAGGTCACAGGGATAATCAGAGCAATTCTCAGAGACACTGAGAACAAGCTCGACAATTCCCTCCTGGCACTTTCCCTGTAGGAGATACCGCAAGACGTTTCTGTAGATTGGGCACAGCGCTCTGCAGGGTGTTAGCAGAGACTTTCCCGGGACAGTGAAACCCTATGTCAGAGACACTGAGAAGAAGCCCCAATGTTCCCTCCAGGCACTTTCAGTGTGGGTGCCTTCTCCACGTGGTTCCTGGTTTCCCTGCAGCGCTGAAGAGAATGTTAGCAAAGAGGTAACCGGGACAGTGAAAACAGTACTCAAAGACAGGGAGAGCAAGCTCTCTCTTGGCACTTTGGATGTGGGACATACAGCGAGATGTTTGCTGCTTTTGCGTTTGGCTGTTGGGAGATTTACAGCACAAAGATATCTAGTTGATTTGAAGCAGTTCCGAGAAAGTCTAAACATAATCGCCACTTCTCCCTCCTGGCACTTTCCATGTGGGAGATATAGCAGGATGTATATTGGTTTTGAGGACAACTCAATGGACAGTGTAGGGAGAAAAGTTCCTGGCTCCTTGAATGCCGTTCCTGGAGACACTGCGATCAATGTGGGAGATATGTCAAGATGTGTGTTGGTTTTGAGGACGGCTCTCTGGAGAGTCTTAGCAAAGAGGTCACAGGGATAATCAGAGCAATTCTCAGAGACACTGAGAACAAGCTCGACAATTCCCTCCTGGCACTTTCCCTGTAGGAGATACCGCAAGACGTTTCTGTAGATTGGGCACAGCGCTCTGCAGGGTGTTAGCAGAGACTTTCCCGGGACAGTGAAACCCTATGTCAGAGACACTGAGAAGAAGCCCCAATGTTCCCTCCAGGCACTTTCAGTGTGGGTGCCTTCTCCACGTGGTTCCTGGTTTCCCTGCAGCGCTGAAGAGAATGTTAGCCAAGAGGTAACCGGGACAGTGAAAACAGTACTCAAAGACAGGGAGAGCAAGCTCTCTCTTGGCACTTTGGATGTGGGACATACAGCGAGATGTTTGCTGCTTTTGCGTTTGGCTGTTGGGAGATTTACAGCACAAAGATATCTAGTTGATTTGAAGCAGTTCCGAGAAAGTCTAAACATAATCGCCACTTCTCCCTCCTGGCACTTTCCATGTGGGAGATATAGCAGGATGTATATTGGTTTTGAGGACAACTCAATGGACAGTGTAGGGAGAAAAGTTCCTGGCTCCTTGAATGCCGTTCCTGGAGACACTGCGATCAATGTGGGAGATATGTCAAGATGTGTGTTGGTTTTGAGGACGGCTCTCTGGAGAGTCTTAGCAAAGAGGTCACAGGGATAATCAGAGCAATTCTCAGAGACACTGAGAACAAGCTCGACAATTCCCTCCTGGCACTTTCCCTGTAGGAGATACCGCAAGACGTTTCTGTAGATTGGGCACAGCGCTCTGCAGGGTGTTAGCAGAGACTTTCCCGGGACAGTGAAACCCTATGTCAGAGACACTGAGAAGAAGCCCCAATGTTCCCTCCAGGCACTTTCAGTGTGGGTGCCTTCTCCACGTGGTTCCTGGTTTCCCTGCAGCGCTGAAGAGAATGTTAGCAAAGAGGTAACTGGGACAGTGAAAAGAGTACTCAAAGACAGGGAGAGCAAGCTCTCTCTTGGCACTTTGGATGTGGGACATACAGCGAGATGTTTGCTGCTTTTGCGTTTGGCTGTTGGGAGATTTACAGCACAAAGATATCTAGTTGATTTGAAGCAGTTCCGAGAAAGTCTAAACATAATCGCCACTTCTCCCTCCTGGCACTTTCCATGTGGGAGATATAGCAGGATGTATATTGGTTTTGAGGACAACTCAATGGACAGTGTAGGGAGAAAAGTTCCTGGCTCCTTGAATGCCGTTCCTGGAGACACTGCGATCAATGTGGGAGATATGTCAAGATGTGTGTTGGTTTTGAGGACGGCTCTCTGGAGAGTCTTAGCAAAGAGGTCACAGGGATAATCAGAGCAATTCTCAGAGACACTGAGAACAAGCTCGACAATTCCCTCCTGGCACTTTCCCTGTAGGAGATACCGCAAGACGTTTCTGTAGATTGGGCACAGCGCTCTGCAGGGTGTTAGCAGAGACTTTCCCGGGACAGTGAAACCCTATGTCAGAGACACTGAGAAGAAGCCCCAATGTTCCCTCCAGGCACTTTCAGTGTGGGTGCCTTCTCCACGTGGTTCCTGGTTTCCCTGCAGCGCTGAAGAGAATGTTAGCCAAGAGGTAACCGGGACAGTGAAAACAGTACTCAAAGACAGGGAGAGCAAGCTCTCTCTTGGCACTTTGGATGTGGGACATACAGCGAGATGTTTGCTGCTTTTGCGTTTGGCTGTTGGGAGATTTACAGCACAAAGATATCTAGTTGATTTGAAGCAGTTCCGAGAAAGTCTAAACATAATCGCCACTTCTCCCTCCTGGCACTTTCCATGTGGGAGATATAGCAGGATGTATATTGGTTTTGAGGACAACTCAATGGACAGTGTAGGGAGAAAAGTTCCTGGCTCCTTGAATGCCGTTCCTGGAGACACTGCGATCAATGTGGGAGATATGTCAAGATGTGTGTTGGTTTTGAGGACGGCTCTCTGGAGAGTCTTAGCAAAGAGGTCACAGGGATAATCAGAGCAATTCTCAGAGACACTGAGAACAAGCTCGACAATTCCCTCCTGGCACTTTCCCTGTAGGAGATACCGCAAGACGTTTCTGTAGATTGGGCACAGCGCTCTGCAGGGTGTTAGCAGAGACTTTCCCGGGACAGTGAAACCCTATGTCAGAGACACTGAGAAGAAGCCCCAATGTTCCCTCCAGGCACTTTCAGTGTGGGTGCCTTCTCCACGTGGTTCCTGGTTTCCCTGCAGCGCTGAAGAGAATGTTAGCCAAGAGGTAACCGGGACAGTGAAAACAGTACTCAAAGACAGGGAGAGCAAGCTCTCTCTTGGCACTTTGGATGTGGGACATACAGCGAGATGTTTGCTGCTTTTGCGTTTGGCTGTTGGGAGATTTACAGCACAAAGATATCTAGTTGATTTGAAGCAGTTCCGAGAAAGTCTAAACATAATCGCCACTTCTCCCTCCTGGCACTTTCCATGTGGGAGATATAGCAGGATGTATATTGGTTTTGAGGACAACTCAATGGACAGTGTAGGGAGAAAAGTTCCTGGCTCCTTGAATGCCGTTCCTGGAGACACTGCGATCAATGTGGGAGATATGTCAAGATGTGTGTTGGTTTTGAGGACGGCTCTCTGGAGAGTCTTAGCAAAGAGGTCACAGGGATAATCAGAGCAATTCTCAGAGACACTGAGAACAAGCTCGACAATTCCCTCCTGGCACTTTCCCTGTAGGAGATACCGCAAGACGTTTCTGTAGATTGGGCACAGCGCTCTGCAGGGTGTTAGCAGAGACTTTCCCGGGACAGTGAAACCCTATGTCAGAGACACTGAGAAGAAGCCCCAATGTTCCCTCCAGGCACTTTCAGTGTGGGTGCCTTCTCCACGTGGTTCCTGGTTTCCCTGCAGCGCTGAAGAGAATGTTAGCAAAGAGGTAACTGGGACAGTGAAAAGAGTACTCAAAGACAGGGAGAGCAAGCTCTCTCTTGGCACTTTGGATGTGGGACATACAGCGAGATGTTTGCTGCTTTTGCGTTTGGCTGTTGGGAGATTTACAGCACAAAGATATCTAGTTGATTTGAAGCAGTTCCGAGAAAGTCTAAACATAATCGCCACTTCTCCCTCCTGGCACTTTCCATGTGGGAGATATAGCAGGATGTATATTGGTTTTGAGGACAACTCAATGGACAGTGTAGGGAGAAAAGTTCCTGGCTCCTTGAATGCCGTTCCTGGAGACACTGCGATCAATGTGGGAGATATGTCAAGATGTGTGTTGGTTTTGAGGACGGCTCTCTGGAGAGTCTTAGCAAAGAGGTCACAGGGATAATCAGAGCAATTCTCAGAGACACTGAGAACAAGCTCGACAATTCCCTCCTGGCACTTTCCCTGTAGGAGATACCGCAAGACGTTTCTGTAGATTGGGCACAGCGCTCTGCAGGGTGTTAGCAGAGACTTTCCCGGGACAGTGAAACCCTATGTCAGAGACACTGAGAAGAAGCCCCAATGTTCCCTCCAGGCACTTTCAGTGTGGGTGCCTTCTCCACGTGGTTCCTGGTTTCCCTGCAGCGCTGAAGAGAATGTTAGCCAAGAGGTAACCGGGACAGTGAAAACAGTACTCAAAGACAGGGAGAGCAAGCTCTCTCTTGGCACTTTGGATGTGGGACATACAGCGAGATGTTTGCTGCTTTTGCGTTTGGCTGTTGGGAGATTTACAGCACAAAGATATCTAGTTGATTTGAAGCAGTTCCGAGAAAGTCTAAACATAATCGCCACTTCTCCCTCCTGGCACTTTCCATGTGGGAGATATAGCAGGATGTATATTGGTTTTGAGGACAACTCAATGGACAGTGTAGGGAGAAAAGTTCCTGGCTCCTTGAATGCCGTTCCTGGAGACACTGCGATCAATGTGGGAGATATGTCAAGATGTGTGTTGGTTTTGAGGACGGCTCTCTGGAGAGTCTTAGCAAAGAGGTCACAGGGATAATCAGAGCAATTCTCAGAGACACTGAGAACAAGCTCGACAATTCCCTCCTGGCACTTTCCCTGTAGGAGATACCGCAAGACGTTTCTGTAGATTGGGCACAGCGCTCTGCAGGGTGTTAGCAGAGACTTTCCCGGGACAGTGAAACCCTATGTCAGAGACACTGAGAAGAAGCCCCAATGTTCCCTCCAGGCACTTTCAGTGTGGGTGCCTTCTCCACGTGGTTCCTGGTTTCCCTGCAGCGCTGAAGAGAATGTTAGCAAAGAGGTAACCGGGACAGTGAAAACAGTACTCAAAGACAGGGAGAGCAAGCTCTCTCTTGGCACTTTGGATGTGGGACATACAGCGAGATGTTTGCTGCTTTTGCGTTTGGCTGTTGGGAGATTTACAGCACAAAGATATCTAGTTGATTTGAAGCAGTTCCGAGAAAGTCTAAACATAATCGCCACTTCTCCCTCCTGGCACTTTCCATGTGGGAGATATAGCAGGATGTATATTGGTTTTGAGGACAACTCAATGGACAGTGTAGGGAGAAAAGTTCCTGGCTCCTTGAATGCCGTTCCTGGAGACACTGCGATCAATGTGGGAGATATGTCAAGATGTGTGTTGGTTTTGAGGACGGCTCTCTGGAGAGTCTTAGCAAAGAGGTCAGAGGGATAATCAGAGCAATTCTCAGAGACACTGAGAACAAGCTCGACAATTCCCTCCTGGCACTTTCCCTGTAGGAGATACCGCAAGACGTTTCTGTAGATTGGGCACAGCGCTCTGCAGGGTGTTAGCAGAGACTTTCCCGGGACAGTGAAACCCTATGTCAGAGACACTGAGAAGAAGCCCCAATGTTCCCTCCAGGCACTTTCAGTGTGGGTGCCTTCTCCACGTGGTTCCTGGTTTCCCTGCAGCGCTGAAGAGAATGTTAGCCAAGAGGTAACCGGGACAGTGAAAACAGTACTCAAAGACAGGGAGAGCAAGCTCTCTCTTGGCACTTTGGATGTGGGACATACAGCGAGATGTTTGCTGCTTTTGCGTTTGGCTGTTGGGAGATTTACAGCACAAAGATATCTAGTTGATTTGAAGCAGTTCCGAGAAAGTCTAAACATAATCGCCACTTCTCCCTCCTGGCACTTTCCATGTGGGAGATATAGCAGGATGTATATTGGTTTTGAGGACAACTCAATGGACAGTGTAGGGAGAAAAGTTCCTGGCTCCTTGAATGCCGTTCCTGGAGACACTGCGATCAATGTGGGAGATATGTCAAGATGTGTGTTGGTTTTGAGGACGGCTCTCTGGAGAGTCTTAGCAAAGAGGTCACAGGGATAATCAGAGCAATTCTCAGAGACACTGAGAACAAGCTCGACAATTCCCTCCTGGCACTTTCCCTGTAGGAGATACCGCAAGACGTTTCTGTAGATTGGGCACAGCGCTCTGCAGGGTGTTAGCAGAGACTTTCCCGGGACAGTGAAACCCTATGTCAGAGACACTGAGAAGAAGCCCCAATGTTCCCTCCAGGCACTTTCAGTGTGGGTGCCTTCTCCACGTGGTTCCTGGTTTCCCTGCAGCGCTGAAGAGAATGTTAGCAAAGAGGTAACCGGGACAGTGAAAACAGTACTCAAAGAGAGGGAGAGCAAGCTCTCTCTTGGCACTTTGGATGTGGGACATACAGCGAGATGTTTGCTGCTTTTGCGTTTGGCTGTTGGGAGATTTACAGCACAAAGATATCTAGTTGATTTGAAGCAGTTCCGAGAAAGTCTAAACATAATCGCCACTTCTCCCTCCTGGCACTTTCCATGTGGGAGATATAGCAGGATGTATATTGGTTTTGAGGACAACTCAATGGAGAGTGTAGGGAGAAAAGTTCCTGGCTCCTTGAATGCCGTTCCTGGAGACACTGCGATCAATGTGGGAGATATGTCAAGATGTGTGTTGGTTTTGAGGACGGCTCTCTGGAGAGTCTTAGCAAAGAGGTCACAGGGATAATCAGAGCAATTCTCAGAGACACTGAGAACAAGCTCGACAATTCCCTCCTGGCACTTTCCCTGTAGGAGATACCGCAAGACGTTTCTGTAGATTGGGCACAGCGCTCTGCAGGGTGTTAGCAGAGACTTTCCCGGGACAGTGAAACCCTATGTCAGAGACACTGAGAAGAAGCCCCAATGTTCCCTCCAGGCACTTTCAGTGTGGGTGCCTTCTCCACGTGGTTCCTGGTTTCCCTGCAGCGCTGAAGAGAATGTTAGCAAAGAGGTAACCGGGACAGTGAAAACAGTACTCAAAGACAGGGAGAGCAAGCTCTCTCTTGGCACTTTGGATGTGGGACATACAGCGAGATGTTTGCTGCTTTTGCGTTTGGCTGTTGGGAGATTTACAGCACAAAGATATCTAGTTGATTTGAAGCAGTTCCGAGAAAGTCTAAACATAATCGCCACTTCTCCCTCCTGGCACTTTCCATGTGGGAGATATAGCAGGATGTATATTGGTTTTGAGGACAACTCAATGGACAGTGTAGGGAGAAAAGTTCCTGGCTCCTTGAATGCCGTTCCTGGAGACACTGCGATCAATGTGGGAGATATGTCAAGATGTGTGTTGGTTTTGAGGACGGCTCTCTGGAGAGTCTTAGCAAAGAGGTCACAGGGATAATCAGAGCAATTCTCAGAGACACTGAGAACAAGCTCGACAATTCCCTCCTGGCACTTTCCCTGTAGGAGATACCGCAAGACGTTTCTGTAGATTGGGCACAGCGCTCTGCAGGGTGTTAGCAGAGACTTTCCCGGGACAGTGAAACCCTATGTCAGAGACACTGAGAAGAAGCCCCAATGTTCCCTCCAGGCACTTTCAGTGTGGGTGCCTTCTCCACGTGGTTCCTGGTTTCCCTGCAGCGCTGAAGAGAATGTTAGCCAAGAGGTAACCGGGACAGTGAAAACAGTACTCAAAGACAGGGAGAGCAAGCTCTCTCTTGGCACTTTGGATGTGGGACATACAGCGAGATGTTTGCTGCTTTTGCGTTTGGCTGTTGGGAGATTTACAGCACAAAGATATCTAGTTGATTTGAAGCAGTTCCGAGAAAGTCTAAACATAATCGCCACTTCTCCCTCCTGGCACTTTCCATGTGGGAGATATAGCAGGATGTATATTGGTTTTGAGGACAACTCAATGGAGAGTGTAGGGAGAAAAGTTCCTGGCTCCTTGAATGCCGTTCCTGGAGACACTGCGATCAATGTGGGAGATATGTCAAGATGTGTGTTGGTTTTGAGGACGGCTCTCTGGAGAGTCTTAGCAAAGAGGTCACAGGGATAATCAGAGCAATTCTCAGAGACACTGAGAACAAGCTCGACAATTCCCTCCTGGCACTTTCCCTGTAGGAGATACCGCAAGACGTTTCTGTAGATTGGGCACAGCGCTCTGCAGGGTGTTAGCAGAGACTTTCCCGGGACAGTGAAACCCTATGTCAGAGACACTGAGAAGAAGCCCCAATGTTCCCTCCAGGCACTTTCAGTGTGGGTGCCTTCTCCACGTGGTTCCTGGTTTCCCTGCAGCGCTGAAGAGAATGTTAGCAAAGAGGTAACCGGGACAGTGAAAACAGTACTCAAAGACAGGGAGAGCAAGCTCTCTCTTGGCACTTTGGATGTGGGACATACAGCGAGATGTTTGCTGCTTTTGCGTTTGGCTGTTGGGAGATTTACAGCACAAAGATATCTAGTTGATTTGAAGCAGTTCCGAGAAAGTCTAAACATAATCGCCACTTCTCCCTCCTGGCACTTTCCATGTGGGAGATATAGCAGGATGTATATTGGTTTTGAGGACAACTCAATGGACAGTGTAGGGAGAAAAGTTCCTGGCTCCTTGAATGCCGTTCCTGGAGACACTGCGATCAATGTGGGAGATATGTCAAGATGTGTGTTGGTTTTGAGGACGGCTCTCTGGAGAGTCTTAGCAAAGAGGTCACAGGGATAATCAGAGCAATTCTCAGAGACACTGAGAACAAGCTCGACAATTCCCTCCTGGCACTTTCCCTGTAGGAGATACCGCAAGACGTTTCTGTAGATTGGGCACAGCGCTCTGCAGGGTGTTAGCAGAGACTTTCCCGGGACAGTGAAACCCTATGTCAGAGACACTGAGAAGAAGCCCCAATGTTCCCTCCAGGCACTTTCAGTGTGGGTGCCTTCTCCACGTGGTTCCTGGTTTCCCTGCAGCGCTGAAGAGAATGTTAGCCAAGAGGTAACCGGGACAGTGAAAACAGTACTCAAAGACAGGGAGAGCAAGCTCTCTCTTGGCACTTTGGATGTGGGACATACAGCGAGATGTTTGCTGCTTTTGCGTTTGGCTGTTGGGAGATTTACAGCACAAAGATATCTAGTTGATTTGAAGCAGTTCCGAGAAAGTCTAAACATAATCGCCACTTCTCCCTCCTGGCACTTTCCATGTGGGAGATATAGCAGGATGTATATTGGTTTTGAGGACAACTCAATGGACAGTGTAAGGAGAAAAGTTCCTGGCTCCTTGAATGCCGTTCCTGGAGACACTGCGATCAATGTGGGAGATATGTCAAGATGTGTGTTGGTTTTGAGGACGGCTCTCTGGAGAGTCTTAGCAAAGAGGTCACAGGGATAATCAGAGCAATTCTCAGAGACACTGAGAACAAGCTCGACAATTCCCTCCTGGCACTTTCCCTGTAGGAGATACCGCAAGACGTTTCTGTAGATTGGGCACAGCGCTCTGCAGGGTGTTAGCAGAGACTTTCCCGGGACAGTGAAACCCTATGTCAGAGACACTGAGAAGAAGCCCCAATGTTCCCTCCAGGCACTTTCAGTGTGGGTGCCTTCTCCACGTGGTTCCTGGTTTCCCTGCAGCGCTGAAGAGAATGTTAGCCAAGAGGTAACCGGGACAGTGAAAACAGTACTCAAAGACAGGGAGAGCAAGCTCTCTCTTGGCACTTTGGATGTGGGACATACAGCGAGATGTTTGCTGCTTTTGCGTTTGGCTGTTGGGAGATTTACAGCACAAAGATATCTAGTTGATTTGAAGCAGTTCCGAGAAAGTCTAAACATAATCGCCACTTCTCCCTCCTGGCACTTTCCATGTGGGAGATATAGCAGGATGTATATTGGTTTTGAGGACAACTCAATGGACAGTGTAGGGAGAAAAGTTCCTGGCTCCTTGAATGCCGTTCCTGGAGACACTGCGATCAATGTGGGAGATATGTCAAGATGTGTGTTGGTTTTGAGGACGGCTCTCTGGAGAGTCTTAGCAAAGAGGTCACAGGGATAATCAGAGCAATTCTCAGAGACACTGAGAACAAGCTCGACAATTCCCTCCTGGCACTTTCCCTGTAGGAGATACCGCAAGACGTTTCTGTAGATTGGGCACAGCGCTCTGCAGGGTGTTAGCAGAGACTTTCCCGGGACAGTGAAACCCTATGTCAGAGACACTGAGAAGAAGCCCCAATGTTCCCTCCAGGCACTTTCAGTGTGGGTGCCTTCTCCACGTGGTTCCTGGTTTCCCTGCAGCGCTGAAGAGAATGTTAGCCAAGAGGTAACCGGGACAGTGAAAACAGTACTCAAAGACAGGGAGAGCAAGCTCTCTCTTGGCACTTTGGATGTGGGACATACAGCGAGATGTTTGCTGCTTTTGCGTTTGGCTGTTGGGAGATTTACAGCACAAAGATATCTAGTTGATTTGAAGCAGTTCCGAGAAAGTCTAAACATAATCGCCACTTCTCCC
The DNA here is from genome assembly GCF_963924245.1 of Chroicocephalus ridibundus. Lineage (NCBI taxonomy): Eukaryota > Metazoa > Chordata > Aves > Charadriiformes > Laridae > Chroicocephalus > Chroicocephalus ridibundus. The sequence continues at coordinate 60,636 of NW_026961322.1, forward strand.
TCCTGGCACTTTCCATGTGGGAGATATAGCAGGATGTATATTGGTTTTGAGGACAACTCAATGGACAGTGTAGGGAGAAAAGTTCCTGGCTCCTTGAATGCCGTTCCTGGAGACACTGCGATCAATGTGGGAGATATGTCAAGATGTGTGTTGGTTTTGAGGACGGCTCTCTGGAGAGTCTTAGCAAAGAGGTCACAGGGATAATCAGAGCAATTCTCAGAGACACTGAGAACAAGCTCGACAATTCCCTCCTGGCACTTTCCCTGTAGGAGATACCGCAAGACGTTTCTGTAGATTGGGCACAGTGCTCTGCAGGGTGTTAGCAGAGACTTTCCCGGGACAGTGAAACCCTATGTCAGAGACACTGAGAAGAAGCCCCAATGTTCCCTCCAGGCACTTTCAGTGTGGGTGCCTTCTCCACGTGGTTCCTGGTTTCCCTGCAGCGCTGAAGAGAATGTTAGCAAAGAGGTAACCGGGACAGTGCAAACAGTACTCAAAGACAGGGAGAGCAAGCTCTCTCTTGGCACTTTGGATGTGGGACATACAGCGAGATGTTTGCTGCTTTTGCGTTTGGCTGTTGGGAGATTTACAGCACAAAGATATCTAGTTGATTTGAAGCAGTTCCGAGAAAGTCTAAACATAATCGCCACTTCTCCCTCCTGGCACTTTCCATGTGGGAGATATAGCAGGATGTATATTGGTTTTGAGGACAACTCAATGGACAGTGTAGGGAGAAAAGTTCCTGGCTCCTTGAATGCCGTTCCTGGAGACACTGCGATCAATGTGGGAGATATGTCAAGATGTGTGTTGGTTTTGAGGACGGCTCTCTGGAGAGTCTTAGCAAAGAGGTCACAGGGATAATCAGAGCAATTCTCAGAGACACTGAGAACAAGCTCGACAATTCCCTCCTGGCACTTTCCCTGTAGGAGATACCGCAAGACGTTTCTGTAGATTGGGCACAGCGCTCTGCAGGGTGTTAGCAGAGACTTTCCCGGGACAGTGAAACCCTATGTCAGAGACACTGAGAAGAAGCCCCAATGTTCCCTCCAGGCACTTTCAGTGTGGGTGCCTTCTCCACGTGGTTCCTGGTTTCCCTGCAGCGCTGAAGAGAATGTTAGCCAAGAGGTAACCGGGACAGTGAAAACAGTACTCAAAGACAGGGAGAGCAAGCTCTCTCTTGGCACTTTGGATGTGGGACATACAGCGAGATGTTTGCTGCTTTTGCGTTTGGCTGTTGGGAGATTTACAGCACAAAGATATCTAGTTGATTTGAAGCAGTTCCGAGAAAGTCTAAACATAATCGCCACTTCTCCCTCCTGGCACTTTCCATGTGGGAGATATAGCAGGATGTATATTGGTTTTGAGGACAACTCAATGGAGAGTGTAGGGAGAAAAGTTCCTGGCTCCTTGAATGCCGTTCCTGGAGACACTGCGATCAATGTGGGAGATATGTCAAGATGTGTGTTGGTTTTGAGGACGGCTCTCTGGAGAGTCTTAGCAAAGAGGTCACAGGGATAATCAGAGCAATTCTCAGAGACACTGAGAACAAGCTCGACAATTCCCTCCTGGCACTTTCCCTGTAGGAGATACCGCAAGACGTTTCTGTAGATTGGGCACAGCGCTCTGCAGGGTGTTAGCAGAGACTTTCCCGGGACAGTGAAACCCTATGTCAGAGACACTGAGAAGAAGCCCCAATGTTCCCTCCAGGCACTTTCAGTGTGGGTGCCTTCTCCACGTGGTTCCTGGTTTCCCTGCAGCGCTGAAGAGAATGTTAGCAAAGAGGTAACCGGGACAGTGCAAACAGTACTCAAAGACAGGGAGAGCAAGCTCTCTCTTGGCACTTTGGATGTGGGACATACAGCGAGATGTTTGCTGCTTTTGCGTTTGGCTGTTGGGAGATTTACAGCACAAAGATATCTAGTTGATTTGAAGCAGTTCCGAGAAAGTCTAAACATAATCGCCACTTCTCCCTCCTGGCACTTTCCATGTGGGAGATATAGCAGGATGTATATTGGTTTTGAGGACAACTCAATGGACAGTGTAGGGAGAAAAGTTCCTGGCTCCTTGAATGCCGTTCCTGGAGACACTGCGATCAATGTGGGAGATATGTCAAGATGTGTGTTGGTTTTGAGGACGGCTCTCTGGAGAGTCTTAGCAAAGAGGTCACAGGGATAATCAGAGCAATTCTCAGAGACACTGAGAACAAGCTCGACAATTCTCTCCTGGCACTTTCCCTGTAGGAGATACCGCAAGACGTTTCTGTAGATTGGGCACAGCGCTCTGCAGGGTGTTAGCAGAGACTTTCCCGGGACAGTGAAACCCTATGTCAGAGACACTGAGAAGAAGCCCCAATGTTCCCTCCAGGCACTTTCAGTGTGGGTGCCTTCTCCACGTGGTTCCTGGTTTCCCTGCAGCGCTGAAGAGAATGTTAGCCAAGAGGTAACCGGGACAGTGAAAACAGTACTCAAAGACAGGGAGAGCAAGCTCTCTCTTGGCACTTTGGATGTGGGACATACAGCGAGATGTTTGCTGCTTTTGCGTTTGGCTGTTGGGAGATTTACAGCACAAAGATATCTAGTTGATTTGAAGCAGTTCCGAGAAAGTCTAAACATAATCGCCACTTCTCCCTCCTGGCACTTTCCATGTGGGAGATATAGCAGGATGTATATTGGTTTTGAGGACAACTCAATGGAGAGTGTAGGGAGAAAAGTTCCTGGCTCCTTGAATGCCGTTCCTGGAGACACTGCGATCAATGTGGGAGATATGTCAAGATGTGTGTTGGTTTTGAGGACGGCTCTCTGGAGAGTCTTAGCAAAGAGGTCACAGGGATAATCAGAGCAATTCTCAGAGACACTGAGAACAAGCTCGACAATTCCCTCCTGGCACTTTCCCTGTAGGAGATACCGCAAGACGTTTCTGTAGATTGGGCACAGCGCTCTGCAGGGTGTTAGCAGAGACTTTCCCGGGACAGTGAAACCCTATGTCAGAGACACTGAGAAGAAGCCCCAATGTTCCCTCCAGGCACTTTCAGTGTGGGTGCCTTCTCCACGTGGTTCCTGGTTTCCCTGCAGCGCTGAAGAGAATGTTAGCAAAGAGGTAACCGGGACAGTGAAAACAGTACTCAAAGACAGGGAGAGCAAGCTCTCTCTTGGCACTTTGGATGTGGGACATACAGCGAGATGTTTGCTGCTTTTGCGTTTGGCTGTTGGGAGATTTACAGCACAAAGATATCTAGTTGATTTGAAGCAGTTCCGAGAAAGTCTAAACATAATCGCCACTTCTCCCTCCTGGCACTTTCCATGTGGGAGATATAGCAGGATGTATATTGGTTTTGAGGACAACTCAATGGAGAGTGTAGGGAGAAAAGTTCCTGGCTCCTTGAATGCCGTTCCTGGAGACACTGCGATCAATGTGGGAGATATGTCAAGATGTGTGTTGGTTTTGAGGACGGCTCTCTGGAGAGTCTTAGCAAAGAGGTCACAGGGATAATCAGAGCAATTCTCAGAGACACTGAGAACAAGCTCGACAATTCCCTCCTGGCACTTTCCCTGTAGGAGATACCGCAAGACGTTTCTGTAGATTGGGCACAGCGCTCTGCAGGGTGTTAGCAGAGACTTTCCCGGGACAGTGAAACCCTATGTCAGAGACACTGAGAAGAAGCCCCAATGTTCCCTCCAGGCACTTTCAGTGTGGGTGCCTTCTCCACGTGGTTCCTGGTTTCCCTGCAGCGCTGAAGAGAATGTTAGCAAAGAGGTAACCGGGACAGTGAAAACAGTACTCAAAGACAGGGAGAGCAAGCTCTCTCTTGGCACTTTGGATGTGGGACATACAGCGAGATGTTTGCTGCTTTTGCGTTTGGCTGTTGGGAGATTTACAGCACAAAGATATCTAGTTGATTTGAAGCAGTTCCGAGAAAGTCTAAACATAATCGCCACTTCTCCCTCCTGGCACTTTCCATGTGGGAGATATAGCAGGATGTATATTGGTTTTGAGGACAACTCAATGGAGAGTGTAGGGAGAAAAGTTCCTGGCTCCTTGAATGCCGTTCCTGGAGACACTGCGATCAATGTGGGAGATATGTCAAGATGTGTGTTGGTTTTGAGGACGGCTCTCTGGAGAGTCTTAGCAAAGAGGTCACAGGGATAATCAGAGCAATTCTCAGAGACACTGAGAACAAGCTCGACAATTCCCTCCTGGCACTTTCCCTGTAGGAGATACCGCAAGACGTTTCTGTAGATTGGGCACAGCGCTCTGCAGGGTGTTAGCAGAGACTTTCCCGGGACAGTGAAACCCTATGTCAGAGACACTGAGAAGAAGCCCCAATGTTCCCTCCAGGCACTTTCAGTGTGGGTGCCTTCTCCACGTGGTTCCTGGTTTCCCTGCAGCGCTGAAGAGAATGTTAGCCAAGAGGTAACCGGGACAGTGAAAACAGTACTCAAAGACAGGGAGAGCAAGCTCTCTCTTGGCACTTTGGATGTGGGACATACAGCGAGATGTTTGCTGCTTTTGCGTTTGGCTGTTGGGAGATTTACAGCACAAAGATATCTAGTTGATTTGAAGCAGTTCCGAGAAAGTCTAAACATAATCGCCACTTCTCCCTCCTGGCACTTTCCATGTGGGAGATATAGCAGGATGTATATTGGTTTTGAGGACAACTCAATGGACAGTGTAGGGAGAAAAGTTCCTGGCTCCTTGAATGCCGTTCCTGGAGACACTGCGATCAATGTGGGAGATATGTCAAGATGTGTGTTGGTTTTGAGGACGGCTCTCTGGAGAGTCTTAGCAAAGAGGTCACAGGGATAATCAGAGCAATTCTCAGAGACACTGAGAACAAGCTCGACAATTCCCTCCTGGCACTTTCCCTGTAGGAGATACCGCAAGACGTTTCTGTAGATTGGGCACAGCGCTCTGCAGGGTGTTAGCAGAGACTTTCCCGGGACAGTGAAACCCTATGTCAGAGACACTGAGAAGAAGCCCCAATGTTCCCTCCAGGCACTTTCAGTGTGGGTGCCTTCTCCACGTGGTTCCTGGTTTCCCTGCAGCGCTGAAGAGAATGTTAGCAAAGAGGTAACCGGGACAGTGAAAACAGTACTCAAAGACAGGGAGAGCAAGCTCTCTCTTGGCACTTTGGATGTGGGACATACAGCGAGATGTTTGCTGCTTTTGCGTTTGGCTGTTGGGAGATTTACAGCACAAAGATATCTAGTTGATTTGAAGCAGTTCCGAGAAAGTCTAAACATAATCGCCACTTCTCCCTCCTGGCACTTTCCATGTGGGAGATATAGCAGGATGTATATTGGTTTTGAGGACAACTCAATGGACAGTGTAGGGAGAAAAGTTCCTGGCTCCTTGAATGCCGTTCCTGGAGACACTGCGATCAATGTGGGAAATATGTCAAGATGTGTGTTGGTTTTGAGGACGGCTCTCTGGAGAGTCTTAGCAAAGAGGTCACAGGGATAATCAGAGCAATTCTCAGAGACACTGAGAACAAGCTCGACAATTCCCTCCTGGCACTTTCCCTGTAGGAGATACCGCAAGACGTTTCTGTAGATTGGGCACAGCGCTCTGCAGGGTGTTAGCAGAGACTTTCCCGGGACAGTGAAACCCTATGTCAGAGACACTGAGAAGAAGCCCCAATGTTCCCTCCAGGCACTTTCAGTGTGGGTGCCTTCTCCACGTGGTTCCTGGTTTCCCTGCAGCGCTGAAGAGAATGTTAGCCAAGAGGTAACCGGGACAGTGAAAACAGTACTCAAAGAGAGGGAGAGCAAGCTCTCTCTTGGCACTTTGGATGTGGGACATACAGCGAGATGTTTGCTGCTTTTGCGTTTGGCTGTTGGGAGATTTACAGCACAAAGATATCTAGTTGATTTGAAGCAGTTCCGAGAAAGTCTAAACATAATCGCCACTTCTCCCTCCTGGCACTTTCCATGTGGGAGATATAGCAGGATGTATATTGGTTTTGAGGACAACTCAATGGACAGTGTAGGGAGAAAAGTTCCTGGCTCCTTGAATGCCGTTCCTGGAGACACTGCGATCAATGTGGGAGATATGTCAAGATGTGTGTTGGTTTTGAGGACGGCTCTCTGGAGAGTCTTAGCAAAGAGGTCACAGGGATAATCAGAGCAATTCTCAGAGACACTGAGAACAAGCTCGACAATTCCCTCCTGGCACTTTCCCTGTAGGAGATACCGCAAGACGTTTCTGTAGATTGGGCACAGCGCTCTGCAGGGTGTTAGCAGAGACTTTCCCGGGACAGTGAAACCCTATGTCAGAGACACTGAGAAGAAGCCCCAATGTTCCCTCCAGGCACTTTCAGTGTGGGTGCCTTCTCCACGTGGTTCCTGGTTTCCCTGCAGCGCTGAAGAGAATGTTAGCCAAGAGGTAACCGGGACAGTGAAAACAGTACTCAAAGACAGGGAGAGCAAGCTCTCTCTTGGCACTTTGGATGTGGGACATACAGCGAGATGTTTGCTGCTTTTGCGTTTGGCTGTTGGGAGATTTACAGCACAAAGATATCTAGTTGATTTGAAGCAGTTCCGAGAAAGTCTAAACATAATCGCCACTTCTCCCTCCTGGCACTTTCCATGTGGGAGATATAGCAGGATGTATATTGGTTTTGAGGACAACTCAATGGACAGTGTAGGGAGAAAAGTTCCTGGCTCCTTGAATGCCGTTCCTGGAGACACTGCGATCAATGTGGGAGATATGTCAAGATGTGTGTTGGTTTTGAGGACGGCTCTCTGGAGAGTCTTAGCAAAGAGGTCAGAGGGATAATCAGAGCAATTCTCAGAGACACTGAGAACAAGCTCGACAATTCCCTCCTGGCACTTTCCCTGTAGGAGATACCGCAAGACGTTTCTGTAGATTGGGCACAGCGCTCTGCAGGGTGTTAGCAGAGACTTTCCCGGGACAGTGAAACCCTATGTCAGAGACACTGAGAAGAAGCCCCAATGTTCCCTCCAGGCACTTTCAGTGTGGGTGCCTTCTCCACGTGGTTCCTGGTTTCCCTGCAGCGCTGAAGAGAATGTTAGCCAAGAGGTAACCGGGACAGTGAAAACAGTACTCAAAGACAGGGAGAGCAAGCTCTCTCTTGGCACTTTGGATGTGGGACATACAGCGAGATGTTTGCTGCTTTTGCGTTTGGCTGTTGGGAGATTTACAGCACAAAGATATCTAGTTGATTTGAAGCAGTTCCGAGAAAGTCTAAACATAATCGCCACTTCTCCCTCCTGGCACTTTCCATGTGGGAGATATAGCAGGATGTATATTGGTTTTGAGGACAACTCAATGGAGAGTGTAGGGAGAAAAGTTCCTGGCTCCTTGAATGCCGTTCCTGGAGACACTGCGATCAATGTGGGAGATATGTCAAGATGTGTGTTGGTTTTGAGGACGGCTCTCTGGAGAGTCTTAGCAAAGAGGTCACAGGGATAATCAGAGCAATTCTCAGAGACACTGAGAACAAGCTCGACAATTCCCTCCTGGCACTTTCCCTGTAGGAGATACCGCAAGACGTTTCTGTAGATTGGGCACAGCGCTCTGCAGGGTGTTAGCAGAGACTTTCCCGGGACAGTGAAACCCTATGTCAGAGACACTGAGAAGAAGCCCCAATGTTCCCTCCAGGCACTTTCAGTGTGGGTGCCTTCTCCACGTGGTTCCTGGTTTCCCTGCAGCGCTGAAGAGAATGTTAGCAAAGAGGTAACCGGGACAGTGAAAACAGTACTCAAAGACAGGGAGAGCAAGCTCTCTCTTGGCACTTTGGATGTGGGACATACAGCGAGATGTTTGCTGCTTTTGCGTTTGGCTGTTGGGAGATTTACAGCACAAAGATATCTAGTTGATTTGAAGCAGTTCCGAGAAAGTCTAAACATAATCGCCACTTCTCCCTCCTGGCACTTTCCATGTGGGAGATATAGCAGGATGTATATTGGTTTTGAGGACAACTCAATGGACAGTGTAGGGAGAAAAGTTCCTGGCTCCTTGAATGCTGTTCCTGGAGACACTGCGATCAATGTGGGAGATATGTCAAGATGTGTGTTGGTTTTGAGGACGGCTCTCTGGAGAGTCTTAGCAAAGAGGTCACAGGGATAATCAGAGCAATTCTCAGAGACACTGAGAACAAGCTCGACAATTCCCTCCTGGCACTTTCCCTGTAGGAGATACCGCAAGACGTTTCTGTAGATTGGGCACAGCGCTCTGCAGGGTGTTAGCAGAGACTTTCCCGGGACAGTGAAACCCTATGTCAGAGACACTGAGAAGAAGCCCCAATGTTCCCTCCAGGCACTTTCAGTGTGGGTGCCTTCTCCACGTGGTTCCTGGTTTCCCTGCAGCGCTGAAGAGAATGTTAGCCAAGAGGTAACCGGGACAGTGAAAACAGTACTCAAAGACAGGGAGAGCAAGCTCTCTCTTGGCACTTTGGATGTGGGACATACAGCGAGATGTTTGCTGCTTTTGCGTTTGGCTGTTGGGAGATTTACAGCACAAAGATATCTAGTTGATTTGAAGCAGTTCCGAGAAAGTCTAAACATAATCGCCACTTCTCCCTCCTGGCACTTTCCATGTGGGAGATATAGCAGGATGTATATTGGTTTTGAGGACAACTCAATGGACAGTGTAGGGAGAAAAGTTCCTGGCTCCTTGAATGCCGTTCCTGGAGACACTGCGATCAATGTGGGAGATATGTCAAGATGTGTGTTGGTTTTGAGGACGGCTCTCTGGAGAGTCTTAGCAAAGAGGTCACAGGGATAATCAGAGCAATTCTCAGAGACACTGAGAACAAGCTCGACAATTCCCTCCTGGCACTTTCCCTGTAGGAGATACCGCAAGACGTTTCTGTAGATTGGGCACAGCGCTCTGCAGGGTGTTAGCAGAGACTTTCCCGGGACAGTGAAACCCTATGTCAGAGACACTGAGAAGAAGCCCCAATGTTCCCTCCAGGCACTTTCAGTGTGGGTGCCTTCTCCACGTGGTTCCTGGTTTCCCTGCAGCGCTGAAGAGAATGTTAGCAAAGAGGTAACCGGGACAGTGAAAACAGTACTCAAAGACAGGGAGAGCAAGCTCTCTCTTGGCACTTTGGATGTGGGACATACAGCGAGATGTTTGCTGCTTTTGCGTTTGGCTGTTGGGAGATTTACAGCACAAAGATATCTAGTTGATTTGAAGCAGTTCCGAGAAAGTCTAAACATAATCGCCACTTCTCCCTCCTGGCACTTTCCATGTGGGAGATATAGCAGGATGTATATTGGTTTTGAGGACAACTCAATGGAGAGTGTAGGGAGAAAAGTTCCTGGCTCCTTGAATGCCGTTCCTGGAGACACTGCGATCAATGTGGGAGATATGTCAAGATGTGTGTTGGTTTTGAGGACGGCTCTCTGGAGAGTCTTAGCAAAGAGGTCAGAGGGATAATCAGAGCAATTCTCAGAGACACTGAGAACAAGCTCGACAATTCCCTCCTGGCACTTTCCCTGTAGGAGATACCGCAAGACGTTTCTGTAGATTGGGCACAGCGCTCTGCAGGGTGTTAGCAGAGACTTTCCCGGGACAGTGAAACCCTATGTCAGAGACACTGAGAAGAAGCCCCAATGTTCCCTCCAGGCACTTTCAGTGTGGGTGCCTTCTCCACGTGGTTCCTGGTTTCCCTGCAGCGCTGAAGAGAATGTTAGCCAAGAGGTAACCGGGACAGTGAAAACAGTACTCAAAGACAGGGAGAGCAAGCTCTCTCTTGGCACTTTGGATGTGGGACATACAGCGAGATGTTTGCTGCTTTTGCGTTTGGCTGTTGGGAGATTTACAGCACAAAGATATCTAGTTGATTTGAAGCAGTTCCGAGAAAGTCTAAACATAATCGCCACTTCTCCCTCCTGGCACTTTCCATGTGGGAGATATAGCAGGATGTATATTGGTTTTGAGGACAACTCAATGGACAGTGTAGGGAGAAAAGTTCCTGGCTCCTTGAATGCCGTTCCTGGAGACACTGCGATCAATGTGGGAGATATGTCAAGATGTGTGTTGGTTTTGAGGACGGCTCTCTGGAGAGTCTTAGCAAAGAGGTCACAGGGATAATCAGAGCAATTCTCAGAGACACTGAGAACAAGCTCGACAATTCCCTCCTGGCACTTTCCCTGTAGGAGATACCGCAAGACGTTTCTGTAGATTGGGCACAGCGCTCTGCAGGGTGTTAGCAGAGACTTTCCCGGGACAGTGAAACCCTATGTCAGAGACACTGAGAAGAAGCCCCAATGTTCCCTCCAGGCACTTTCAGTGTGGGTGCCTTCTCCACGTGGTTCCTGGTTTCCCTGCAGCGCTGAAGAGAATGTTAGCCAAGAGGTAACCGGGACAGTGAAAACAGTACTCAAAGACAGGGAGAGCAAGCTCTCTCTTGGCACTTTGGATGTGGGACATACAGCGAGATGTTTGCTGCTTTTGCGTTTGGCTGTTGGGAGATTTACAGCACAAAGATATCTAGTTGATTTGAAGCAGTTCCGAGAAAGTCTAAACATAATCGCCACTTCTCCCTCCTGGCACTTTCCATGTGGGAGATATAGCAGGATGTATATTGGTTTTGAGGACAACTCAATGGAGAGTGTAGGGAGAAAAGTTCCTGGCTCCTTGAATGCCGTTCCTGGAGACACTGCGATCAATGTGGGAGATATGTCAAGATGTGTGTTGGTTTTGAGGACGGCTCTCTGGAGAGTCTTAGCAAAGAGGTCACAGGGATAATCAGAGCAATTCTCAGAGACACTGAGAACAAGCTCGACAATTCCCTCCTGGCACTTTCCCTGTAGGAGATACCGCAAGACGTTTCTGTAGATTGGGCACAGCGCTCTGCAGGGTGTTAGCAGAGACTTTCCCGGGACAGTGAAACCCTATGTCAGAGACACTGAGAAGAAGCCCCAATGTTCCCTCCAGGCACTTTCAGTGTGGGTGCCTTCTCCACGTGGTTCCTGGTTTCCCTGCAGCGCTGAAGAGAATGTTAGCCAAGAGGTAACCGGGACAGTGAAAACAGTACTCAAAGACAGGGAGAGCAAGCTCTCTCTTGGCACTTTGGATGTGGGACATACAGCGAGATGTTTGCTGCTTTTGCGTTTGGCTGTTGGGAGATTTACAGCACAAAGATATCTAGTTGATTTGAAGCAGTTCCGAGAAAGTCTAAACATAATCGCCACTTCTCCCTCCTGGCACTTTCCATGTGGGAGATATAGCAGGATGTATATTGGTTTTGAGGACAACTCAATGGAGAGTGTAGGGAGAAAAGTTCCTGGCTCCTTGAATGCCGTTCCTGGAGACACTGCGATCAATGTGGGAGATATGTCAAGATGTGTGTTGGTTTTGAGGACGGCTCTCTGGAGAGTCTTAGCAAAGAGGTCACAGGGATAATCAGAGCAATTCTCAGAGACACTGAGAACAAGCTCGACAATTCCCTCCTGGCACTTTCCCTGTAGGAGATACCGCAAGACGTTTCTGTAGATTGGGCACAGCGCTCTGCAGGGTGTTAGCAGAGACTTTCCCGGGACAGTGAAACCCTATGTCAGAGACACTGAGAAGAAGCCCCAATGTTCCCTCCAGGCACTTTCAGTGTGGGTGCCTTCTCCACGTGGTTCCTGGTTTCCCTGCAGCGCTGAAGAGAATGTTAGCAAAGAGGTAACCGGGACAGTGAAAACAGTACTCAAAGACAGGGAGAGCAAGCTCTCTCTTGGCACTTTGGATGTGGGACATACAGCGAGATGTTTGCTGCTTTTGCGTTTGGCTGTTGGGAGATTTACAGCACAAAGATATCTAGTTGATTTGAAGCAGTTCCGAGAAAGTCTAAACATAATCGCCACTTCTCCCTCCTGGCACTTTCCATGTGGGAGATATAGCAGGATGTATATTGGTTTTGAGGACAACTCAATGGAGAGTGTAGGGAGAAAAGTTCCTGGCTCCTTGAATGCCGTTCCTGGAGACACTGCGATCAATGTGGGAGATATGTCAAGATGTGTGTTGGTTTTGAGGACGGCTCTCTGGAGAGTCTTAGCAAAGAGGTCACAGGGATAATCAGAGCAATTCTCAGAGACACTGAGAACAAGCTCGACAATTCCCTCCTGGCACTTTCCCTGTAGGAGATACCGCAAGACGTTTCTGTAGATTGGGCACAGCGCTCTGCAGGGTGTTAGCAGAGACTTTCCCGGGACAGTGAAACCCTATGTCAGAGACACTGAGAAGAAGCCCCAATGTTCCCTCCAGGCACTTTCAGTGTGGGTGCCTTCTCCACGTGGTTCCTGGTTTCCCTGCAGCGCTGAAGAGAATGTTAGCCAAGAGGTAACCGGGACAGTGAAAACAGTACTCAAAGACAGGGAGAGCAAGCTCTCTCTTGGCACTTTGGATGTGGGACATACAGCGAGATGTTTGCTGCTTTTGCGTTTGGCTGTTGGGAGATTTACAGCACAAAGATATCTAGTTGATTTGAAGCAGTTCCGAGAAAGTCTAAACATAATCGCCACTTCTCCCTCCTGGCACTTTCCATGTGGGAGATATAGCAGGATGTATATTGGTTTTGAGGACAACTCAATGGACAGTGTAGGGAGAAAAGTTCCTGGCTCCTTGAATGCCGTTCCTGGAGACACTGCGATCAATGTGGGAGATATGTCAAGATGTGTGTTGGTTTTGAGGACGGCTCTCTGGAGAGTCTTAGCAAAGAGGTCACAGGGATAATCAGAGCAATTCTCAGAGACACTGAGAACAAGCTCGACAATTCCCTCCTGGCACTTTCCCTGTAGGAGATACCGCAAGACGTTTCTGTAGATTGGGCACAGCGCTCTGCAGGGTGTTAGCAGAGACTTTCCCGGGACAGTGAAACCCTATGTCAGAGACACTGAGAAGAAGCCCCAGTGTTCCCTCCAGGCACTTTCAGGGTGGGTGCCTTCTCCACGTGGTTCCTGGTTTCCCTGCAGCGCTGAAGAGAATGTTAGCAAAGAGGTAACCGGGACAGTGAAAACAGTACTCAAAGACAGGGAGAGCAAGCTCTCTCTTGGCACTTTGGATGTGGGACATACAGCGAGATGTTTGCTGCTTTTGCGTTTGGCTGTTGGGAGATTTACAGCACAAAGATATCTAGTTGATTTGAAGCAGTTCCGAGAAAGTCTAAACATAATCGCCACTTCTCCCTCCTGGCACTTTCCATGTGGGAGATATAGCAGGATGTATATTGGTTTTGAGGACAACTCAATGGACAGTGTAGGGAGAAAAGTTCCTGGCTCCTTGAATGCCGTTCCTGGAGACACTGCGATCAATGTGGGAGATATGTCAAGATGTGTGTTGGTTTTGAGGACGGCTCTCTGGAGAGTCTTAGCAAAGAGGTCAGAGGGATAATCAGAGCAATTCTCAGAGACACTGAGAACAAGCTCGACAATTCCCTCCTGGCACTTTCCCTGTAGGAGATACCGCAAGACGTTTCTGTAGATTGGGCACAGCGCTCTGCAGGGTGTTAGCAGAGACTTTCCCGGGACAGTGAAACCCTATGTCAGAGACACTGAGAAGAAGCCCCAATGTTCCCTCCAGGCACTTTCAGTGTGGGTGCCTTCTCCACGTGGTTCCTGGTTTCCCTGCAGCGCTGAAGAGAATGTTAGCAAAGAGGTAACCGGGACAGTGAAAACAGTACTCAAAGACAGGGAGAGCAAGCTCTCTCTTGGCACTTTGGATGTGGGACATACAGCGAGATGTTTGCTGCTTTTGCGTTTGGCTGTTGGGAGATTTACAGCACAAAGATATCTAGTTGATTTGAAGCAGTTCCGAGAAAGTCTAAACATAATCGCCACTTCTCCCTCCTGGCACTTTCCATGTGGGAGATATAGCAGGATGTATATTGGTTTTGAGGACAACTCAATGGACAGTGTAGGGAGAAAAGTTCCTGGCTCCTTGAATGCCGTTCCTGGAGACACTGCGATCAATGTGGGAGATATGTCAAGATGTGTGTTGGTTTTGAGGACGGCTCTCTGGAGAGTCTTAGCAAAGAGGTCACAGGGATAATCAGAGCAATTCTCAGAGACACTGAGAACAAGCTCGACAATTCCCTCCTGGCACTTTCCCTGTAGGAGATACCGCAAGACGTTTCTGTAGATTGGGCACAGCGCTCTGCAGGGTGTTAGCAGAGACTTTCCCGGGACAGTGAAACCCTATGTCAGAGACACTGAGAAGAAGCCCCAATGTTCCCTCCAGGCACTTTCAGTGTGGGTGCCTTCTCCACGTGGTTCCTGGTTTCCCTGCAGCGCTGAAGAGAATGTTAGCAAAGAGGTAACCGGGACAGTGAAAACAGTACTCAAAGACAGGGAGAGCAAGCTCTCTCTTGGCACTTTGGATGTGGGACATACAGCGAGATGTTTGCTGCTTTTGCGTTTGGCTGTTGGGAGATTTACAGCACAAAGATATCTAGTTGATTTGAAGCAGTTCCGAGAAAGTCTAAACATAATCGCCACTTCTCCCTCCTGGCACTTTCCATGTGGGAGATATAGCAGGATGTATATTGGTTTTGAGGACAACTCAATGGAGAGTGTAGGGAGAAAAGTTCCTGGCTCCTTGAATGCCGTTCCTGGAGACACTGCGATCAATGTGGGAGATATGTCAAGATGTGTGTTGGTTTTGAGGACGGCTCTCTGGAGAGTCTTAGCAAAGAGGTCACAGGGATAATCAGAGCAATTCTCAGAGACACTGAGAACAAGCTCGACAATTCCCTCCTGGCACTTTCCCTGTAGGAGATACCGCAAGACGTTTCTGTAGATTGGGCACAGCGCTCTGCAGGGTGTTAGCAGAGACTTTCCCGGGACAGTGAAACCCTATGTCAGAGACACTGAGAAGAAGCCCCAATGTTCCCTCCAGGCACTTTCAGTGTGGGTGCCTTCTCCACGTGGTTCCTGGTTTCCCTGCAGCGCTGAAGAGAATGTTAGCAAAGAGGTAACCGGGACAGTGAAAACAGTACTCAAAGACAGGGAGAGCAAGCTCTCTCTTGGCACTTTGGATGTGGGACATACAGCGAGATGTTTGCTGCTTTTGCGTTTGGCTGTTGGGAGATTTACAGCACAAAGATATCTAGTTGATTTGAAGCAGTTCCGAGAAAGTCTAAACATAATCGCCACTTCTCCCTCCTGGCACTTTCCATGTGGGAGATATAGCAGGATGTATATTGGTTTTGAGGACAACTCAATGGACAGTGTAGCGAGAAAAGTTCCTGGCTCCTTGAATGCCGTTCCTGGAGACACTGCGATCAATGTGGGAGATATGTCAAGATGTGTGTTGGTTTTGAGGACGGCTCTCTGGAGAGTCTTAGCAAAGAGGTCACAGGGATAATCAGAGCAATTCTCAGAGACACTGAGAACAAGCTCGACAATTCCCTCCTGGCACTTTCCCTGTAGGAGATACCGCAAGACGTTTCTGTAGATTGGGCACAGCGCTCTGCAGGGTGTTAGCAGAGACTTTCCCGGGACAGTGAAACCCTATGTCAGAGACACTGAGAAGAAGCCCCAATGTTCCCTCCAGGCACTTTCAGTGTGGGTGCCTTCTCCACGTGGTTCCTGGTTTCCCTGCAGCGCTGAAGAGAATGTTAGCAAAGAGGTAACCGGGACAGTGAAAACAGTACTCAAAGACAGGGAGAGCAAGCTCTCTCTTGGCACTTTGGATGTGGGACATACAGCGAGATGTTTGCTGCTTTTGCGTTTGGCTGTTGGGAGATTTACAGCACAAAGATATCTAGTTGATTTGAAGCAGTTCCGAGAAAGTCTAAACATAATCGCCACTTCTCCCTCCTGGCACTTTCCATGTGGGAGATATAGCAGGATGTATATTGGTTTTGAGGACAACTCAATGGACAGTGTAGGGAGAAAAGTTCCTGGCTCCTTGAATGCCGTTCCTGGAGACACTGCGATCAATGTGGGAGATATGTCAAGATGTGTGTTGGTTTTGAGGACGGCTCTCTGGAGAGTCTTAGCAAAGAGGTCACAGGGATAATCAGAGCAATTCTCAGAGACACTGAGAACAAGCTCGACAATTCCCTCCTGGCACTTTCCCTGTAGGAGATACCGCAAGACGTTTCTGTAGATTGGGCACAGCGCTCTGCAGGGTGTTAGCAGAGACTTTCCCGGGACAGTGAAACCCTATGTCAGAGACACTGAGAAGAAGCCCCAATGTTCCCTCCAGGCACTTTCAGTGTGGGTGCCTTCTCCACGTGGTTCCTGGTTTCCCTGCAGCGCTGAAGAGAATGTTAGCAAAGAGGTAACCGGGACAGTGAAAACAGTACTCAAAGACAGGGAGAGCAAGCTCTCTCTTGGCACTTTGGATGTGGGACATACAGCGAGATGTTTGCTGCTTTTGCGTTTGGCTGTTGGGAGATTTACAGCACAAAGATATCTAGTTGATTTGAAGCAGTTCCGAGAAAGTCTAAACATAATCGCCACTTCTCCCTCCTGGCACTTTCCATGTGGGAGATATAGCAGGATGTATATTGGTTTTGAGGACAACTCAATGGAGAGTGTAGGGAGAAAAGTTCCTGGCTCCTTGAATGCCGTTCCTGGAGACACTGCGATCAATGTGGGAGATATGTCAAGATGTGTGTTGGTTTTGAGGACGGCTCTCTGGAGAGTCTTAGCAAAGAGGTCACAGGGATAATCAGAGCAATTCTCAGAGACACTGAGAACAAGCTCGACAATTCCCTCCTGGCACTTTCCCTGTAGGAGATACCGCAAGACGTTTCTGTAGATTGGGCACAGCGCTCTGCAGGGTGTTAGCAGAGACTTTCCCGGGACAGTGAAACCCTATGTCAGAGACACTGAGAAGAAGCCCCAATGTTCCCTCCAGGCACTTTCAGTGTGGGTGCCTTCTCCACGTGGTTCCTGGTTTCCCTGCAGCGCTGAAGAGAATGTTAGCAAAGAGGTAACCGGGACAGTGAAAACAGTACTCAAAGACAGGGAGAGCAAGCTCTCTCTTGGCACTTTGGATGTGGGACATACAGCGAGATGTTTGCTGCTTTTGCGTTTGGCTGTTGGGAGATTTACAGCACAAAGATATCTAGTTGATTTGAAGCAGTTCCGAGAAAGTCTAAACATAATCGCCACTTCTCCCTCCTGGCACTTTCCATGTGGGAGATATAGCAGGATGTATATTGGTTTTGAGGACAACTCAATGGACAGTGTAGGGAGAAAAGTTCCTGGCTCCTTGAATGCCGTTCCTGGAGACACTGCGATCAATGTGGGAGATATGTCAAGATGTGTGTTGGTTTTGAGGACGGCTCTCTGGAGAGTCTTAGCAAAGAGGTCACAGGGATAATCAGAGCAATTCTCAGAGACACTGAGAACAAGCTCGACAATTCCCTCCTGGCACTTTCCCTGTAGGAGATACCGCAAGACGTTTCTGTAGATTGGGCACAGCGCTCTGCAGGGTGTTAGCAGAGACTTTCCCGGGACAGTGAAACCCTATGTCAGAGACACTGAGAAGAAGCCCCAATGTTCCCTCCAGGCACTTTCAGTGTGGGTGCCTTCTCCACGTGGTTCCTGGTTTCCCTGCAGCGCTGAAGAGAATGTTAGCCAAGAGGTAACCGGGACAGTGAAAACAGTACTCAAAGACAGGGAGAGCAAGCTCTCTCTTGGCACTTTGGATGTGGGACATACAGCGAGATGTTTGCTGCTTTTGCGTTTGGCTGTTGGGAGATTTACAGCACAAAGATATCTAGTTGATTTGAAGCAGTTCCGAGAAAGTCTAAACATAATCGCCACTTCTCCCTCCTGGCACTTTCCATGTGGGAGATATAGCAGGATGTATATTGGTTTTGAGGACAACTCAATGGACAGTGTAGGGAGAAAAGTTCCTGGCTCCTTGAATGCCGTTCCTGGAGACACTGCGATCAATGTGGGAGATATGTCAAGATGTGTGTTGGTTTTGAGGACGGCTCTCTGGAGAGTCTTAGCAAAGAGGTCACAGGGATAATCAGAGCAATTCTCAGAGACACTGAGAACAAGCTCGACAATTCCCTCCTGGCACTTTCCCTGTAGGAGATACCGCAAGACGTTTCTGTAGATTGGGCACAGCGCTCTGCAGGGTGTTAGCAGAGACTTTCCCGGGACAGTGAAACCCTATGTCAGAGACACTGAGAAGAAGCCCCAATGTTCCCTCCAGGCACTTTCAGTGTGGGTGCCTTCTCCACGTGGTTCCTGGTTTCCCTGCAGCGCTGAAGAGAATGTTAGCAAAGAGGTAACCGGGACAGTGAAAACAGTACTCAAAGACAGGGAGAGCAAGCTCTCTCTTGGCACTTTGGATGTGGGACATACAGCGAGATGTTTGCTGCTTTTGCGTTTGGCTGTTGGGAGATTTACAGCACAAAGATATCTAGTTGATTTGAAGCAGTTCCGAGAAAGTCTAAACATAATCGCCACTTCTCCCTCCTGGCACTTTCCATGTGGGAGATATAGCAGGATGTATATTGGTTTTGAGGACAACTCAATGGAGAGTGTAGGGAGAAAAGTTCCTGGCTCCTTGAATGCCGTTCCTGGAGACACTGCGATCAATGTGGGAGATATGTCAAGATGTGTGTTGGTTTTGAGGACGGCTCTCTGGAGAGTCTTAGCAAAGAGGTCACAGGGATAATCAGAGCAATTCTCAGAGACACTGAGAACAAGCTCGACAATTCCCTCCTGGCACTTTCCCTGTAGGAGATACCGCAAGACGTTTCTGTAGATTGGGCACAGCGCTCTGCAGGGTGTTAGCAGAGACTTTCCCGGGACAGTGAAACCCTATGTCAGAGACACTGAGAAGAAGCCCCAATGTTCCCTCCAGGCACTTTCAGTGTGGGTGCCTTCTCCACGTGGTTCCTGGTTTCCCTGCAGCGCTGAAGAGAATGTTAGCAAAGAGGTAACCGGGACAGTGAAAACAGTACTCAAAGACAGGGAGAGCAAGCTCTCTCTTGGCACTTTGGATGTGGGACATACAGCGAGATGTTTGCTGCTTTTGCGTTTGGCTGTTGGGAGATTTACAGCACAAAGATATCTAGTTGATTTGAAGCAGTTCCGAGAAAGTCTAAACATAATCGCCACTTCTCCCTCCTGGCACTTTCCATGTGGGAGATATAGCAGGATGTATATTGGTTTTGAGGACAACTCAATGGACAGTGTAGGGAGAAAAGTTCCTGGCTCCTTGAATGCCGTTCCTGGAGACACTGCGATCAATGTGGGAGATATGTCAAGATGTGTGTTGGTTTTGAGGACGGCTCTCTGGAGAGTCTTAGCAAAGAGGTCACAGGGATAATCAGAGCAATTCTCAGAGACACTGAGAACAAGCTCGACAATTCCCTCCTGGCACTTTCCCTGTAGGAGATACCGCAAGACGTTTCTGTAGATTGGGCACAGCGCTCTGCAGGGTGTTAGCAGAGACTTTCCCGGGACAGTGAAACCCTATGTCAGAGACACTGAGAAGAAGCCCCAATGTTCCCTCCAGGCACTTTCAGTGTGGGTGCCTTCTCCACGTGGTTCCTGGTTTCCCTGCAGCGCTGAAGAGAATGTTAGCCAAGAGGTAACCGGGACAGTGAAAACAGTACTCAAAGACAGGGAGAGCAAGCTCTCTCTTGGCACTTTGGATGTGGGACATACAGCGAGATGTTTGCTGCTTTTGCGTTTGGCTGTTGGGAGATTTACAGCACAAAGATATCTAGTTGATTTGAAGCAGTTCCGAGAAAGTCTAAACATAATCGCCACTTCTCCCTCCTGGCACTTTCCATGTGGGAGATATAGCAGGATGTATATTGGTTTTGAGGACAACTCAATGGAGAGTGTAGGGAGAAAAGTTCCTGGCTCCTTGAATGCCGTTCCTGGAGACACTGCGATCAATGTGGGAGATATGTCAAGATGTGTGTTGGTTTTGAGGACGGCTCTCTGGAGAGTCTTAGCAAAGAGGTCACAGGGATAATCAGAGCAATTCTCAGAGACACTGAGAACAAGCTCGACAATTCCCTCCTGGCACTTTCCCTGTAGGAGATACCGCAAGACGTTTCTGTAGATTGGGCACAGCGCTCTGCAGGGTGTTAGCAGAGACTTTCCCGGGACAGTGAAACCCTATGTCAGAGACACTGAGAAGAAGCCCCAATGTTCCCTCCAGGCACTTTCAGTGTGGGTGCCTTCTCCACGTGGTTCCTGGTTTCCCTGCAGCGCTGAAGAGAATGTTAGCCAAGAGGTAACCGGGACAGTGAAAACAGTACTCAAAGACAGGGAGAGCAAGCTCTCTCTTGGCACTTTGGATGTGGGACATACAGCGAGATGTTTGCTGCTTTTGCGTTTGGCTGTTGGGAGATTTACAGCACAAAGATATCTAGTTGATTTGAAGCAGTTCCGAGAAAGTCTAAACATAATCGCCACTTCTCCCTCCTGGCACTTTCCATGTGGGAGATATAGCAGGATGTATATTGGTTTTGAGGACAACTCAATGGAGAGTGTAGGGAGAAAAGTTCCTGGCTCCTTGAATGCCGTTCCTGGAGACACTGCGATCAATGTGGGAGATATGTCAAGATGTGTGTTGGTTTTGAGGACGGCTCTCTGGAGAGTCTTAGCAAAGAGGTCACAGGGATAATCAGAGCAATTCTCAGAGACACTGAGAACAAGCTCGACAATTCCCTCCTGGCACTTTCCCTGTAGGAGATACCGCAAGACGTTTCTGTAGATTGGGCACAGCGCTCTGCAGGGTGTTAGCAGAGACTTTCCCGGGACAGTGAAACCCTATGTCAGAGACACTGAGAAGAAGCCCCAATGTTCCCTCCAGGCACTTTCAGTGTGGGTGCCTTCTCCACGTGGTTCCTGGTTTCCCTGCAGCGCTGAAGAGAATGTTAGCCAAGAGGTAACCGGGACAGTGAAAACAGTACTCAAAGACAGGGAGAGCAAGCTCTCTCTTGGCACTTTGGATGTGGGACATACAGCGAGATGTTTGCTGCTTTTGCGTTTGGCTGTTGGGAGATTTACAGCACAAAGATATCTAGTTGATTTGAAGCAGTTCCGAGAAAGTCTAAACATAATCGCCACTTCTCCCTCCTGGCACTTTCCATGTGGGAGATATAGCAGGATGTATATTGGTTTTGAGGACAACTCAATGGACAGTGTAGGGAGAAAAGTTCCTGGCTCCTTGAATGCCGTTCCTGGAGACACTGCGATCAATGTGGGAGATATGTCAAGATGTGTGTTGGTTTTGAGGACGGCTCTCTGGAGAGTCTTAGCAAAGAGGTCACAGGGATAATCAGAGCAATTCTCAGAGACACTGAGAACAAGCTCGACAATTCCCTCCTGGCACTTTCCCTGTAGGAGATACCGCAAGACGTTTCTGTAGATTGGGCACAGCGCTCTGCAGGGTGTTAGCAGAGACTTTCCCGGGACAGTGAAACCCTATGTCAGAGACACTGAGAAGAAGCCCCAATGTTCCCTCCAGGCACTTTCAGTGTGGGTGCCTTCTCCACGTGGTTCCTGGTTTCCCTGCAGCGCTGAAGAGAATGTTAGCAAAGAGGTAACCGGGACAGTGAAAACAGTACTCAAAGACAGGGAGAGCAAGCTCTCTCTTGGCACTTTGGATGTGGGACATACAGCGAGATGTTTGCTGCTTTTGCGTTTGGCTGTTGGGAGATTTACAGCACAAAGATATCTAGTTGATTTGAAGCAGTTCCGAGAAAGTCTAAACATAATCGCCACTTCTCCCTCCTGGCACTTTCCATGTGGGAGATATAGCAGGATGTATATTGGTTTTGAGGACAACTCAATGGACAGTGTAGGGAGAAAAGTTCCTGGCTCCTTGAATGCCGTTCCTGGAGACACTGCGATCAATGTGGGAGATATGTCAAGATGTGTGTTGGTTTTGAGGACGGCTCTCTGGAGAGTCTTAGCAAAGAGGTCACAGGGATAATCAGAGCAATTCTCAGAGACACTGAGAACAAGCTCGACAATTCCCTCCTGGCACTTTCCCTGTAGGAGATACCGCAAGACGTTTCTGTAGATTGGGCACAGCGCTCTGCAGGGTGTTAGCAGAGACTTTCCCGGGACAGTGAAACCCTATGTCAGAGACACTGAGAAGAAGCCCCAATGTTCCCTCCAGGCACTTTCAGTGTGGGTGCCTTCTCCACGTGGTTCCTGGTTTCCCTGCAGCGCTGAAGAGAATGTTAGCAAAGAGGTAACCGGGACAGTGAAAACAGTACTCAAAGACAGGGAGAGCAAGCTCTCTCTTGGCACTTTGGATGTGGGACATAGAGCGAGATGTTTGCTGCTTTTGCGTTTGGCTGTTGGGAGATTTACAGCACAAAGATATCTAGTTGATTTGAAGCAGTTCCGAGAAAGTCTAAACATAATCGCCACTTCTCCCTCCTGGCACTTTCCATGTGGGAGATATAGCAGGATGTATATTGGTTTTGAGGACAACTCAATGGACAGTGTAGGGAGAAAAGTTCCTGGCTCCTTGAATGCCGTTCCTGGAGACACTGCGATCAATGTGGGAGATATGTCAAGATGTGTGTTGGTTTTGAGGACGGCTCTCTGGAGAGTCTTAGCAAAGAGGTCACAGGGATAATCAGAGCAATTCTCAGAGACACTGAGAACAAGCTCGACAATTCCCTCCTGGCACTTTCCCTGTAGGAGATACCGCAAGACGTTTCTGTAGATTGGGCACAGCGCTCTGCAGGGTGTTAGCAGAGACTTTCCCGGGACAGTGAAACCCTATGTCAGAGACACTGAGAAGAAGCCCCAATGTTCCCTCCAGGCACTTTCAGTGTGGGTGCCTTCTCCACGTGGTTCCTGGTTTCCCTGCAGCGCTGAAGAGAATGTTAGCAAAGAGGTAACCGGGACAGTGAAAACAGTACTCAAAGACAGGGAGAGCAAGCTCTCTCTTGGCACTTTGGATGTGGGACATACAGCGAGATGTTTGCTGCTTTTGCGTTTGGCTGTTGGGAGATTTACAGCACAAAGATATCTAGTTGATTTGAAGCAGTTCCGAGAAAGTCTAAACATAATCGCCACTTCTCCCTCCTGGCACTTTCCATGTGGGAGATATAGCAGGATGTATATTGGTTTTGAGGACAACTCAATGGACAGTGTAGGGAGAAAAGTTCCTGGCTCCTTGAATGCCGTTCCTGGAGACACTGCGATCAATGTGGGAGATATGTCAAGATGTGTGTTGGTTTTGAGGACGGCTCTCTGGAGAGTCTTAGCAAAGAGGTCACAGGGATAATCAGAGCAATTCTCAGAGACACTGAGAACAAGCTCGACAATTCCCTCCTGGCACTTTCCCTGTAGGAGATACCGCAAGACGTTTCTGTAGATTGGGCACAGCGCTCTGCAGGGTGTTAGCAGAGACTTTCCCGGGACAGTGAAACCCTATGTCAGAGACACTGAGAAGAAGCCCCAATGTTCCCTCCAGGCACTTTCAGTGTGGGTGCCTTCTCCACGTGGTTCCTGGTTTCCCTGCAGCGCTGAAGAGAATGTTAGCAAAGAGGTAACCGGGACAGTGAAAACAGTACTCAAAGACAGGGAGAGCAAGCTCTCTCTTGGCACTTTGGATGTGGGACATACAGCGAGATGTTTGCTGCTTTTGCGTTTGGCTGTTGGGAGATTTACAGCACAAAGATATCTAGTTGATTTGAAGCAGTTCCGAGAAAGTCTAAACATAATCGCCACTTCTCCCTCCTGGCACTTTCCATGTGGGAGATATAGCAGGATGTATATTGGTTTTGAGGACAACTCAATGGACAGTGTAGGGAGAAAAGTTCCTGGCTCCTTGAATGCCATTCCTGGAGACACTGCGATCAATGTGGGAGATATGTCAAGATGTGTGTTGGTTTTGAGGACGGCTCTCTGGAGAGTCTTAGCAAAGAGGTCACAGGGATAATCAGAGCAATTCTCAGAGACACTGAGAACAAGCTCGACAATTCCCTCCTGGCACTTTCCCTGTAGGAGATACCGCAAGACGTTTCTGTAGATTGGGCACAGCGCTCTGCAGGGTGTTAGCAGAGACTTTCCCGGGAGAGTGAAACCCTATGTCAGAGACACTGAGAAGAAGCCCCAATGTTCCCTCCAGGCACTTTCAGTGTGGGTGCCTTCTCCACGTGGTTCCTGGTTTCCCTGCAGCGCTGAAGAGAATGTTAGCAAAGAGGTAACCGGGACAGTGAAAACAGTACTCAAAGACAGGGAGAGCAAGCTCTCTCTTGGCACTTTGGATGTGGGACATACAGCGAGATGTTTGCTGCTTTTGCGTTTGGCTGTTGGGAGATTTACAGCACAAAGATATCTAGTTGATTTGAAGCAGTTCCGAGAAAGTCTAAACATAATCGCCACTTCTCCCTCCTGGCACTTTCCATGTGGGAGATATAGCAGGATGTATATTGGTTTTGAGGACAACTCAATGGAGAGTGTAGGGAGAAAAGTTCCTGGCTCCTTGAATGCCGTTCCTGGAGACACTGCGATCAATGTGGGAGATATGTCAAGATGTGTGTTGGTTTTGAGGACGGCTCTCTGGAGAGTCTTAGCAAAGAGGTCACAGGGATAATCAGAGCAATTCTCAGAGACACTGAGAACAAGCTCGACAATTCCCTCCTGGCACTTTCCCTGTAGGAGATACCGCAAGACGTTTCTGTAGATTGGGCACAGCGCTCTGCAGGGTGTTAGCAGAGACTTTCCCGGGACAGTGAAACCCTATGTCAGAGACACTGAGAAGAAGCCCCAATGTTCCCTCCAGGCACTTTCAGTGTGGGTGCCTTCTCCACGTGGTTCCTGGTTTCCCTGCAGCGCTGAAGAGAATGTTAGCAAAGAGGTAACCGGGACAGTGAAAACAGTACTCAAAGACAGGGAGAGCAAGCTCTCTCTTGGCACTTTGGATGTGGGACATACAGCGAGATGTTTGCTGCTTTTGCGTTTGGCTGTTGGGAGATTTACAGCACAAAGATATCTAGTTGATTTGAAGCAGTTCCGAGAAAGTCTAAACATAATCGCCACTTCTCCCTCCTGGCACTTTCCATGTGGGAGATATAGCAGGATGTATATTGGTTTTGAGGACAACTCAATGGACAGTGTAGGGAGAAAAGTTCCTGGCTCCTTGAATGCCGTTCCTGGAGACACTGCGATCAATGTGGGAGATATGTCAAGATGTGTGTTGGTTTTGAGGACGGCTCTCTGGAGAGTCTTAGCAAAGAGGTCACACAGATAATCAGAGCAATTCTCAGAGACACTGAGAACAAGCTCGACAATTCCCTCCTGGCACTTTCCCTGTAGGAGATACCGCAAGACGTTTCTGTAGATTGGGCACAGCGCTCTGCAGGGTGTTAGCAGAGACTTTCCCGGGACAGTGAAACCCTATGTCAGAGACACTGAGAAGAAGCCCCAATGTTCCCTCCAGGCACTTTCAGTGTGGGTGCCTTCTCCACGTGGTTCCTGGTTTCCCTGCAGCGCTGAAGAGAATGTTAGCAAAGAGGTAACCGGGACAGTGAAAACAGTACTCAAAGACAGGGAGAGCAAGCTCTCTCTTGGCACTTTGGATGTGGGACATACAGCGAGATGTTTGCTGCTTTTGCGTTTGGCTGTTGGGAGATTTACAGCACAAAGATATCTAGTTGATTTGAAGCAGTTCCGAGAAAGTCTAAACATAATCGCCACTTCTCCCTCCTGGCACTTTCCATGTGGGAGATATAGCAGGATGTATATTGGTTTTGAGGACAACTCAATGGACAGTGTAGGGAGAAAAGTTCCTGGCTCCTTGAATGCCGTTCCTGGAGACACTGCGATCAATGTGGGAGATATGTCAAGATGTGTGTTGGTTTTGAGGACGGCTCTCTGGAGAGTCTTAGCAAAGAGGTCACAGGGATAATCAGAGCAATTCTCAGAGACACTGAGAACAAGCTCGACAATTCCCTCCTGGCACTTTCCCTGTAGGAGATACCGCAAGACGTTTCTGTAGATTGGGCACAGCGCTCTGCAGGGTGTTAGCAGAGACTTTCCCGGGACAGTGAAACCCTATGTCAGAGACACTGAGAAGAAGCCCCAATGTTCCCTCCAGGCACTTTCAGTGTGGGTGCCTTCTCCACGTGGTTCCTGGTTTCCCTGCAGCGCTGAAGAGAATGTTAGCAAAGAGGTAACCGGGACAGTGAAAACAGTACTCAAAGACAGGGAGAGCAAGCTCTCTCTTGGCACTTTGGATGTGGGACATACAGCGAGATGTTTGCTGCTTTTGCGTTTGGCTGTTGGGAGATTTACAGCACAAAGATATCTAGTTGATTTGAAGCAGTTCCGAGAAAGTCTAAACATAATCGCCACTTCTCCCTCCTGGCACTTTCCATGTGGGAGATATAGCAGGATGTATATTGGTTTTGAGGACAACTCAATGGACAGTGTAGGGAGAAAAGTTCCTGGCTCCTTGAATGCCGTTCCTGGAGACACTGCGATCAATGTGGGAGATATGTCAAGATGTGTGTTGGTTTTGAGGACGGCTCTCTGGAGAGTCTTAGCAAAGAGGTCACAGGGATAATCAGAGCAATTCTCAGAGACACTGAGAACAAGCTCGACAATTCCCTCCTGGCACTTTCCCTGTAGGAGATACCGCAAGACGTTTCTGTAGATTGGGCACAGCGCTCTGCAGGGTGTTAGCAGAGACTTTCCCGGGACAGTGAAACCCTATGTCAGAGACACTGAGAAGAAGCCCCAATGTTCCCTCCAGGCACTTTCAGTGTGGGTGCCTTCTCCACGTGGTTCCTGGTTTCCCTGCAGCGCTGAAGAGAATGTTAGCAAAGAGGTAACCGGGACAGTGAAAACAGTACTCAAAGACAGGGAGAGCAAGCTCTCTCTTGGCACTTTGGATGTGGGACATACAGCGAGATGTTTGCTGCTTTTGCGTTTGGCTGTTGGGAGATTTACAGCACAAAGATATCTAGTTGATTTGAAGCAGTTCCGAGAAAGTCTAAACATAATCGCCACTTCTCCCTCCTGGCACTTTCCATGTGGGAGATATAGCAGGATGTATATTGGTTTTGAGGACAACTCAATGGACAGTGTAGGGAGAAAAGTTCCTGGCTCCTTGAATGCCGTTCCTGGAGACACTGCGATCAATGTGGGAGATATGTCAAGATGTGTGTTGGTTTTGAGGACGGCTCTCTGGAGAGTCTTAGCAAAGAGGTCACAGGGATAATCAGAGCAATTCTCAGAGACACTGAGAACAAGCTCGACAATTCCCTCCTGGCACTTTCCCTGTAGGAGATACCGCAAGACGTTTCTGTAGATTGGGCACAGCGCTCTGCAGGGTGTTAGCAGAGACTTTCCCGGGACAGTGAAACCCTATGTCAGAGACACTGAGAAGAAGCCCCAATGTTCCCTCCAGGCACTTTCAGTGTGGGTGCCTTCTCCACGTGGTTCCTGGTTTCCCTGCAGCGCTGAAGAGAATGTTAGCAAAGAGGTAACCGGGACAGTGAAAACAGTACTCAAAGACAGGGAGAGCAAGCTCTCTCTTGGCACTTTGGATGTGGGACATACAGCGAGATGTTTGCTGCTTTTGCGTTTGGCTGTTGGGAGATTTACAGCACAAAGATATCTAGTTGATTTGAAGCAGTTCCGAGAAAGTCTAAACATAATCGCCACTTCTCCCTCCTGGCACTTTCCATGTGGGAGATATAGCAGGATGTATATTGGTTTTGAGGACAACTCAATGGACAGTGTAGGGAGAAAAGTTCCTGGCTCCTTGAATGCCGTTCCTGGAGACACTGCGATCAATGTGGGAGATATGTCAAGATGTGTGTTGGTTTTGAGGACGGCTCTCTGGAGAGTCTTAGCAAAGAGGTCACAGGGATAATCAGAGCAATTCTCAGAGACACTGAGAACAAGCTCGACAATTCCCTCCTGGCACTTTCCCTGT
The DNA here is from genome assembly GCF_963924245.1 of Chroicocephalus ridibundus. NCBI lineage: Eukaryota > Metazoa > Chordata > Aves > Charadriiformes > Laridae > Chroicocephalus > Chroicocephalus ridibundus. The sequence continues at coordinate 88,497 of NW_026961322.1, forward strand.
AGGAGATACCGCAAGACGTTTCTGTAGATTGGGCACAGTGCTCTGCAGGGTGTTAGCAGAGACTTTCCCGGGACAGTGAAACCCTATGTCAGAGACACTGAGAAGAAGCCCCAATGTTCCCTCCAGGCACTTTCAGTGTGGGTGCCTTCTCCACGTGGTTCCTGGTTTCCCTGCAGCGCTGAAGAGAACGTTAGCAAAGAGGTAACCGGGACAGTGAAAACAGTACTCAAAGACAGGGAGAGCAAGCTCTCTCTTGGCACTTTGGATGTGGGACATACAGCGAGATGTTTGCTGCTTTTGCGTTTGGCTGTTGGGAGATTTACAGCACAAAGATATCTAGTTGATTTGAAGCAGTTCCGAGAAAGTCTAAACATAATCGCCACTTCTCCCTCCTGGCACTTTCCATGTGGGAGATATAGCAGGATGTATATTGGTTTTGAGGACAACTCAATGGACAGTGTAAGGAGAAAAGTTCCTGGCTCCTTGAATGCCGTTCCTGGAGACACTGCGATCAATGCGGGAGATATGTCAAGATGTGTGTTTGTTTTGAGGACGGCTCTCTGGAGAGTCTTAGCAAAGAGGTCACAGGGATAATCAGAGCAATTCTCAGAGACACTGAGAACAAGCTCGACAATTCCCTCCTGGCACTTTCCCTGTAGGAGATACCGCAAGACGTTTCTGTAGATTGGGCACAGCGCTCTGCAGGGTGTTAGCAGAGACTTTCCCGGGACAGTGAAACCCTATGTCAGAGACACTGAGAAGAAGCCCCAATGTTCCCTCCAGGCACTTTCAGTGTTGGTGCCTTCTCCACGTGGTTCCTGGTTTCCCTGCAGCGCTGAAGAGAATGTTAGCAAAGAGGTAACCAGGACAGTGAAAACAGTACTCAAAGACAGGGAGAGCAAGCTCTCTCTTGGCACTTTGGATGTGGGACATACAGCGAGATGTTTGCTGCTTTTGCGTTTGGCTGTTGGGAGATTTACAGCACAAAGATATCTAGTTGATTTGAAGCAGTTCCGAGAAAGTCTAAACATAATCGCCACTTCTCCCTCCTGGCACTTTCCATGTGGGAGATATAGCAGGATGTATATTGGTTTTGAGGACAACTCAATGGACAGTGTAGGGAGAAAAGTTCCTGGCTCCTTGAATGCCGTTCCTGGAGACACTGCGATCAATGTGGGAGATATGTCAAGATGTGTGTTGGTTTTGAGGACGGCTCTCTGGAGAGTCTTAGCAAAGAGGTCACACAGATAATCAGAGCAATTCTCAGAGACACTGAGAACAAGCTCGACAATTCCCTCCTGGCACTTTCCCTGTAGGAGATACCGCAAGACGTTTCTGTAGATTGGGCACAGCGCTCTGCAGGGTGTTAGCAGAGACTTTCCCGGGACAGTGAAACCCTATGTCAGAGACACTGAGAAGAAGCCCCAATGTTCCCTCCAGGCACTTTCAGTGTGGGTGCCTTCTCCACGTGGTTCCTGGTTTCCCTGCAGCGCTGAAGAGAATGTTAGCAAAGAGGTAACCGGGACAGTGAAAACAGTACTCAAAGACAGGGAGAGCAAGCTCTCTCTTGGCACTTTGGATGTGGGACATACAGCGAGATGTTTGCTGCTTTTGCGTTTGGCTGTTGGGAGATTTACAGCACAAAGATATCTAGTTGATTTGAAGCAGTTCCGAGAAAGTCTAAACATAATCGCCACTTCTCCCTCCTGGCACTTTCCATGTGGGAGATATAGCAGGATGTATATTGGTTTTGAGGACAACTCAATGGACAGTGTAGGGAGAAAAGTTCCTGGCTCCTTGAATGCCGTTCCTGGAGACACTGCGATCAATGTGGGAGATATGTCAAGATGTGTGTTGGTTTTGAGGACGGCTCTCTGGAGAGTCTTAGCAAAGAGGTCACAGGGATAATCAGAGCAATTCTCAGAGACACTGAGAACAAGCTCGACAATTCCCTCCTGGCACTTTCCCTGTAGGAGATACCGCAAGACGTTTCTGTAGATTGGGCACAGCGCTCTGCAGGGTGTTAGCAGAGACTTTCCCGGGACAGTGAAACCCTATGTCAGAGACACTGAGAAGAAGCCCCAATGTTCCCTCCAGGCACTTTCAGTGTGGGTGCCTTCTCCACGTGGTTCCTGGTTTCCCTGCAGCGCTGAAGAGAATGTTAGCAAAGAGGTAACCGGGACAGTGAAAACAGTACTCAAAGACAGGGAGAGCAAGCTCTCTCTTGGCACTTTGGATGTGGGACATACAGCGAGATGTTTGCTGCTTTTGCGTTTGGCTGTTGGGAGATTTACAGCACAAAGATATCTAGTTGATTTGAAGCAGTTCCGAGAAAGTCTAAACATAATCGCCACTTCTCCCTCCTGGCACTTTCCATGTGGGAGATATAGCAGGATGTATATTGGTTTTGAGGACAACTCAATGGACAGTGTAGGGAGAAAAGTTCCTGGCTCCTTGAATGCCGTTCCTGGAGACACTGCGATCAATGTGGGAGATATGTCAAGATGTGTGTTGGTTTTGAGGACGGCTCTCTGGAGAGTCTTAGCAAAGAGGTCACAGGGATAATCAGAGCAATTCTCAGAGACACTGAGAACAAGCTCGACAATTCCCTCCTGGCACTTTCCCTGTAGGAGATACCGCAAGACGTTTCTGTAGATTGGGCACAGCGCTCTGCAGGGTGTTAGCAGAGACTTTCCCGGGACAGTGAAACCCTATGTCAGAGACACTGAGAAGAAGCCCCAATGTTCCCTCCAGGCACTTTCAGTGTGGGTGCCTTCTCCACGTGGTTCCTGGTTTCCCTGCAGCGCTGAAGAGAATGTTAGCCAAGAGGTAACCGGGACAGTGAAAACAGTACTCAAAGAGAGGGAGAGCAAGCTCTCTCTTGGCACTTTGGATGTGGGACATAGAGCGAGATGTTTGCTGCTTTTGCGTTTGGCTGTTGGGAGATTTACAGCACAAAGATATCTAGTTGATTTGAAGCAGTTCCGAGAAAGTCTAAACATAATCGCCACTTCTCCCTCCTGGCACTTTCCATGTGGGAGATATAGCAGGATGTATATTGGTTTTGAGGACAACTCAATGGAGAGTGTAGGGAGAAAAGTTCCTGGCTCCTTGAATGCCGTTCCTGGAGACACTGCGATCAATGTGGGAGATATGTCAAGATGTGTGTTGGTTTTGAGGACGGCTCTCTGGAGAGTCTTAGCAAAGAGGTCACAGGGATAATCAGAGCAATTCTCAGAGACACTGAGAACAAGCTCGACAATTCCCTCCTGGCACTTTCCCTGTAGGAGATACCGCAAGACGTTTCTGTAGATTGGGCACAGCGCTCTGCAGGGTGTTAGCAGAGACTTTCCCGGGACAGTGAAACCCTATGTCAGAGACACTGAGAAGAAGCCCCAATGTTCCCTCCAGGCACTTTCAGTGTGGGTGCCTTCTCCACGTGGTTCCTGGTTTCCCTGCAGCGCTGAAGAGAATGTTAGCAAAGAGGTAACCGGGACAGTGAAAACAGTACTCAAAGACAGGGAGAGCAAGCTCTCTCTTGGCACTTTGGATGTGGGACATACAGCGAGATGTTTGCTGCTTTTGCGTTTGGCTGTTGGGAGATTTACAGCACAAAGATATCTAGTTGATTTGAAGCAGTTCCGAGAAAGTCTAAACATAATCGCCACTTCTCCCTCCTGGCACTTTCCATGTGGGAGATATAGCAGGATGTATATTGGTTTTGAGGACAACTCAATGGAGAGTGTAGGGAGAAAAGTTCCTGGCTCCTTGAATGCCGTTCCTGGAGACACTGCGATCAATGTGGGAGATATGTCAAGATGTGTGTTGGTTTTGAGGACGGCTCTCTGGAGAGTCTTAGCAAAGAGGTCACAGGGATAATCAGAGCAATTCTCAGAGACACTGAGAACAAGCTCGACAATTCCCTCCTGGCACTTTCCCTGTAGGAGATACCGCAAGACGTTTCTGTAGATTGGGCACAGCGCTCTGCAGGGTGTTAGCAGAGACTTTCCCGGGACAGTGAAACCCTATGTCAGAGACACTGAGAAGAAGCCCCAATGTTCCCTCCAGGCACTTTCAGTGTGGGTGCCTTCTCCACGTGGTTCCTGGTTTCCCTGCAGCGCTGAAGAGAATGTTAGCAAAGAGGTAACCGGGACAGTGAAAACAGTACTCAAAGACAGGGAGAGCAAGCTCTCTCTTGGCACTTTGGATGTGGGACATAGAGCGAGATGTTTGCTGCTTTTGCGTTTGGCTGTTGGGAGATTTACAGCACAAAGATATCTAGTTGATTTGAAGCAGTTCCGAGAAAGTCTAAACATAATCGCCACTTCTCCCTCCTGGCACTTTCCATGTGGGAGATATAGCAGGATGTATATTGGTTTTGAGGACAACTCAATGGACAGTGTAGGGAGAAAAGTTCCTGGCTCCTTGAATGCCGTTCCTGGAGACACTGCGATCAATGTGGGAGATATGTCAAGATGTGTGTTGGTTTTGAGGACGGCTCTCTGGAGAGTCTTAGCAAAGAGGTCACAGGGATAATCAGAGCAATTCTCAGAGACACTGAGAACAAGCTCGACAATTCCCTCCTGGCACTTTCCCTGTAGGAGATACCGCAAGACGTTTCTGTAGATTGGGCACAGCGCTCTGCAGGGTGTTAGCAGAGACTTTCCCGGGACAGTGAAACCCTATGTCAGAGACACTGAGAAGAAGCCCCAATGTTCCCTCCAGGCACTTTCAGTGTGGGTGCCTTCTCCACGTGGTTCCTGGTTTCCCTGCAGCGCTGAAGAGAATGTTAGCAAAGAGGTAACCGGGACAGTGAAAACAGTACTCAAAGACAGGGAGAGCAAGCTCTCTCTTGGCACTTTGGATGTGGGACATACAGCGAGATGTTTGCTGCTTTTGCGTTTGGCTGTTGGGAGATTTACAGCACAAAGATATCTAGTTGATTTGAAGCAGTTCCGAGAAAGTCTAAACATAATCGCCACTTCTCCCTCCTGGCACTTTCCATGTGGGAGATATAGCAGGATGTATATTGGTTTTGAGGACAACTCAATGGAGAGTGTAGGGAGAAAAGTTCCTGGCTCCTTGAATGCCGTTCCTGGAGACACTGCGATCAATGTGGGAGATATGTCAAGATGTGTGTTGGTTTTGAGGACGGCTCTCTGGAGAGTCTTAGCAAAGAGGTCACAGGGATAATCAGAGCAATTCTCAGAGACACTGAGAACAAGCTCGACAATTCCCTCCTGGCACTTTCCCTGTAGGAGATACCGCAAGACGTTTCTGTAGATTGGGCACAGCGCTCTGCAGGGTGTTAGCAGAGACTTTCCCGGGACAGTGAAACCCTATGTCAGAGACACTGAGAAGAAGCCCCAATGTTCCCTCCAGGCACTTTCAGTGTGGGTGCCTTCTCCACGTGGTTCCTGGTTTCCCTGCAGCGCTGAAGAGAACGTTAGCAAAGAGGTAACCGGGACAGTGAAAACAGTACTCAAAGACAGGGAGAGCAAGCTCTCTCTTGGCACTTTGGATGTGGGACATACAGCGAGATGTTTGCTGCTTTTGCGTTTGGCTGTTGGGAGATTTACAGCACAAAGATATCTAGTTGATTTGAAGCAGTTCCGAGAAAGTCTAAACATAATCGCCACTTCTCCCTCCTGGCACTTTCCATGTGGGAGATATAGCAGGATGTATATTGGTTTTGAGGACAACTCAATGGAGAGTGTAGGGAGAAAAGTTCCTGGCTCCTTGAATGCCGTTCCTGGAGACACTGCGATCAATGTGGGAGATATGTCAAGATGTGTGTTGGTTTTGAGGACGGCTCTCTGGAGAGTCTTAGCAAAGAGGTCACAGGGATAATCAGAGCAATTCTCAGAGACACTGAGAACAAGCTCGACAATTCCCTCCTGGCACTTTCCCTGTAGGAGATACCGCAAGACGTTTCTGTAGATTGGGCACAGCGCTCTGCAGGGTGTTAGCAGAGACTTTCCCGGGACAGTGAAACCCTATGTCAGAGACACTGAGAAGAAGCCCCAATGTTCCCTCCAGGCACTTTCAGTGTGGGTGCCTTCTCCACGTGGTTCCTGGTTTCCCTGCAGCGCTGAAGAGAACGTTAGCAAAGAGGTAACCAGGACAGCGAAAACAGTACTCAAAGACAGGGAGAGCAAGCTCTCTCTTGGCACTTTGGATGTGGGACATACAGCGAGATGTTTGCTGCTTTTGCGTTTGGCTGTTGGGAGATTTACAGCACAAAGATATCTAGTTGATTTGAAGCAGTTCCGAGAAAGTCTAAACATAATCGCCACTTCTCCCTCCTGGCACTTTCCATGTGGGAGATATAGCAGGATGTATATTGGTTTTGAGGACAACTCAATGGAGAGTGTAAGGAGAAAAGTTCCTGGCTCCTTGAATGCCGTTCCTGTAGACACTGCGATCAATGCGGGAGATATGTCAAGATGTGTGTTTGTTTTGAGGACGGCTCTCTGGAGAGTCTTAGCAAAGAGGTCACAGGGATAATCAGAGCAATTCTCAGAGACACTGAGAACAAGCTCGACAATTCCCTCCTGGCACTTTCCCTGTAGGAGATACCGCAAGACGTTTCTGTAGATTGGGCACAGCGCTCTGCAGGGTGTTAGCAGAGACTTTCCCGGGACAGTGAAACCCTATGTCAGAGACACTGAGAAGAAGCCCCAATGTTCCCTCCAGGCACTTTCAGTGTGGGTGCCTTCTCCACGTGGTTCCTGGTTTCCCTGCAGCGCTGAAGAGAATGTTAGCAAAGAGGTAACCAGGACAGTGAAAACAGTACTCAAAGACAGGGAGAGCAAGCTCTCTCTTGGCACTTTGGATGTGGGACATACAGCGAGATGTTTGCTGCTTTTGCGTTTGGCTGTTGGGAGATTTACAGCACAAAGATATCTAGTTGATTTGAAGCAGTTCCGAGAAAGTCTAAACATAATCGCCACTTCTCCCTCCTGGCACTTTCCATGTGGGAGATATAGCAGGATGTATATTGGTTTTGAGGACAACTCAATGGACAGTGTAGGGAGAAAAGTTCCTGGCTCCTTGAATGCCGTTCCTGGAGACACTGCGATCAATGTGGGAGATATGTCAAGATGTGTGTTTGTTTTGAGGACGGCTCTCTGGAGAGTCTTAGCAAAGAGGTCACAGGGATAATCAGAGCAATTCTCAGAGACACTGAGAACAAGCTCGACAATTCCCTCCTGGCACTTTCCCTGTAGGAGATACCGCAAGACGTTTCTGTAGATTGGGCACAGCGCTCTGCAGGGTGTTAGCAGAGACTTTCCCGGGACAGTGAAACCCTATGTCAGAGACACTGAGAAGAAGCCCCAATGTTCCCTCCAGGCACTTTCAGTGTGGGTGCCTTCTCCACGTGGTTCCTGGTTTCCCTGCAGCGCTGAAGAGAATGTTAGCAAAGAGGTAACCGGGACAGTGAAAACAGTACTCAAAGACAGGGAGAGCAAGCTCTCTCTTGGCACTTTGGATGTGGGACATACAGCGAGATGTTTGCTGCTTTTGCGTTTGGCTGTTGGGAGATTTACAGCACAAAGATATCTAGTTGATTTGAAGCAGTTCCGAGAAAGTCTAAACATAATCGCCACTTCTCCCTCCTGGCACTTTCCATGTGGGAGATATAGCAGGATGTATATTGGTTTTGAGGACAACTCAATGGAGAGTGTAGGGAGAAAAGTTCCTGGCTCCTTGAATGCCGTTCCTGGAGACACTGCGATCAATGTGGGAGATATGTCAAGATGTGTGTTGGTTTTGAGGACGGCTCTCTGGAGAGTCTTAGCAAAGAGGTCACAGGGATAATCAGAGCAATTCTCAGAGACACTGAGAACAAGCTCGACAATTCCCTCCTGGCACTTTCCCTGTAGGAGATACCGCAAGACGTTTCTGTAGATTGGGCACAGCGCTCTGCAGGGTGTTAGCAGAGACTTTCCCGGGACAGTGAAACCCTATGTCAGAGACACTGAGAAGAAGCCCCAATGTTCCCTCCAGGCACTTTCAGTGTGGGTGCCTTCTCCACGTGGTTCCTGGTTTCCCTGCAGCGCTGAAGAGAATGTTAGCAAAGAGGTAACCGGGACAGTGAAAACAGTACTCAAAGACAGGGAGAGCAAGCTCTCTCTTGGCACTTTGGATGTGGGACATACAGCGAGATGTTTGCTGCTTTTGCGTTTGGCTGTTGGGAGATTTACAGCACAAAGATATCTAGTTGATTTGAAGCAGTTCCGAGAAAGTCTAAACATAATCGCCACTTCTCCCTCCTGGCACTTTCCATGTGGGAGATATAGCAGGATGTATATTGGTTTTGAGGACAACTCAATGGACAGTGTAGGGAGAAAAGTTCCTGGCTCCTTGAATGCCGTTCCTGGAGACACTGCGATCAATGTGGGAGATATGTCAAGATGTGTGTTGGTTTTGAGGACGGCTCTCTGGAGAGTCTTAGCAAAGAGGTCACAGGGATAATCAGAGCAATTCTCAGAGACACTGAGAACAAGCTCGACAATTCCCTCCTGGCACTTTCCCTGTAGGAGATACCGCAAGACGTTTCTGTAGATTGGGCACAGCGCTCTGCAGGGTGTTAGCAGAGACTTTCCCGGGACAGTGAAACCCTATGTCAGAGACACTGAGAAGAAGCCCCAATGTTCCCTCCAGGCACTTTCAGTGTGGGTGCCTTCTCCACGTGGTTCCTGGTTTCCCTGCAGCGCTGAAGAGAATGTTAGCAAAGAGGTAACCGGGACAGTGAAAACAGTACTCAAAGACAGGGAGAGCAAGCTCTCTCTTGGCACTTTGGATGTGGGACATACAGCGAGATGTTTGCTGCTTTTGCGTTTGGCTGTTGGGAGATTTACAGCACAAAGATATCTAGTTGATTTGAAGCAGTTCCGAGAAAGTCTAAACATAATCGCCACTTCTCCCTCCTGGCACTTTCCATGTGGGAGATATAGCAGGATGTATATTGGTTTTGAGGACAACTCAATGGACAGTGTAGGGAGAAAAGTTCCTGGCTCCTTGAATGCCGTTCCTGGAGACACTGCGATCAATGTGGGAGATATGTCAAGATGTGTGTTGGTTTTGAGGACGGCTCTCTGGAGAGTCTTAGCAAAGAGGTCACAGGGATAATCAGAGCAATTCTCAGAGACACTGAGAACAAGCTCGACAATTCCCTCCTGGCACTTTCCCTGTAGGAGATACCGCAAGACGTTTCTGTAGATTGGGCACAGCGCTCTGCAGGGTGTTAGCAGAGACTTTCCCGGGACAGTGAAACCCTATGTCAGAGACACTGAGAAGAAGCCCCAATGTTCCCTCCAGGCACTTTCAGTGTGGGTGCCTTCTCCACGTGGTTCCTGGTTTCCCTGCAGCGCTGAAGAGAATGTTAGCAAAGAGGTAACCGGGACAGTGAAAACAGTACTCAAAGACAGGGAGAGCAAGCTCTCTCTTGGCACTTTGGATGTGGGACATAGAGCGAGATGTTTGCTGCTTTTGCGTTTGGCTGTTGGGAGATTTACAGCACAAAGATATCTAGTTGATTTGAAGCAGTTCCGAGAAAGTCTAAACATAATCGCCACTTCTCCCTCCTGGCACTTTCCATGTGGGAGATATAGCAGGATGTATATTGGTTTTGAGGACAACTCAATGGACAGTGTAGGGAGAAAAGTTCCTGGCTCCTTGAATGCCGTTCCTGGAGACACTGCGATCAATGTGGGAGATATGTCAAGATGTGTGTTGGTTTTGAGGACGGCTCTCTGGAGAGTCTTAGCAAAGAGGTCACAGGGATAATCAGAGCAATTCTCAGAGACACTGAGAACAAGCTCGACAATTCCCTCCTGGCACTTTCCCTGTAGGAGATACCGCAAGACGTTTCTGTAGATTGGGCACAGCGCTCTGCAGGGTGTTAGCAGAGACTTTCCCGGGACAGTGAAACCCTATGTCAGAGACACTGAGAAGAAGCCCCAATGTTCCCTCCAGGCACTTTCAGTGTGGGTGCCTTCTCCACGTGGTTCCTGGTTTCCCTGCAGCGCTGAAGAGAATGTTAGCAAAGAGGTAACCGGGACAGTGAAAACAGTACTCAAAGACAGGGAGAGCAAGCTCTCTCTTGGCACTTTGGATGTGGGACATACAGCGAGATGTTTGCTGCTTTTGCGTTTGGCTGTTGGGAGATTTACAGCACAAAGATATCTAGTTGATTTGAAGCAGTTCCGAGAAAGTCTAAACATAATCGCCACTTCTCCCTCCTGGCACTTTCCATGTGGGAGATATAGCAGGATGTATATTGGTTTTGAGGACAACTCAATGGAGAGTGTAGGGAGAAAAGTTCCTGGCTCCTTGAATGCCGTTCCTGGAGACACTGCGATCAATGTGGGAGATATGTCAAGATGTGTGTTGGTTTTGAGGACGGCTCTCTGGAGAGTCTTAGCAAAGAGGTCACAGGGATAATCAGAGCAATTCTCAGAGACACTGAGAACAAGCTCGACAATTCCCTCCTGGCACTTTCCCTGTAGGAGATACCGCAAGACGTTTCTGTAGATTGGGCACAGCGCTCTGCAGGGTGTTAGCAGAGACTTTCCCGGGACAGTGAAACCCTATGTCAGAGACACTGAGAAGAAGCCCCAATGTTCCCTCCAGGCACTTTCAGTGTGGGTGCCTTCTCCACGTGGTTCCTGGTTTCCCTGCAGCGCTGAAGAGAATGTTAGCAAAGAGGTAACCGGGACAGTGAAAACAGTACTCAAAGACAGGGAGAGCAAGCTCTCTCTTGGCACTTTGGATGTGGGACATACAGCGAGATGTTTGCTGCTTTTGCGTTTGGCTGTTGGGAGATTTACAGCACAAAGATATCTAGTTGATTTGAAGCAGTTCCGAGAAAGTCTAAACATAATCGCCACTTCTCCCTCCTGGCACTTTCCATGTGGGAGATATAGCAGGATGTATATTGGTTTTGAGGACAACTCAATGGAGAGTGTAGGGAGAAAAGTTCCTGGCTCCTTGAATGCCGTTCCTGGAGACACTGCGATCAATGTGGGAGATATGTCAAGATGTGTGTTGGTTTTGAGGACGGCTCTCTGGAGAGTCTTAGCAAAGAGGTCACAGGGATAATCAGAGCAATTCTCAGAGACACTGAGAACAAGCTCGACAATTCCCTCCTGGCACTTTCCCTGTAGGAGATACCGCAAGACGTTTCTGTAGATTGGGCACAGCGCTCTGCAGGGTGTTAGCAGAGACTTTCCCGGGACAGTGAAACCCTATGTCAGAGACACTGAGAAGAAGCCCCAATGTTCCCTCCAGGCACTTTCAGTGTGGGTGCCTTCTCCACGTGGTTCCTGGTTTCCCTGCAGCGCTGAAGAGAACGTTAGCAAAGAGGTAACCGGGACAGCGAAAACAGTACTCAAAGACAGGGAGAGCAAGCTCTCTCTTGGCACTTTGGATGTGGGACATACAGCGAGATGTTTGCTGCTTTTGCGTTTGGCTGTTGGGAGATTTACAGCACAAAGATATCTAGTTGATTTGAAGCAGTTCCGAGAAAGTCTAAACATAATCGCCACTTCTCCCTCCTGGCACTTTCCATGTGGGAGATATAGCAGGATGTATATTGGTTTTGAGGACAACTCAATGGACAGTGTAGGGAGAAAAGTTCCTGGCTCCTTGAATGCCGTTCCTGGAGACACTGCGATCAATGTGGGAGATATGTCAAGATGTGTGTTGGTTTTGAGGACGGCTCTCTGGAGAGTCTTAGCAAAGAGGTCACAGGGATAATCAGAGCAATTCTCAGAGACACTGAGAACAAGCTCGACAATTCCCTCCTGGCACTTTCCCTGTAGGAGATACCGCAAGACGTTTCTGTAGATTGGGCACAGCGCTCTGCAGGGTGTTAGCAGAGACTTTCCCGGGACAGTGAAACCCTATGTCAGAGACACTGAGAAGAAGCCCCAATGTTCCCTCCAGGCACTTTCAGTGTGGGTGCCTTCTCCACGTGGTTCCTGGTTTCCCTGCAGCGCTGAAGAGAATGTTAGCAAAGAGGTAACCGGGACAGTGAAAACAGTACTCAAAGACAGGGAGAGCAAGCTCTCTCTTGGCACTTTGGATGTGGGACATACAGCGAGATGTTTGCTGCTTTTGCGTTTGGCTGTTGGGAGATTTACAGCACAAAGATATCTAGTTGATTTGAAGCAGTTCCGAGAAAGTCTAAACATAATCGCCACTTCTCCCTCCTGGCACTTTCCATGTGGGAGATATAGCAGGATGTATATTGGTTTTGAGGACAACTCAATGGACAGTGTAGGGAGAAAAGTTCCTGGCTCCTTGAATGCCGTTCCTGGAGACACTGCGATCAATGTGGGAGATATGTCAAGATGTGTGTTGGTTTTGAGGACGGCTCTCTGGAGAGTCTTAGCAAAGAGGTCACAGGGATAATCAGAGCAATTCTCAGAGACACTGAGAACAAGCTCGACAATTCCCTCCTGGCACTTTCCCTGTAGGAGATACCGCAAGACGTTTCTGTAGATTGGGCACAGCGCTCTGCAGGGTGTTAGCAGAGACTTTCCCGGGACAGTGAAACCCTATGTCAGAGACACTGAGAAGAAGCCCCAATGTTCCCTCCAGGCACTTTCAGTGTGGGTGCCTTCTCCACGTGGTTCCTGGTTTCCCTGCAGCGCTGAAGAGAATGTTAGCAAAGAGGTAACCGGGACAGTGAAAACAGTACTCAAAGACAGGGAGAGCAAGCTCTCTCTTGGCACTTTGGATGTGGGACATACAGCGAGATGTTTGCTGCTTTTGCGTTTGGCTGTTGGGAGATTTACAGCACAAAGATATCTAGTTGATTTGAAGCAGTTCCGAGAAAGTCTAAACATAATCGCCACTTCTCCCTCCTGGCACTTTCCATGTGGGAGATATAGCAGGATGTATATTGGTTTTGAGGACAACTCAATGGACAGTGTAGGGAGAAAAGTTCCTGGCTCCTTGAATGCCGTTCCTGGAGACACTGCGATCAATGTGGGAGATATGTCAAGATGTGTGTTGGTTTTGAGGACGGCTCTCTGGAGAGTCTTAGCAAAGAGGTCACACAGATAATCAGAGCAATTCTCAGAGACACTGAGAACAAGCTCGACAATTCCCTCCTGGCACTTTCCCTGTAGGAGATACCGCAAGACGTTTCTGTAGATTGGGCACAGCGCTCTGCAGGGTGTTAGCAGAGACTTTCCCGGGACAGTGAAACCCTATGTCAGAGACACTGAGAAGAAGCCCCAATGTTCCCTCCAGGCACTTTCAGTGTGGGTGCCTTCTCCACGTGGTTCCTGGTTTCCCTGCAGCGCTGAAGAGAATGTTAGCAAAGAGGTAACCGGGACAGTGAAAACAGTACTCAAAGACAGGGAGAGCAAGCTCTCTCTTGGCACTTTGGATGTGGGACATACAGCGAGATGTTTGCTGCTTTTGCGTTTGGCTGTTGGGAGATTTACAGCACAAAGATATCTAGTTGATTTGAAGCAGTTCCGAGAAAGTCTAAACATAATCGCCACTTCTCCCTCCTGGCACTTTCCATGTGGGAGATATAGCAGGATGTATATTGGTTTTGAGGACAACTCAATGGACAGTGTAGGGAGAAAAGTTCCTGGCTCCTTGAATGCCGTTCCTGGAGACACTGCGATCAATGTGGGAGATATGTCAAGATGTGTGTTGGTTTTGAGGACGGCTCTCTGGAGAGTCTTAGCAAAGAGGTCACAGGGATAATCAGAGCAATTCTCAGAGACACTGAGAACAAGCTCGACAATTCCCTCCTGGCACTTTCCCTGTAGGAGATACCGCAAGACGTTTCTGTAGATTGGGCACAGCGCTCTGCAGGGTGTTAGCAGAGACTTTCCCGGGACAGTGAAACCCTATGTCAGAGACACTGAGAAGAAGCCCCAATGTTCCCTCCAGGCACTTTCAGTGTGGGTGCCTTCTCCACGTGGTTCCTGGTTTCCCTGCAGCGCTGAAGAGAATGTTAGCAAAGAGGTAACCGGGACAGTGAAAACAGTACTCAAAGACAGGGAGAGCAAGCTCTCTCTTGGCACTTTGGATGTGGGACATACAGCGAGATGTTTGCTGCTTTTGCGTTTGGCTGTTGGGAGATTTACAGCACAAAGATATCTAGTTGATTTGAAGCAGTTCCGAGAAAGTCTAAACATAATCGCCACTTCTCCCTCCTGGCACTTTCCATGTGGGAGATATAGCAGGATGTATATTGGTTTTGAGGACAACTCAATGGACAGTGTAGGGAGAAAAGTTCCTGGCTCCTTGAATGCCGTTCCTGGAGACACTGCGATCAATGTGGGAGATATGTCAAGATGTGTGTTGGTTTTGAGGACGGCTCTCTGGAGAGTCTTAGCAAAGAGGTCACAGGGATAATCAGAGCAATTCTCAGAGACACTGAGAACAAGCTCGACAATTCCCTCCTGGCACTTTCCCTGTAGGAGATACCGCAAGACGTTTCTGTAGATTGGGCACAGCGCTCTGCAGGGTGTTAGCAGAGACTTTCCCGGGACAGTGAAACCCTATGTCAGAGACACTGAGAAGAAGCCCCAATGTTCCCTCCAGGCACTTTCAGTGTGGGTGCCTTCTCCACGTGGTTCCTGGTTTCCCTGCAGCGCTGAAGAGAATGTTAGCAAAGAGGTAACCGGGACAGCGAAAACAGTACTCAAAGACAGGGAGAGCAAGCTCTCTCTTGGCACTTTGGATGTGGGACATACAGCGAGATGTTTGCTGCTTTTGCGTTTGGCTGTTGGGAGATTTACAGCACAAAGATATCTAGTTGATTTGAAGCAGTTCCGAGAAAGTCTAAACATAATCGCCACTTCTCCCTCCTGGCACTTTCCATGTGGGAGATATAGCAGGATGTATATTGGTTTTGAGGACAACTCAATGGACAGTGTAGGGAGAAAAGTTCCTGGCTCCTTGAATGCCGTTCCTGGAGACACTGCGATCAATGTGGGAGATATGTCAAGATGTGTGTTGGTTTTGAGGACGGCTCTCTGGAGAGTCTTAGCAAAGAGGTCACAGGGATAATCAGAGCAATTCTCAGAGACACTGAGAACAAGCTCGACAATTCCCTCCTGGCACTTTCCCTGTAGGAGATACCGCAAGACGTTTCTGTAGATTGGGCACAGCGCTCTGCAGGGTGTTAGCAGAGACTTTCCCGGGACAGTGAAACCCTATGTCAGAGACACTGAGAAGAAGCCCCAATGTTCCCTCCAGGCACTTTCAGTGTGGGTGCCTTCTCCACGTGGTTCCTGGTTTCCCTGCAGCGCTGAAGAGAATGTTAGCAAAGAGGTAACCGGGACAGTGAAAACAGTACTCAAAGACAGGGAGAGCAAGCTCTCTCTTGGCACTTTGGATGTGGGACATACAGCGAGATGTTTGCTGCTTTTGCGTTTGGCTGTTGGGAGATTTACAGCACAAAGATATCTAGTTGATTTGAAGCAGTTCCGAGAAAGTCTAAACATAATCGCCACTTCTCCCTCCTGGCACTTTCCATGTGGGAGATATAGCAGGATGTATATTGGTTTTGAGGACAACTCAATGGACAGTGTAGGGAGAAAAGTTCCTGGCTCCTTGAATGCCGTTCCTGGAGACACTGCGATCAATGTGGGAGATATGTCAAGATGTGTGTTGGTTTTGAGGACGGCTCTCTGGAGAGTCTTAGCAAAGAGGTCACAGGGATAATCAGAGCAATTCTCAGAGACACTGAGAACAAGCTCGACAATTCCCTCCTGGCACTTTCCCTGTAGGAGATACCGCAAGACGTTTCTGTAGATTGGGCACAGCGCTCTGCAGGGTGTTAGCAGAGACTTTCCCGGGACAGTGAAACCCTATGTCAGAGACACTGAGAAGAAGCCCCAATGTTCCCTCCAGGCACTTTCAGTGTGGGTGCCTTCTCCACGTGGTTCCTGGTTTCCCTGCAGCGCTGAAGAGAATGTTAGCAAAGAGGTAACCGGGACAGTGAAAACAGTACTCAAAGACAGGGAGAGCAAGCTCTCTCTTGGCACTTTGGATGTGGGACATACAGCGAGATGTTTGCTGCTTTTGCGTTTGGCTGTTGGGAGATTTACAGCACAAAGATATCTAGTTGATTTGAAGCAGTTCCGAGAAAGTCTAAACATAATCGCCACTTCTCCCTCCTGGCACTTTCCATGTGGGAGATATAGCAGGATGTATATTGGTTTTGAGGACAACTCAATGGACAGTGTAGGGAGAAAAGTTCCTGGCTCCTTGAATGCCGTTCCTGGAGACACTGCGATCAATGTGGGAGATATGTCAAGATGTGTGTTGGTTTTGAGGACGGCTCTCTGGAGAGTCTTAGCAAAGAGGTCACAGGGATAATCAGAGCAATTCTCAGAGACACTGAGAACAAGCTCGACAATTCCCTCCTGGCACTTTCCCTGTAGGAGATACCGCAAGACGTTTCTGTAGATTGGGCACAGCGCTCTGCAGGGTGTTAGCAGAGACTTTCCCGGGACAGTGAAACCCTATGTCAGAGACACTGAGAAGAAGCCCCAATGTTCCCTCCAGGCACTTTCAGTGTGGGTGCCTTCTCCACGTGGTTCCTGGTTTCCCTGCAGCGCTGAAGAGAATGTTAGCAAAGAGGTAACCGGGACAGTGAAAACAGTACTCAAAGACAGGGAGAGCAAGCTCTCTCTTGGCACTTTGGATGTGGGACATACAGCGAGATGTTTGCTGCTTTTGCGTTTGGCTGTTGGGAGATTTACAGCACAAAGATATCTAGTTGATTTGAAGCAGTTCCGAGAAAGTCTAAACATAATCGCCACTTCTCCCTCCTGGCACTTTCCATGTGGGAGATATAGCAGGATGTATATTGGTTTTGAGGACAACTCAATGGACAGTGTAGGGAGAAAAGTTCCTGGCTCCTTGAATGCCGTTCCTGGAGACACTGCGATCAATGTGGGAGATATGTCAAGATGTGTGTTGGTTTTGAGGACGGCTCTCTGGAGAGTCTTAGCAAAGAGGTCACAGGGATAATCAGAGCAATTCTCAGAGACACTGAGAACAAGCTCGACAATTCCCTCCTGGCACTTTCCCTGTAGGAGATACCGCAAGACGTTTCTGTAGATTGGGCACAGCGCTCTGCAGGGTGTTAGCAGAGACTTTCCCGGGACAGTGAAACCCTATGTCAGAGACACTGAGAAGAAGCCCCAATGTTCCCTCCAGGCACTTTCAGTGTGGGTGCCTTCTCCACGTGGTTCCTGGTTTCCCTGCAGCGCTGAAGAGAATGTTAGCAAAGAGGTAACCGGGACAGTGAAAACAGTACTCAAAGACAGGGAGAGCAAGCTCTCTCTTGGCACTTTGGATGTGGGACATACAGCGAGATGTTTGCTGCTTTTGCGTTTGGCTGTTGGGAGATTTACAGCACAAAGATATCTAGTTGATTTGAAGCAGTTCCGAGAAAGTCTAAACATAATCGCCACTTCTCCCTCCTGGCACTTTCCATGTGGGAGATATAGCAGGATGTATATTGGTTTTGAGGACAACTCAATGGACAGTGTAGGGAGAAAAGTTCCTGGCTCCTTGAATGCCGTTCCTGGAGACACTGCGATCAATGTGGGAGATATGTCAAGATGTGTGTTGGTTTTGAGGACGGCTCTCTGGAGAGTCTTAGCAAAGAGGTCACAGGGATAATCAGAGCAATTCTCAGAGACACTGAGAACAAGCTCGACAATTCCCTCCTGGCACTTTCCCTGTAGGAGATACCGCAAGACGTTTCTGTAGATTGGGCACAGCGCTCTGCAGGGTGTTAGCAGAGACTTTCCCGGGACAGTGAAACCCTATGTCAGAGACACTGAGAAGAAGCCCCAATGTTCCCTCCAGGCACTTTCAGTGTGGGTGCCTTCTCCACGTGGTTCCTGGTTTCCCTGCAGCGCTGAAGAGAATGTTAGCAAAGAGGTAACCGGGACAGTGAAAACAGTACTCAAAGACAGGGAGAGCAAGCTCTCTCTTGGCACTTTGGATGTGGGACATACAGCGAGATGTTTGCTGCTTTTGCGTTTGGCTGTTGGGAGATTTACAGCACAAAGATATCTAGTTGATTTGAAGCAGTTCCGAGAAAGTCTAAACATAATCGCCACTTCTCCCTCCTGGCACTTTCCATGTGGGAGATATAGCAGGATGTATATTGGTTTTGAGGACAACTCAATGGACAGTGTAGGGAGAAAAGTTCCTGGCTCCTTGAATGCCGTTCCTGGAGACACTGCGATCAATGTGGGAGATATGTCAAGATGTGTGTTGGTTTTGAGGACGGCTCTCTGGAGAGTCTTAGCAAAGAGGTCACAGGGATAATCAGAGCAATTCTCAGAGACACTGAGAACAAGCTCGACAATTCCCTCCTGGCACTTTCCCTGTAGGAGATACCGCAAGACGTTTCTGTAGATTGGGCACAGCGCTCTGCAGGGTGTTAGCAGAGACTTTCCCGGGACAGTGAAACCCTATGTCAGAGACACTGAGAAGAAGCCCCAATGTTCCCTCCAGGCACTTTCAGTGTGGGTGCCTTCTCCACGTGGTTCCTGGTTTCCCTGCAGCGCTGAAGAGAATGTTAGCAAAGAGGTAACCGGGACAGTGAAAACAGTACTCAAAGACAGGGAGAGCAAGCTCTCTCTTGGCACTTTGGATGTGGGACATACAGCGAGATGTTTGCTGCTTTTGCGTTTGGCTGTTGGGAGATTTACAGCACAAAGATATCTAGTTGATTTGAAGCAGTTCCGAGAAAGTCTAAACATAATCGCCACTTCTCCCTCCTGGCACTTTCCATGTGGGAGATATAGCAGGATGTATATTGGTTTTGAGGACAACTCAATGGACAGTGTAGGGAGAAAAGTTCCTGGCTCCTTGAATGCCGTTCCTGGAGACACTGCGATCAATGTGGGAGATATGTCAAGATGTGTGTTGGTTTTGAGGACGGCTCTCTGGAGAGTCTTAGCAAAGAGGTCACAGGGATAATCAGAGCAATTCTCAGAGACACTGAGAACAAGCTCGACAATTCCCTCCTGGCACTTTCCCTGTAGGAGATACCGCAAGACGTTTCTGTAGATTGGGCACAGCGCTCTGCAGGGTGTTAGCAGAGACTTTCCCGGGACAGTGAAACCCTATGTCAGAGACACTGAGAAGAAGCCCCAATGTTCCCTCCAGGCACTTTCAGTGTGGGTGCCTTCTCCACGTGGTTCCTGGTTTCCCTGCAGCGCTGAAGAGAACGTTAGCAAAGAGGTAACCGGGACAGCGAAAACAGTACTCAAAGACAGGGAGAGCAAGCTCTCTCTTGGCACTTTGGATGTGGGACATACAGCGAGATGTTTGCTGCTTTTGCGTTTGGCTGTTGGGAGATTTACAGCACAAAGATATCTAGTTGATTTGAAGCAGTTCCGAGAAAGTCTAAACATAATCGCCACTTCTCCCTCCTGGCACTTTCCATGTGGGAGATATAGCAGGATGTATATTGGTTTTGAGGACAACTCAATGGACAGTGTAAGGAGAAAAGTTCCTGGCTCCTTGAATGCCGTTCCTGGAGACACTGCGATCAATGCGGGAGATATGTCAAGATGTGTGTTTGTTTTGAGGACGGCTCTCTGGAGAGTCTTAGCAAAGAGGTCACAGGGATAATCAGAGCAATTCTCAGAGACACTGAGAACAAGCTCGACAATTCCCTCCTGGCACTTTCCCTGTAGGAGATACCGCAAGATGTTTCTGTAGATTGGGCACAGCGCTCTGCAGGGTGTTAGCAGAGACTTTCCCGGGACAGTGAAACCCTATGTCAGAGACACTGAGAAGAAGCCCCAATGTTCCCTCCAGGCACTTTCAGTGTGGGTGCCTTCTCCACGTGGTTCCTGGTTTCCCTGCAGCGCTGAAGAGAACGTTAGCAAAGAGGTAACCGGGACAGTGAAAACAGTACTCAAAGACAGGGAGAGCAAGCTCTCTCTTGGCACTTTGGATGTGGGACATACAGCGAGATGTTTGCTGCTTTTGCATTTGGCTGTTGGGAGATTTACAGCACAAAGATATCTAGTTGATTTGAAGCAGTTCCGAGAAAGTCTAAACATAATCGCCACTTCTCCCTCCTGGCACTTTCCATGTGGGAGATATAGCAGGATGTATATTGGTTTTGAGGACAACTCAATGGACAGTGTAGGGAGAAAAGTTCCTGGCTCCTTGAATGCCGTTCCTGGAGACACTGCGATCAATGTGGGAGATATGTCAAGATGTGTGTTGGTTTTGAGGACGGCTCTCTGGAGAGTCTTAGCAAAGAGGTCACAGGGATAATCAGAGCAATTCTCAGAGACACTGAGAACAAGCTCGACAATTCCCTCCTGGCACTTTCCCTGTAGGAGATACCGCAAGACTTTTCTGTAGATTGGGCACAGCGCTCTGCAGGGTGTTAGCAGAGACTTTCCCGGGACAGTGAAACCCTATGTCAGAGACACTGAGAAGAAGCCCCAGTGTTCCCTCCAGGCACTTTCAGTGTGGGTGCCTTCTCCACGTGGTTCCTGGTTTCCCTGCAGCGCTGAAGAGAATGTTAGCAAAGAGGTAACCGGGACAGTGAAAACAGTACTCAAAGACAGGGAGAGCAAGCTCTCTCTTGGCACTTTGGATGTGGGACATACAGCGAGATGTTTGCTGCTTTTGCGTTTGGCTGTTGGGAGATTTACAGCACAAAGATATCTAGTTGATTTGAAGCAGTTCCGAGAAAGTCTAAACATAATCGCCACTTCTCCCTCCTGGCACTTTCCATGTGGGAGATATAGCAGGATGTATATTGGTTTTGAGGACAACTCAATGGACAGTGTAGGGAGAAAAGTTCCTGGCTCCTTGAATGCCGTTCCTGGAGACACTGCGATCAATGTGGGAGATATGTCAAGATGTGTGTTGGTTTTGAGGACGGCTCTCTGGAGAGTCTTAGCAAAGAGGTCACAGGGATAATCAGAGCAATTCTCAGAGACACTGAGAACAAGCTCGACAATTCCCTCCTGGCACTTTCCCTGTAGGAGATACCGCAAGACGTTTCTGTAGATTGGGCACAGCGCTCTGCAGGGTGTTAGCAGAGACTTTCCCGGGACAGTGAAACCCTATGTCAGAGACACTGAGAAGAAGCCCCAATGTTCCCTCCAGGCACTTTCAGTGTGGGTGCCTTCTCCACGTGGTTCCTGGTTTCCCTGCAGCGCTGAAGAGAATGTTAGCAAAGAGGTAACCGGGACAGTGAAAACAGTACTCAAAGACAGGGAGAGCAAGCTCTCTCTTGGCACTTTGGATGTGGGACATACAGCGAGATGTTTGCTGCTTTTGCGTTTGGCTGTTGGGAGATTTACAGCACAAAGATATCTAGTTGATTTGAAGCAGTTCCGAGAAAGTCTAAACATAATCGCCACTTCTCCCTCCTGGCACTTTCCATGTGGGAGATATAGCAGGATGTATATTGGTTTTGAGGACAACTCAATGGACAGTGTAGGGAGAAAAGTTCCTGGCTCCTTGAATGCCGTTCCTGGAGACACTGCGATCAATGTGGGAGATATGTCAAGATGTGTGTTGGTTTTGAGGACGGCTCTCTGGAGAGTCTTAGCAAAGAGGTCACAGGGATAATCAGAGCAATTCTCAGAGACACTGAGAACAAGCTCGACAATTCCCTCCTGGCACTTTCCCTGTAGGAGATACCGCAAGACGTTTCTGTAGATTGGGCACAGCGCTCTGCAGGGTGTTAGCAGAGACTTTCCCGGGACAGTGAAACCCTATGTCAGAGACACTGAGAAGAAGCCCCAATGTTCCCTCCAGGCACTTTCAGTGTGGGTGCCTTCTCCACGTGGTTCCTGGTTTCCCTGCAGCGCTGAAGAGAATGTTAGCAAAGAGGTAACCGGGACAGTGAAAACAGTACTCAAAGACAGGGAGAGCAAGCTCTCTCTTGGCACTTTGGATGTGGGACATACAGCGAGATGTTTGCTGCTTTTGCGTTTGGCTGTTGGGAGATTTACAGCACAAAGATATCTAGTTGATTTGAAGCAGTTCCGAGAAAGTCTAAACATAATCGCCACTTCTCCCTCCTGGCACTTTCCATGTGGGAGATATAGCAGGATGTATATTGGTTTTGAGGACAACTCAATGGACAGTGTAGGGAGAAAAGTTCCTGGCTCCTTGAATGCCGTTCCTGGAGACACTGCGATCAATGTGGGAGATATGTCAAGATGTGTGTTGGTTTTGAGGACGGCTCTCTGGAGAGTCTTAGCAAAGAGGTCACAGGGATAATCAGAGCAATTCTCAGAGACACTGAGAACAAGCTCGACAATTCCCTCCTGGCACTTTCCCTGTAGGAGATACCGCAAGACGTTTCTGTAGATTGGGCACAGCGCTCTGCAGGGTGTTAGCAGAGACTTTCCCGGGACAGTGAAACCCTATGTCAGAGACACTGAGAAGAAGCCCCAATGTTCCCTCCAGGCACTTTCAGTGTGGGTGCCTTCTCCACGTGGTTCCTGGTTTCCCTGCAGCGCTGAAGAGAATGTTAGCAAAGAGGTAACCGGGACAGCGAAAACAGTACTCAAAGACAGGGAGAGCAAGCTCTCTCTTGGCACTTTGGATGTGGGACATACAGCGAGATGTTTGCTGCTTTTGCGTTTGGCTGTTGGGAGATTTACAGCACAAAGATATCTAGTTGATTTGAAGCAGTTCCGAGAAAGTCTAAACATAATCGCCACTTCTCCCTCCTGGCACTTTCCATGTGGGAGATATAGCAGGATGTATATTGGTTTTGAGGACAACTCAATGGACAGTGTAGGGAGAAAAGTTCCTGGCTCCTTGAATGCCGTTCCTGGAGACACTGCGATCAATGTGGGAGATATGTCAAGATGTGTGTTGGTTTTGAGGACGGCTCTCTGGAGAGTCTTAGCAAAGAGGTCACAGGGATAATCAGAGCAATTCTCAGAGACACTGAGAACAAGCTCGACAATTCCCTCCTGGCACTTTCCCTGTAGGAGATACCGCAAGACGTTTCTGTAGATTGGGCACAGCGCTCTGCAGGGTGTTAGCAGAGACTTTCCCGGGACAGTGAAACCCTATGTCAGAGACACTGAGAAGAAGCCCCAATGTTCCCTCCAGGCACTTTCAGTGTGGGTGCCTTCTCCACGTGGTTCCTGGTTTCCCTGCAGCGCTGAAGAGAATGTTAGCAAAGAGGTAACCGGGACAGTGAAAACAGTACTCAAAGACAGGGAGAGCAAGCTCTCTCTTGGCACTTTGGATGTGGGACATACAGCGAGATGTTTGCTGCTTTTGCGTTTGGCTGTTGGGAGATTTACAGCACAAAGATATCTAGTTGATTTGAAGCAGTTCCGAGAAAGTCTAAACATAATCGCCACTTCTCCCTCCTGGCACTTTCCATGTGGGAGATATAGCAGGATGTATATTGGTTTTGAGGACAACTCAATGGACAGTGTAGGGAGAAAAGTTCCTGGCTCCTTGAATGCCGTTCCTGGAGACACTGCGATCAATGCGGGAGATATGTCAAGATGTGTGTTTGTTTTGAGGACGGCTCTCTGGAGAGTCTTAGCAAAGAGGTCACAGGGATAATCAGAGCAATTCTCAGAGACACTGAGAACAAGCTCGACAATTCCCTCCTGGCACTTTCCCTGTAGGAGATACCGCAAGACGTTTCTGTAGATTGGGCACAGCGCTCTGCAGGGTGTTAGCAGAGACTTTCCCGGGACAGTGAAACCCTATGTCAGAGACACTGAGAAGAAGCCCCAATGTTCCCTCCAGGCACTTTCAGTGTGGGTGCCTTCTCCACGTGGTTCCTGGTTTCCCTGCAGCGCTGAAGAGAATGTTAGCAAAGAGGTAACCGGCACAGTGAAAACAGTACTCAAAGACAGGGAGAGCAAGCTCTCTCTTGGCACTTTGGATGTGGGACATACAGCGAGATGTTTGCTGCTTTTGCGTTTGGCTGTTGGGAGATTTACAGCACAAAGATATCTAGTTGATTTGAAGCAGTTCCGAGAAAGTCTAAACATAATCGCCACTTCTCCCTCCTGGCACTTTCCATGTGGGAGATATAGCAGGATGTATATTGGTTTTGAGGACAACTCAATGGACAGTGTAGGGAGAAAAGTTCCTGGCTCCTTGAATGCCGTTCCTGGAGACACTGCGATCAATGAGGGAGATATGTCAAGATGTGTGTTGGTTTTGAGGACGGCTCTCTGGAGAGTCTTAGCAAAGAGGTCACAGGGATAATCAGAGCAATTCTCAGAGACACTGAGAACAAGCTCGACAATTCCCTCCTGGCACTTTCCCTGTAGGAGATACCGCAAGACGTTTCTGTAGATTGGGCACAGCGCTCTGCAGGGTGTTAGCAGAGACTTTCCCGGGACAGTGAAACCCTATGTCAGAGACACTGAGAAGAAGCCCCAATGTTCCCTCCAGGCACTTTCAGTGTGGGTGCCTTCTCCACGTGGTTCCTGGTTTCCCTGCAGCGCTGAAGAGAATGTTAGCAAAGAGGTAACCGGGACAGTGAAAACAGTACTCAAAGACAGGGAGAGCAAGCTCTCTCTTGGCACTTTGGATGTGGGACATACAGCGAGATGTTTGCTGCTTTTGCGTTTGGCTGTTGGGAGATTTACAGCACAAAGATATCTAGTTGATTTGAAGCAGTTCCGAGAAAGTCTAAACATAATCGCCACTTCTCCCTCCTGGCACTTTCCATGTGGGAGATATAGCAGGATGTATATTGGTTTTGAGGACAACTCAATGGACAGTGTAGGGAGAAAAGTTCCTGGCTCCTTGAATGCCGTTCCTGGAGACACTGCGATCAATGTGGGAGATATGTCAAGATGTGTGTTGGTTTTGAGGACGGCTCTCTGGAGAGTCTTAGCAAAGAGGTCACAGGGATAATCAGAGCAATTCTCAGAGACACTGAGAACAAGCTCGACAATTCCCTCCTGGCACTTTCCCTGTAGGAGATACCGCAAGACGTTTCTGTAGATTGGGCACAGCGCTCTGCAGGGTGTTAGCAGAGACTTTCCCGGGACAGTGAAACCCTATGTCAGAGACACTGAGAAGAAGCCCCAATGTTCCCTCCAGGCACTTTCAGTGTGGGTGCCTTCTCCACGTGGTTCCTGGTTTCCCTGCAGCACTGAAGAGAATGTTAGCAAAGAGGTAACCGGGACAGTGAAAACAGTACTCAAAGACAGGGAGAGCAAGCTCTCTCTTGGCACTTTGGATGTGGGACATACAGCGAGATGTTTGCTGCTTTTGCGTTTGGCTGTTGGGAGATTTACAGCACAAAGATATCTAGTTGATTTGAAGCAGTTCCGAGAAAGTCTAAACATAATCGCCACTTCTCCCTCCTGGCACTTTCCACGTGGGAGATATAGCAGGATGTATATTGGTTTTGAGGACAACTCAATGGACAGTGTAGGGAGAAAAGTTCCTGGCTCCTTGAATGCCGTTCCTGGAGACACTGCGATCAATGTGGGAGATATGTCAAGATGTGTGTTTGTTTTGAGGACGGCTCTCTGGAGAGTCTTAGCAAAGAGGTCACAGGGATAATCAGAGCAATTCTCAGAGACACTGAGAACAAGCTCGACAATTCCCTCCTGGCACTTTCCCTGTAGGAGATACCGCAAGACGTTTCTGTAGATTGGGCACAGCGCTCTGCAGGGTGTTAGCAGAGACTTTCCCGGGACAGTGAAACCCTATGTCAGAGACACTGAGAAGAAGCCCCAATGTTCCCTCCAGGCACTTTCAGTGTGGGTGCCTTCTCCACGTGGTTCCTGGTTTCCCTGCAGCGCTGAAGAGAATGTTAGCAAAGAGGTAACCGGGACAGTGAAAACAGTACTCAAAGACAGGGAGAGCAAGCTCTCTCTTGGCACTTTGGATGTGGGACATACAGCGAGATGTTTGCTGCTTTTGCGTTTGGCTGTTGGGAGATTTACAGCACAAAGATATCTAGTTGATTTGAAGCAGTTCCGAGAAAGTCTAAACATAATCGCCACTTCTCCCTCCTGGCACTTTCCATGTGGGAGATATAGCAGGATGTATATTGGTTTTGAGGACAACTCAATGGACAGTGTAGGGAGAAAAGTTCCTGGCTCCTTGAATGCCGTTCCTGGAGACACTGCGATCAATGCGGGAGATATGTCAAGATGTGTGTTTGTTTTGAGGACGGCTCTCTGGAGAGTCTTAGCAAAGAGGTCACAGGGATAATCAGAGCAATTCTCAGAGACACTGAGAACAAGCTCGACAATTCCCTCCTGGCACTTTCCCTGTAGGAGATACCGCAAGACGTTTCTGTAGATTGGGCACAGCGCTCTGCAGGGTGTTAGCAGAGACTTTCCCGGGACAGTGAAACCCTATGTCAGAGACACTGAGAAGAAGCCCCAATGTTCCCTCCAGGCACTTTCAGTGTGGGTGCCTTCTCCACGTGGTTCCTGGTTTCCCTGCAGCGCTGAAGAGAATGTTAGCAAAGAGGTAACCGGGACAGTGAAAACAGTACTCAAAGACAGGGAGAGCAAGCTCTCTCTTGGCACTTTGGATGTGGGACATACAGCGAGATGTTTGCTGCTTTTGCGTTTGGCTGTTGGGAGATTTACAGCACAAAGATATCTAGTTGATTTGAAGCAGTTCCGAGAAAGTCTAAACATAATCGCCACTTCTCCCTCCTGGCACTTTCCATGTGGGAGATATAGCAGGATGTATATTGGTTTTGAGGACAACTCAATGGAGAGTGTAGGGAGAAAAGTTCCTGGCTCCTTGAATGCCGTTCCTGGAGACACTGCGATCAATGTGGGAGATATGTCAAGATGTGTGTTTGTTTTGAGGACGGCTCCCTGGAGAGTCTTAGCAAAGAGGTCACAGGGATAATCAGAGCAATTCTCAGAGACACTGAGAACAAGCTCGACAATTCCCTCCTGGCACTTTCCCTGTAGGAGATACCGCAAGACGTTTCTGTAGATTGGGCACAGCGCTCTGCAGGGTGTTAGCAGAGACTTTCCCGGGACAGTGAAACCCTATGTCAGAGACACTGAGAAGAAGCCCCAATGTTCCCTCCAGGCACTTGCAGTGTGGGTGCCTTCTCCACGTGGTTCCTGGTTTCCCTGCAGCGCTGAAGAGAATGTTAGCAGAGGTAACCGGGACAGTGAAAACAGTACTCAAAGACAGGGAGAGCAAGCTCTCTCTTGGCACTTTGGATGTGGGACATACAGCGAGATGTTTGCTGCTTTTGCGTTTGGCTGTTGGGAGATTTACAGCACAAAGATATCTAGTTGATTTGAAGCAGTTCCGAGAAAGTCTAAACATAATCGCCACTTCTCCCTCCTGGCACTTTCCATGTGGGAGATATAGCAGGATGCATATTGGTTTTGAGGACAACTCAATGGACAGTGTAGGGAGAAAAGTTCCTGGCTCCTTGAATGCCGTTCCTGGAGACACTGCGATCAATGTGGGAGATATGTCAAGATGTGTGTTGGTTTTGAGGACGGCTCTCTGGAGAGTCTTAGCAAAGAGGTCACAGGGATAATCAGAGCAATTCTCAGAGACACTGAGAACAAGCTCGACAATTCCCTCCTGGCACTTTCCCTGTAGGAGATACCGCAAGACGTTTCTGTAGATTGGGCACAGCGCTCTGCAGGGTGTTAGCAGAGACTTTCCCGGGACAGTGAAACCCTATGTCAGAGACACTGAGAAGAAGCCCCAATGTTCCCTCCAGGCACTTTCAGTGTGGGTGCCTTCTCCACGTGGTTCCTGGTTTCCCTGCAGCGCTGAAGAGAATGTTAGCCAAGAGGTAACCGGGACAGTGAAAACAGTACTCAAAGACAGGGAGAGCAAGCTCTCTCTTGGCACTTTGGATGTGGGACATACAGCGAGATGTTTGCTGCTTTTGCGTTTGGCTGTTGGGAGATTTACAGCACAAAGATATCTAGTTGATTTGAAGCAGTTCCGAGAAAGTCTAAACATAATCGCCACTTCTCCCTCCTGGCACTTTCCACGTGGGAGATATAGCAGGATGTATATTGGTTTTGAGGACAACTCAATGGACAGTGTAGGGAGAAAAGTTCCTGGCTCCTTGAATGCCGTTCCTGGAGACACTGCGATCAATGTGGGAGATATGTCAAGATGTGTGTTGGTTTTGAGGACGGCTCTCTGGAGAGTCTTAGCAAAGAGGTCACAGGGATAATCAGAGCAATTCTCAGAGACACTGAGAACAAGCTCGACAATTCCCTCCTGGCACTTTCCCTGTAGGAGATACCGCAAGACGTTTCTGTAGATTGGGCACAGCGCTCTGCAGGGTGTTAGCAGAGACTTTCCCGGGACAGTGAAACCCTATGTCAGAGACACTGAGAAGAAGCCCCAATGTTCCCTCCAGGCACTTTCAGTGTGGGTGCCTTCTCCACGTGGTTCCTGGTTTCCCTGCAGCGCTGAAGAGAATGTTAGCCAAGAGGTAACCGGGACAGTGAAAACAGTACTCAAAGACAGGGAGAGCAAGCTCTCTCTTGGCACTTTGGATGTGGGACATACAGCGAGATGTTTGCTGCTTTTGCGTTTGGCTGTTGGGAGATTTACAGCACAAAGATATCTAGTTGATTTGAAGCAGTTCCGAGAAAGTCTAAACATAATCGCCACTTCTCCCTCCTGGCACTTTCCATGTGGGAGATATAGCAGGATGTATATTGGTTTTGAGGACAACTCAATGGACAGTGTAGGGAGAAAAGTTCCTGGCTCCTTGAATGCCGTTCCTGGAGACACTGCGATCAATGAGGGAGATATGTCAAGATGTGTGTTTGTTTTGAGGACGGCTCTCTGGAGAGTCTTAGCAAAGAGGTCACAGGGATAATCAGAGCAATTCTCAGAGACACTGAGAACAAGATGGACAATTCCCTCCTGGCACTTTCCCTGTAGGAGATACCGCAAGACGTTTCTGTAGATTGGGCACAGCGCTCTGCAGGGTGTTAGCAGAGACTTTCCCGGGACAGTGAAACCCTATGTCAGAGACACTGAGAAGAAGCCCCAATGTTCCCTCCAGGCACTTTCAGTGTGGGTGCCTTCTCCACGTGGTTCCTGGTTTCCCTGCAGCACTGAAGAGAATGTTAGCAGAGGTAACCGGGACAGTGAAAACAGTACTCAAAGACAGGGAGAGCAAGCTCTCTCTTGGCACTTTGGATGTGGGACATACAGCGAGATGTTTGCTGCTTTTGCGTTTGGCTGTTGGGAGATTTACAGCACAAAGATATCTAGTTGATTTGAAGCAGTTCCGAGAAAGTCTAAACATAATCGCCACTTCTCCCTCCTGGCACTTTCCATGTGGGAGATATAGCAGGATGCATATTGGTTTTGAGGACAACTCAATGGACAGTGTAGGGAGAAAAGTTCCTGGCTCCTTGAATGCCGTTCCTGGAGACACTGCGATCAATGTGGGAGATATGTCAAGATGTGTGTTGGTTTTGAGGACGGCTCTCTGGAGAGTCTTAGCAAAGAGGTCACAGGGATAATCAGAGCAATTCTCAGAGACACTGAGAACAAGCTCGACAATTCCCTCCTGGCACTTTCCCTGTAGGAGATACCGCAAGACGTTTCTGTAGATTGGGCACAGCGCTCTGCAGGGTGTTAGCAGAGACTTTCCCGGGACAGTGAAACCCTATGTCAGAGACACTGAGAAGAAGCCCCAATGTTCCCTCCAGGCACTTTCAGTGTGGGTGCCTTCTCCACGTGGTTCCTGGTTTCCCTGCAGCGCTGAAGAGAATGTTAGCAAAGAGGTAACCGGGACAGTGAAAACAGTACTCAAAGACAGGGAGAGCAAGCTCTCTCTTGGCACTTTGGATGTGGGACATACAGCGAGATGTTTGCTGCTTTTGCGTTTGGCTGTTGGGAGATTTACAGCACAAAGATATCTAGTTGATTTGAAGCAGTTCCGAGAAAGTCTAAACATAATCGCCACTTCTCCCTCCTGGCACTTTCCATGTGGGAGATATAGCAGGATGTATATTGGTTTTGAGGACAACTCAATGGAGAGTGTAGGGAGAAAAGTTCCTGGCTCCTTGAATGCCGTTCCTGGAGACACTGCGATCAATGAGGGAGATATGTCAAGATGTGTGTTTGTTTTGAGGACGGCTCTCTGGAGAGTCTTAGCAAAGAGGTCACAGGGATAATCAGAGCAATTCTCAGAGACACTGAGAACAAGATGGACAATTCCCTCCTGGCACTTTCCCTGTAGGAGATACCGCAAGACGTTTCTGTAGATTGGGCACAGCGCTCTGCAGGGTGTTAGCAGAGACTTTCCCGGGACAGTGAAACCCTATGTCAGAGACACTGAGAAGAAGCCCCAATGTTCCCTCCAGGCACTTTCAGTGTGGGTGCCTTCTCCACGTGGTTCCTGGTTTCCCTGCAGCGCTGAAGAGAATGTTAGCAAAGAGGTAACCGGGACAGTGAAAACAGTACTCAAAGACAGGGAGAGCAAGCTCTCTCTTGGCACTTTGGATGTGGGACATACAGCGAGATGTTTGCTGCTTTTGCGTTTGGCTGTTGGGAGATTTACAGCACAAAGATATCTAGTTGATTTGAAGCAGTTCCGAGAAAGTCTAAACATAATCGCCACTTCTCCCTCCTGGCACTTTCCATGTGGGAGATATAGCAGGATGCATATTGGTTTTGAGGACAACTCAATGGACAGTGTAGGGAGAAAAGTTCCTGGCTCCTTGAATGCCGTTCCTGGAGACACTGCGATCAATGTGGGAGATATGTCAAGATGTGTGTTGGTTTTGAGGACGGCTCTCTGGAGAGTCTTAGCAAAGAGGTCACAGGGATAATCAGAGCAATTCTCAGAGACACTGAGAACAAGCTCGACAATTCCCTCCTGGCACTTTCCCTGTAGGAGATACCGCAAGACGTTTCTGTAGATTGGGCACAGCGCTCTGCAGGGTGTTAGCAGAGACTTTCCCGGGACAGTGAAACCCTATGTCAGAGACACTGAGAAGAAGCCCCAATGTTCCCTCCAGGCACTTTCAGTGTGGGTGCCTTCTCCACGTGGTTCCTGGTTTCCCTGCAGCGCTGAAGAGAATGTTAGCCAAGAGGTAACCGGGACAGTGAAAACAGTACTCAAAGACAGGGAGAGCAAGCTCTCTCTTGGCACTTTGGATGTGGGACATACAGCGAGATGTTTGCTGCTTTTGCGTTTGGCTGTTGGGAGATTTACAGCACAAAGATATCTAGTTGATTTGAAGCAGTTCCGAGAAAGTCTAAACATAATCGCCACTTCTCCCTCCTGGCACTTTCCATGTGGGAGATATAGCAGGATGTATATTGGTTTTGAGGACAACTCAATGGAGAGTGTAGGGAGAAAAGTTCCTGGCTCCTTGAATGCCGTTCCTGGAGACACTGCGATCAATGTGGGAGATATGTCAAGATGTGTGTTTGTTTTGAGGACGGCTCCCTGGAGAGTCTTAGCAAAGAGGTCACAGGGATAATCAGAGCAATTCTCAGAGACACTGAGAACAAGCTCGACAATTCCCTCCTGGCACTTTCCCTGTAGGAGATACCGCAAGACGTTTCTGTAGATTGGGCACAGCGCTCTGCAGGGTGTTAGCAGAGACTTTCCCGGGACAGTGAAACCCTATGTCAGAGACACTGAGAAGAAGCCCCAATGTTCCCTCCAGGCACTTTCAGTGTGGGTGCCTTCTCCACGTGGTTCCTGGTTTCCCTGCAGCGCTGAAGAGAATGTTAGCAAAGAGGTAACCGGGACAGTGAAAACAGTACTCAAAGACAGGGAGAGCAAGCTCTCTCTTGGCACTTTGGATGTGGGACATACAGCGAGATGTTTGCTGCTTTTGCGTTTGGCTGTTGGGAGATTTACAGCACAAAGATATCTAGTTGATTTGAAGCAGTTCCGAGAAAGTCTAAACATAATCGCCACTTCTCCCTCCTGGCACTTTCCATGTGGGAGATATAGCAGGATGTATATTGGTTTTGAGGACAACTCAATGGACAGTGTAGGGAGAAAAGTTCCTGGCTCCTTGAATGCCGTTCCTGGAGACACTGCGATCAATGTGGGAGATATGTCAAGATGTGTGTTGGTTTTGAGGACGGCTCTCTGGAGAGTCTTAGCAAAGAGGTCACAGGGATAATCAGAGCAATTCTCAGAGACACTGAGAACAAGCTCGACAATTCCCTCCTGGCACTTTCCCTGTAGGAGATACCGCAAGACGTTTCTGTAGATTGGGCACAGCGCTCTGCAGGGTGTTAGCAGAGACTTTCCCGGGACAGTGAAACCCTATGTCAGAGACACTGAGAAGAAGCCCCAATGTTCCCTCCAGGCACTTTCAGGGTGGGTGCCTTCTCCACGTGGTTCCTGGTTTCCCTGCAGCGCTGAAGAGAATGTTAGCAAAGAGGTAACCGGGACAGTGAAAACAGTACTCAAAGAGAGGGAGAGCAAGCTCTCTCTTGGCACTTTGGATGTGGGACATACAGCGAGATGTTTGCTGCTTTTGCGTTTGGCTGTTGGGAGATTTACAGCACAAAGATATCTAGTTGATTTGAAGCAGTTCCGAGAAAGTCTAAACATAATCGCCACTTCTCCCTCCTGGCACTTTCCATGTGGGAGATATAGCAGGATGTATATTGGTTTTGAGGACAACTCAATGGACAGTGTAGGGAGAAAAGTTCCTGGCTCCTTGAATGCCGTTCCTGGAGACACTGCGATCAATGAGGGAGATATGTCAAGATGTGTGTTTGTTTTGAGGACGGCTCTCTGGAGAGTCTTAGCAAAGAGGTCACAGGGATAATCAGAGCAATTCTCAGAGACACTGAGAACATGCTCGACAATTCCCTCCTGGCACTTTCCCTGTAGGAGATACCGCAAGACGTTTCTGTAGATTGGGCACAGCGCTCTGCAGGGTGTTAGCAGAGACTTTCCCGGGACAGTGAAACGCTATGTCAGAGACACTGAGAAGAAGCCCCAATGTTCCCTCCAGGCACTTTCAGTGTGGGTGCCTTCTCCACGTGGTTCCTGGTTTCCCTGCAGCGCTGAAGAGAATGTTAGCAAAGAGGTAACCGGGACAGTGAAAACAGTACTCAAAGACAGGGAGAGCAAGCTCTCTCTTGGCACTTTGGATGTGGGACATACAGCGAGATGTTTGCTGCTTTTGCGTTTGGCTGTTGGGAGATTTACAGCACAAAGATATCTAGTTGATTTGAAGCAGTTCCGAGAAAGTCTAAACATAATCGCCACTTCTCCCTCCTGGCACTTTCCATGTGGGAGATATAGCAGGATGTATATTGGTTTTGAGGACAACTCAATGGACAGTGTAGGGAGAAAAGTTCCTGGCTCCTTGAATGCCGTTCCTGGAGACACTGCGATCAATGAGGGAGATATGTCAAGATGTGTGTTTGTTTTGAGGACGGCTCTCTGGAGAGTCTTAGCAAAGAGGTCACAGGGATAATCAGAGCAATTCTCAGAGACACTGAGAACAAGCTCGACAATTCCCTCCTGGCACTTTCCCTGTAGGAGA
Source organism: Chroicocephalus ridibundus (assembly GCF_963924245.1). Taxonomy (NCBI): domain Eukaryota; kingdom Metazoa; phylum Chordata; class Aves; order Charadriiformes; family Laridae; genus Chroicocephalus; species Chroicocephalus ridibundus. The sequence goes on from NW_026961322.1 coordinate 122,006, forward strand.
TACCGCAAGACGTTTCTGTAGATTGGGCACAGCGCTCTGCAGGGTGTTAGCAGAGACTTTCCCGGGACAGTGAAACCCTATGTCAGAGACACTGAGAAGAAGCCCCAATGTTCCCTCCAGGCACTTTCAGTGTGGGTGCCTTCTCCACGTGGTTCCTGGTTTCCCTGCAGCGCTGAAGAGAATGTTAGCAAAGAGGTAACCGGGACAGTGAAAACAGTACTCAAAGACAGGGAGAGCAAGCTCTCTCTTGGCACTTTGGATGTGGGACATACAGCGAGATGTTTGCTGCTTTTGCGTTTGGCTGTTGGGAGATTTACAGCACAAAGATATCTAGTTGATTTGAAGCAGTTCCGAGAAAGTCTAAACATAATCGCCACTTCTCCCTCCTGGCACTTTCCATGTGGGAGATATAGCAGGATGTATATTGGTTTTGAGGACAACTCAATGGACAGTGTAGGGAGAAAAGTTCCTGGCTCCTTGAATGCCGTTCCTGGAGACACTGCGATCAATGTGGGAGATATGTCAAGATGTGTGTTGGTTTTGAGGACGGCTCTCTGGAGAGTCTTAGCAAAGAGGTCACAGGGATAATCAGAGCAATTCTCAGAGACACTGAGAACAAGATGGACAATTCCCTCCTGGCACTTTACCTGTAGGAGATACCGCAAGACGTTTCTGTAGATTGGGCACAGCGCTCTGCAGGGTGTTAGCAGAGACTTTCCCGGGACAGTGAAACCCTATGTCAGAGACACTGAGAAGAAGCCCCAATGTTCCCTCCAGGCACTTTCAGTGTGGGTGCCTTCTCCACGTGGTTCCTGGTTTCCCTGCAGCGCTGAAGAGAATGTTAGCAAAGAGGTAACCGGGACAGTGAAAACAGTACTCAAAGACAGGGAGAGCAAGCTCTCTCTTGGCACTTTGGATGTGGGACATAGAGCGAGATGTTTGCTGCTTTTGCGTTTGGCTGTTGGGAGATTTACAGCACAAAGATATCTAGTTGATTTGAAGCAGTTCCGAGAAAGTCTAAACATAATCGCCACTTCTCCCTCCTGGCACTTTCCATGTGGGAGATATAGCAGGATGTATATTGGTTTTGAGGACAACTCAATGGACAGTGTAGGGAGAAAAGTTCCTGGCTCCTTGAATGCCGTTCCTGGAGACACTGCGATCAATGTGGGAGATATGTCAAGATGTGTGTTGGTTTTGAGGACGGCTCTCTGGAGAGTCTTAGCAAAGAGGTCACAGGGATAATCAGAGCAATTCTCAGAGACACTGAGAACAAGCTCGACAATTCCCTCCTGGCACTTTCCCTGTAGGAGATACCGCAAGACGTTTCTGTAGATTGGGCACAGCGCTCTGCAGGGTGTTAGCAGAGACTTTCCCGGGACAGTGAAACCCTATGTCAGAGACACTGAGAAGAAGCCCCAGTGTTCCCTCCAGGCACTTTCAGTGTGGGTACCTTCTCCACGTGGTTCCTGGTTTCCCTGCAGCGCTGAAGAGAATGTTAGCAAAGAGGTAACCGGGACAGTGAAAACAGTACTCAAAGACAGGGAGAGCAAGCTCTCTCTTGGCACTTTGGATGTGGGACATACAGCGAGATGTTTGCTGCTTTTGCGTTTGGCTGTTGGGAGATTTACAGCACAAAGATATCTAGTTGATTTGAAGCAGTTCCGAGAAAGTCTAAACATAATCGCCACTTCTCCCTCCTGGCACTTTCCATGTGGGAGATATAGCAGGATGTATATTGGTTTTGAGGACAACTCAATGGACAGTGTAGGGAGAAAAGTTCCTGGCTCCTTGAATGCCGTTCCTGGAGACACTGCGATCAATGTGGGAGATATGTCAAGATGTGTGTTGGTTTTGAGGACGGCTCTCTGGAGAGTCTTAGCAAAGAGGTCACAGGGATAATCAGAGCAATTCTCAGAGACACTGAGAACAAGCTCGACAATTCCCTCCTGGCACTTTCCCTGTAGGAGATACCGCAAGACTTTTCTGTAGATTGGGCACATCGCTCTGCAGGGTGTTAGCAGAGACTTTCCCGGGACAGTGAAACCCTATGTCAGAGACACTGAGAAGAAGCCCCAGTGTTCCCTCCAGGCACTTTCAGTGTGGGTGCCTTCTCCACGTGGTTCCTGGTTTCCCTGCAGCGCTGAAGAGAATGTTAGCCAAGAGGTAACCGGGACAGTGAAAACAGTACTCAAAGACAGGGAGAGCAAGCTCTCTCTTGGCACTTTGGATGTGGGACATACAGCGAGATGTTTGCTGCTTTTGCGTTTGGCTGTTGGGAGATTTACAGCACAAAGATATCTAGTTGATTTGAAGCAGTTCCGAGAAAGTCTAAACATAATCGCCACTTCTCCCTCCTGGCACTTTCCATGTGGGAGATATAGCAGGATGTATATTGGTTTTGAGGACAACTCAATGGAGAGTGTAGGGAGAAAAGTTCCTGGCTCCTTGAATGCCGTTCCTGGAGACACTGCGATCAATGTGGGAGATATGTCAAGATGTGTGTTGGTTTTGAGGACGGCTCTCTGGAGAGTCTTAGCAAAGAGGTCACAGGGATAATCAGAGCAATTCTCAGAGACACTGAGAACAAGCTCGACAATTCCCTCCTGGCACTTTCCCTGTAGGAGATACCGCAAGACTTTTCTGTAGATTGGGCACAGCGCTCTGCAGGGTGATAGCAGAGACTTTCCCGGGACAGTGAAACCCTATGTCAGAGACACTGAGAATAAGCCCCAGTGTTCCCTCCAGGCACTTTCAGTGTGGGTGCCTTCTCCACGTGGTTCCTGGTTTCCCTGCAGCGCTGAAGAGAATGTTAGCAAAGAGGTAACCGGGACAGTGAAAACAGTACTCAAAGACAGGGAGAGCAAGCTCTCTCTTGGCACTTTGGATGTGGGACATACAGCGAGATGTTTGCTGCTTTTGCGTTTGGCTGTTGGGAGATTTACAGCACAAAGATATCTAGTTGATTTGAAGCAGTTCCGAGAAAGTCTAAACATAATCGCCACTTCTCCCTCCTGGCACTTTCCACGTGGGAGATATAGCAGGATGTATATTGGTTTTGAGGACAACTCAATGGACAGTGTAGGGAGAAAAGTTCCTGGCTCCTTGAATGCCGTTCCTGGAGACACTGCGATCAATGTGGGAGATATGTCAAGATGTGTGTTTGTTTTGAGGACGGCTCTCTGGAGAGTCTTAGCAAAGAGGTCACAGGGATAATCAGAGCAATTCTCAGAGACACTGAGAACAAGCTCGACAATTCCCTCCTGGCACTTTCCCTGTAGGAGATACCGCAAGACGTTTCTGTAGATTGGGCACAGCGCTCTGCAGGGTGTTAGCAGAGACTTTCCCGGGACAGTGAAACCCTATGTCAGAGACACTGAGAAGAAGCCCCAATGTTCCCTCCAGGCACTTTCAGTGTGGGTGCCTTCTCCACGTGGTTCCTGGTTTCCCTGCAGCGCTGAAGAGAATGTTAGCAAAGAGGTAACCGGGACAGCGAAAACAGTACTCAAAGACAGGGAGAGCAAGCTCTCTCTTGGCACTTTGGATGTGGGACATACAGCGAGATGTTTGCTGCTTTTGCGTTTGGCTGTTGGGAGATTTACAGCACAAAGATATCTAGTTGATTTGAAGCAGTTCCGAGAAAGTCTAAACATAATCGCCACTTCTCCCTCCTGGCACTTTCCATGTGGGAGATATAGCAGGATGTATATTGGTTTTGAGGACAACTCAATGGACAGTGTAGGGAGAAAAGTTCCTGGCTCCTTGAATGCCGTTCCTGGAGACACTGCGATCAATGTGGGAGATATGTCAAGATGTGTGTTGGTTTTGAGGACGGCTCTCTGGAGAGTCTTAGCAAAGAGGTCACAGGGATAATCAGAGCAATTCTCAGAGACACTGAGAACAAGCTCGACAATTCCCTCCTGGCACTTTCCCTGTAGGAGATACCGCAAGACGTTTCTGTAGATTGGGCACAGCGCTCTGCAGGGTGTTAGCAGAGACTTTCCCGGGACAGTGAAACCCTATGTCAGAGACACTGAGAAGAAGCCCCAATGTTCCCTCCAGGCACTTTCAGGGTGGGTGCCTTCTCCACGTGGTTCCTGGTTTCCCTGCAGCGCTGAAGAGAATGTTAGCAAAGAGGTAACCGGGACAGTGAAAACAGTACTCAAAGACAGGGAGAGCAAGCTCTCTCTTGGCACTTTGGATGTGGGACATACAGCGAGATGTTTGCTGCTTTTGCGTTTGGCTGTTGGGAGATTTACAGCACAAAGATATCTAGTTGATTTGAAGCAGTTCCGAGAAAGTCTAAACATAATCGCCACTTCTCCCTCCTGGCACTTTCCATGTGGGAGATATAGCAGGATGTATATTGGTTTTGAGGACAACTCAATGGACAGTGTAGGGAGAAAAGTTCCTGGCTCCTTGAATGCCGTTCCTGGAGACACTGCGATCAATGAGGGAGATATGTCAAGATGTGTGTTTGTTTTGAGGACGGCTCTCTGGAGAGTCTTAGCAAAGAGGTCACAGGGATAATCAGAGCAATTCTCAGAGACACTGAGAACAAGATGGACAATTCCCTCCTGGCACTTTCCCTGTAGGAGATACCGCAAGACGTTTCTGTAGATTGGGCACAGCGCTCTGCAGGGTGTTAGCAGAGACTTTCCCGGGACAGTGAAACCCTATGTCAGAGACACTGAGAAGAAGCCCCAATGTTCCCTCCAGGCACTTTCAGTGTGGGTGCCTTCTCCACGTGGTTCCTGGTTTCCCTGCAGCGCTGAAGAGAATGTTAGCAGAGGTAACCGGGACAGTGAAAACAGTACTCAAAGACAGGGAGAGCAAGCTCTCTCTTGGCACTTTGGATGTGGGACATACAGCGAGATGTTTGCTGCTTTTGCGTTTGGCTGTTGGGAGATTTACAGCACAAAGATATCTAGTTGATTTGAAGCAGTTCCGAGAAAGTCTAAACATAATCGCCACTTCTCCCTCCTGGCACTTTCCATGTGGGAGATATAGCAGGATGCATATTGGTTTTGAGGACAACTCAATGGACAGTGTAGGGAGAAAAGTTCCTGGCTCCTTGAATGCCGTTCCTGGAGACACTGCGATCAATGTGGGAGATATGTCAAGATGTGTGTTGGTTTTGAGGACGGCTCTCTGGAGAGTCTTAGCAAAGAGGTCACAGGGATAATCAGAGCAATTCTCAGAGACACTGAGAACAAGCTCGACAATTCCCTCCTGGCACTTTCCCTGTAGGAGATACCGCAAGACGTTTCTGTAGATTGGGCACAGCGCTCTGCAGGGTGTTAGCAGAGCCTTTCCCGGGACAGTGAAACCCTATGTCAGAGACACTGAGAAGAAGCCCCAATGTTCCCTCCAGGCACTTTCAGTGTGGGTGCCTTCTCCACGTGGTTCCTGGTTTCCCTGCAGCGCTGAAGAGAATGTTAGCAAAGAGGTAACCGGGACAGTGAAAACAGTACTCAAAGACAGGGAGAGCAAGCTCTCTCTTGGCACTTTGGATGTGGGACATACAGCGAGATGTTTGCTGCTTTTGCGTTTGGCTGTTGGGAGATTTACAGCACAAAGATATCTAGTTGATTTGAAGCAGTTCCGAGAAAGTCTAAACATAATCGCCACTTCTCCCTCCTGGCACTTTCCACGTGGGAGATATAGCAGGATGTATATTGGTTTTGAGGACAACTCAATGGACAGTGTAGGGAGAAAAGTTCCTGGCTCCTTGAATGCCGTTCCTGGAGACACTGCGATCAATGTGGGAGATATGTCAAGATGTGTGTTGGTTTTGAGGACGGCTCTCTGGAGAGTCTTAGCAAAGAGGTCACAGGGATAATCAGAGCAATTCTCAGAGACACTGAGAACAAGCTCGACAATTCCCTCCTGGCACTTTCCCTGTAGGAGATACCGCAAGACGTTTCTGTAGATTGGGCACAGCGCTCTGCAGGGTGTTAGCAGAGACTTTCCCGGGACAGTGAAACCCTATGTCAGAGACACTGAGAAGAAGCCCCAATGTTCCCTCCAGGCACTTTCAGTGTGGGTGCCTTCTCCACGTGGTTCCTGGTTTCCCTGCAGCGCTGAAGAGAATGTTAGCAAAGAGGTAACCGGGACAGTGAAAACAGTACTCAAAGACAGGGAGAGCAAGCTCTCTCTTGGCACTTTGGATGTGGGACATACAGCGAGATGTTTGCTGCTTTTGCGTTTGGCTGTTGGGAGATTTACAGCACAAAGATATCTAGTTGATTTGAAGCAGTTCCGAGAAAGTCTAAACATAATCGCCACTTCTCCCTCCTGGCACTTTCCATGTGGGAGATATAGCAGGATGTATATTGGTTTTGAGGACAACTCAATGGACAGTGTAGGGAGAAAAGTTCCTGGCTCCTTGAATGCCGTTCCTGGAGACACTGCGATCAATGAGGGAGATATGTCAAGATGTGTGTTTGTTTTGAGGACGGCTCTCTGGAGAGTCTTAGCAAAGAGGTCACAGGGATAATCAGAGCAATTCTCAGAGACACTGAGAACAAGATGGACAATTCCCTCCTGGCACTTTCCCTGTAGGAGATACCGCAAGACGTTTCTGTAGATTGGGCACAGCGCTCTGCAGGGTGTTAGCAGAGACTTTCCCGGGACAGTGAAACCCTATGTCAGAGACACTGAGAAGAAGCCCCAATGTTCCCTCCAGGCACTTTCAGTGTGGGTGCCTTCTCCACGTGGTTCCTGGTTTCCCTGCAGCACTGAAGAGAATGTTAGCAGAGGTAACCGGGACAGTGAAAACAGTACTCAAAGACAGGGAGAGCAAGCTCTCTCTTGGCACTTTGGATGTGGGACATACAGCGAGATGTTTGCTGCTTTTGCGTTTGGCTGTTGGGAGATTTACAGCACAAAGATATCTAGTTGATTTGAAGCAGTTCCGAGAAAGTCTAAACATAATCGCCACTTCTCCCTCCTGGCACTTTCCATGTGGGAGATATAGCAGGATGCATATTGGTTTTGAGGACAACTCAATGGACAGTGTAGGGAGAAAAGTTCCTGGCTCCTTGAATGCCGTTCCTGGAGACACTGCGATCAATGTGGGAGATATGTCAAGATGTGTGTTGGTTTTGAGGACGGCTCTCTGGAGAGTCTTAGCAAAGAGGTCACAGGGATAATCAGAGCAATTCTCAGAGACACTGAGAACAAGCTCGACAATTCCCTCCTGGCACTTTCCCTGTAGGAGATACCGCAAGACGTTTCTGTAGATTGGGCACAGCGCTCTGCAGGGTGTTAGCAGAGACTTTCCCGGGACAGTGAAACCCTATGTCAGAGACACTGAGAAGAAGCCCCAATGTTCCCTCCAGGCACTTTCAGTGTGGGTGCCTTCTCCACGTGGTTCCTGGTTTCCCTGCAGCGCTGAAGAGAATGTTAGCAAAGAGGTAACCGGGACAGTGAAAACAGTACTCAAAGACAGGGAGAGCAAGCTCTCTCTTGGCACTTTGGATGTGGGACATACAGCGAGATGTTTGCTGCTTTTGCGTTTGGCTGTTGGGAGATTTACAGCACAAAGATATCTAGTTGATTTGAAGCAGTTCCGAGAAAGTCTAAACATAATCGCCACTTCTCCCTCCTGGCACTTTCCATGTGGGAGATATAGCAGGATGTATATTGGTTTTGAGGACAACTCAATGGACAGTGTAGGGAGAAAAGTTCCTGGCTCCTTGAATGCCGTTCCTGGAGACACTGCGATCAATGAGGGAGATATGTCAAGATGTGTGTTTGTTTTGAGGACGGCTCTCTGGAGAGTCTTAGCAAAGAGGTCACAGGGATAATCAGAGCAATTCTCAGAGACACTGAGAACAAGATGGACAATTCCCTCCTGGCACTTTCCCTGTAGGAGATACCGCAAGACTTTTCTGTAGATTGGGCACAGCGCTCTGCAGGGTGTTAGCAGAGACTTTCCCGGGACAGTGAAACCCTATGTCAGAGACACTGAGAAGAAGCCCCAATGTTCCCTCCAGGCACTTTCAGTGTGGGTGCCTTCTCCACGTGGTTCCTGGTTTCCCTGCAGCGCTGAAGAGAATGTTAGCAAAGAGGTAACCGGGACAGTGAAAACAGTACTCAAAGACAGGGAGAGCAAGCTCTCTCTTGGCACTTTGGATGTGGGACATACAGCGAGATGTTTGCTGCTTTTGCGTTTGGCTGTTGGGAGATTTACAGCACAAAGATATCTAGTTGATTTGAAGCAGTTCCGAGAAAGTCTAAACATAATCGCCACTTCTCCCTCCTGGCACTTTCCATGTGGGAGATATAGCAGGATGCATATTGGTTTTGAGGACAACTCAATGGACAGTGTAGGGAGAAAAGTTCCTGGCTCCTTGAATGCCGTTCCTGGAGACACTGCGATCAATGTGGGAGATATGTCAAGATGTGTGTTGGTTTTGAGGACGGCTCTCTGGAGAGTCTTAGCAAAGAGGTCACAGGGATAATCAGAGCAATTCTCAGAGACACTGAGAACAAGCTCGACAATTCCCTCCTGGCACTTTCCCTGTAGGAGATACCGCAAGACTTTTCTGTAGATTGGGCACAGCGCTCTGCAGGGTGTTAGCAGAGACTTTCCCGGGACAGTGAAACCCTATGTCAGAGACACTGAGAAGAAGCCCCAGTGTTCCCTCCAGGCACTTTCAGTGTGGGTGCCTTCTCCACGTGGTTCCTGGTTTCCCTGCAGCGCTGAAGAGAATGTTAGCAAAGAGGTAACCGGGACAGTGAAAACAGTACTCAAAGACAGGGAGAGCAAGCTCTCTCTTGGCACTTTGGATGTGGGACATACAGCGAGATGTTTGCTGCTTTTGCGTTTGGCTGTTGGGAGATTTACAGCACAAAGATATCTAGTTGATTTGAAGCAGTTCCGAGAAAGTCTAAACATAATCGCCACTTCTCCCTCCTGGCACTTTCCATGTGGGAGATATAGCAGGATGTATATTGGTTTTGAGGACAACTCAATGGACAGTGTAGGGAGAAAAGTTCCTGGCTCCTTGAATGCCGTTCCTGGAGACACTGCGATCAATGTGGGAGATATGTCAAGATGTGTGTTTGTTTTGAGGACGGCTCTCTGGAGAGTCTTAGCAAAGAGGTCACAGGGATAATCAGAGCAATTCTCAGAGACACTGAGAACAAGCTCGACAATTCCCTCCTGGCACTTTCCCTGTAGGAGATACCGCAAGACGTTTCTGTAGATTGGGCACAGCGCTCTGCAGGGTGTTAGCAGAGACTTTCCCGGGACAGTGAAACCCTATGTCAGAGACACTGAGAAGAAGCCCCAATGTTCCCTCCAGGCACTTTCAGTGTGGGTGCCTTCTCCACGTGGTTCCTGGTTTCCCTGCAGCGCTGAAGAGAATGTTAGCAAAGAGGTAACCGGGACAGTGAAAACAGTACTCAAAGACAGGGAGAGCAAGCTCTCTCTTGGCACTTTGGATGTGGGACATACAGCGAGATGTTTGCTGCTTTTGCGTTTGGCTGTTGGGAGATTTACAGCACAAAGATATCTAGTTGATTTGAAGCAGTTCCGAGGAAGTCTAAACATAATCGCCACTTCTCCCTCCTGGCACTTTCCATGTGGGAGATATAGCAGGATGTATATTGGTTTTGAGGACAACTCAATGGACAGTGTAGGGAGAAAAGTTCCTGGCTCCTTGAATGCCGTTCCTGGAGACACTGCGATCAATGTGGGAGATATGTCAAGATGTGTGTTGGTTTTGAGGACGGCTCTCTGGAGAGTCTTAGCAAAGAGGTCACAGGGATAATCAGAGCAATTCTCAGAGACACTGAGAACAAGCTCGACAATTCCCTCCTGGCACTTTCCCTGTAGGAGATACCGCAAGACGTTTCTGTAGATTGGGCACAGCGCTCTGCAGGGTGTTAGCAGAGACTTTCCCGGGACAGTGAAACCCTATGTCAGAGACACTGAGAAGAAGCCCCAATGTTCCCTCCAGGCACTTTCAGTGTGGGTGCCTTCTCCACGTGGTTCCTGGTTTCCCTGCAGCGCTGAAGAGAATGTTAGCAAAGAGGTAACCGGGACAGCGAAAACAGTACTCAAAGACAGGGAGAGCAAGCTCTCTCTTGGCACTTTGGATGTGGGACATACAGCGAGATGTTTGCTGCTTTTGCGTTTGGCTGTTGGGAGATTTACAGCACAAAGATATCTAGTTGATTTGAAGCAGTTCCGAGAAAGTCTAAACATAATCGCCACTTCTCCCTCCTGGCACTTTCCATGTGGGAGATATAGCAGGATGTATATTGGTTTTGAGGACAACTCAATGGACAGTGTAGGGAGAAAAGTTCCTGGCTCCTTGAATGCCGTTCCTGGAGACACTGCGATCAATGAGGGAGATATGTCAAGATGTGTGTTTGTTTTGAGGACGGCTCTCTGGAGAGTCTTAGCAAAGAGGTCACAGGGATAATCAGAGCAATTCTCAGAGACACTGAGAACAAGATGGACAATTCCCTCCTGGCACTTTCCCTGTAGGAGATACCGCAAGACGTTTCTGTAGATTGGGCACAGCGCTCTGCAGGGTGTTAGCAGAGACTTTCCCGGGACAGTGAAACCCTATGTCAGAGACACTGAGAAGAAGCCCCAATGTTCCCTCCAGGCACTTTCAGTGTGGGTGCCTTCTCCACGTGGTTCCTGGTTTCCCTGCAGCGCTGAAGAGAATGTTAGCAGAGGTAACCGGGACAGTGAAAACAGTACTCAAAGACAGGGAGAGCAAGCTCTCTCTTGGCACTTTGGATGTGGGACATACAGCGAGATGTTTGCTGCTTTTGCGTTTGGCTGTTGGGAGATTTACAGCACAAAGATATCTAGTTGATTTGAAGCAGTTCCGAGAAAGTCTAAACATAATCGCCACTTCTCCCTCCTGGCACTTTCCATGTGGGAGATATAGCAGGATGCATATTGGTTTTGAGGACAACTCAATGGACAGTGTAGGGAGAAAAGTTCCTGGCTCCTTGAATGCCGTTCCTGGAGACACTGCGATCAATGTGGGAGATATGTCAAGATGTGTGTTTGTTTTGAGGACGACTCTCTGGAGAGTCTTAGCAAAGAGGTCACAGGGATAATCAGAGCAATTCTCAGAGACACTGAGAACAAGCTCGACAATTCCCTCCTGGCACTTTCCCTGTAGGAGATACCGCAAGACGTTTCTGTAGATTGGGCACAGCGCTCTGCAGGGTGTTAGCAGAGACTTTCCCGGGACAGTGAAACCCTATGTCAGAGACACTGAGAAGAAGCCCCAATGTTCCCTCCAGGCACTTTCAGTGTGGGTGCCTTCTCCACGTGGTTCCTGGTTTCCCTGCAGCGCTGAAGAGAATGTTAGCAAAGAGGTAACCGGGACAGTGAAAACAGTACTCAAAGACAGGGAGAGCAAGCTCTCTCTTGGCACTTTGGATGTGGGACATACAGCGAGATGTTTGCTGCTTTTGCGTTTGGCTGTTGGGAGATTTACAGCACAAAGATATCTAGTTGATTTGAAGCAGTTCCGAGAAAGTCTAAACATAATCGCCACTTCTCCCTCCTGGCACTTTCCACGTGGGAGATATAGCAGGATGTATATTGGTTTTGAGGACAACTCAATGGACAGTGTAGGGAGAAAAGTTCCTGGCTCCTTGAATGCCGTTCCTGGAGACACTGCGATCAATGCGGGAGATATGTCAAGATGTGTGTTGGTTTTGAGGACGGCTCTCTGGAGAGTCTTAGCAAAGAGGTCACAGGGATAATCAGAGCAATTCTCAGAGACACTGAGAACAAGCTCGACAATTCCCTCCTGGCACTTTCCCTGTAGGAGATACCGCAAGACGTTTCTGTAGATTGGGCACAGCGCTCTGCAGGGTGTTAGCAGAGACTTTCCCGGGACAGTGAAACCCTATGTCAGAGACACTGAGAAGAAGCCCCAATGTTCCCTCCAGGCACTTTCAGTGTGGGTGCCTTCTCCACGTGGTTCCTGGTTTCCCTGCAGCGCTGAAGAGAATGTTAGCCAAGAGGTAACCGGGACAGTGAAAACAGTACTCAAAGACAGGGAGAGCAAGCTCTCTCTTGGCACTTTGGATGTGGGACATACAGCGAGATGTTTGCTGCTTTTGCGTTTGGCTGTTGGGAGATTTACAGCACAAAGATATCTAGTTGATTTGAAGCAGTTCCGAGAAAGTCTAAACATAATCGCCACTTCTCCCTCCTGGCACTTTCCACGTGGGAGATATAGCAGGATGTATATTGGTTTTGAGGACAACTCAATGGACAGTGTAGGGAGAAAAGTTCCTGGCTCCTTGAATGCCGTTCCTGGAGACACTGCGATCAATGTGGGAGATATGTCAAGATGTGTGTTGGTTTTGAGGACGGCTCTCTGGAGAGTCTTAGCAAAGAGGTCACAGGGATAATCAGAGCAATTCTCAGAGACACTGAGAACAAGCTCGACAATTCCCTCCTGGCACTTTCCCTGTAGGAGATACCGCAAGACGTTTCTGTAGATTGGGCACAGCGCTCTGCAGGGTGTTAGCAGAGACTTTCCCGGGACAGTGAAACCCTATGTCAGAGACACTGAGAAGAAGCCCCAATGTTCCCTCCAGGCACTTTCAGTGTGGGTGCCTTCTCCACGTGGTTCCTGGTTTCCCTGCAGCGCTGAAGAGAATGTTAGCAAAGAGGTAACCGGGACAGTGAAAACAGTACTCAAAGACAGGGAGAGCAAGCTCTCTCTTGGCACTTTGGATGTGGGACATACAGCGAGATGTTTGCTGCTTTTGCGTTTGGCTGTTGGGAGATTTACAGCACAAAGATATCTAGTTGATTTGAAGCAGTTCCGAGAAAGTCTAAACATAATCGCCACTTCTCCCTCCTGGCACTTTCCATGTGGGAGATATAGCAGGATGTATATTGGTTTTGAGGACAACTCAATGGACAGTGTAGGGAGAAAAGTTCCTGGCTCCTTGAATGCCGTTCCTGGAGACACTGCGATCAATGAGGGAGATATGTCAAGATGTGTGTTTGTTTTGAGGACGGCTCTCTGGAGAGTCTTAGCAAAGAGGTCACAGGGATAATCAGAGCAATTCTCAGAGACACTGAGAACAAGATGGACAATTCCCTCCTGGCACTTTCCCTGTAGGAGATACCGCAAGACGTTTCTGTAGATTGGGCACAGCGCTCTGCAGGGTGTTAGCAGAGACTTTCCCGGGACAGTGAAACCCTATGTCAGAGACACTGAGAAGAAGCCCCAATGTTCCCTCCAGGCACTTTCAGTGTGGGTGCCTTCTCCACGTGGTTCCTGGTTTCCCTGCAGCACTGAAGAGAATGTTAGCAGAGGTAACCGGGACAGTGAAAACAGTACTCAAAGACAGGGAGAGCAAGCTCTCTCTTGGCACTTTGGATGTGGGACATACAGCGAGATGTTTGCTGCTTTTGCGTTTGGCTGTTGGGAGATTTACAGCACAAAGATATCTAGTTGATTTGAAGCAGTTCCGAGAAAGTCTAAACATAATCGCCACTTCTCCCTCCTGGCACTTTCCATGTGGGAGATATAGCAGGATGCATATTGGTTTTGAGGACAACTCAATGGACAGTGTAGGGAGAAAAGTTCCTGGCTCCTTGAATGCCGTTCCTGGAGACACTGCGATCAATGTGGGAGATATGTCAAGATGTGTGTTGGTTTTGAGGACGGCTCTCTGGAGAGTCTTAGCAAAGAGGTCACAGGGATAATCAGAGCAATTCTCAGAGACACTGAGAACAAGCTCGACAATTCCCTCCTGGCACTTTCCCTGTAGGAGATACCGCAAGACGTTTCTGTAGATTGGGCACAGCGCTCTGCAGGGTGTTAGCAGAGACTTTCCCGGGACAGTGAAACCCTATGTCAGAGACACTGAGAAGAAGCCCCAATGTTCCCTCCAGGCACTTTCAGTGTGGGTGCCTTCTCCACGTGGTTCCTGGTTTCCCTGCAGCGCTGAAGAGAATGTTAGCAAAGAGGTAACCGGGACAGTGAAAACAGTACTCAAAGACAGGGAGAGCAAGCTCTCTCTTGGCACTTTGGATGTGGGACATACAGCGAGATGTTTGCTGCTTTTGCGTTTGGCTGTTGGGAGATTTACAGCACAAAGATATCTAGTTGATTTGAAGCAGTTCCGAGAAAGTCTAAACATAATCGCCACTTCTCCCTCCTGGCACTTTCCATGTGGGAGATATAGCAGGATGTATATTGGTTTTGAGGACAACTCAATGGACAGTGTAGGGAGAAAAGTTCCTGGCTCCTTGAATGCCGTTCCTGGAGACACTGCGATCAATGAGGGAGATATGTCAAGATGTGTGTTTGTTTTGAGGACGGCTCTCTGGAGAGTCTTAGCAAAGAGGTCACAGGGATAATCAGAGCAATTCTCAGAGACACTGAGAACAAGATGGACAATTCCCTCCTGGCACTTTCCCTGTAGGAGATACCGCAAGACGTTTCTGTAGATTGGGCACAGCGCTCTGCAGGGTGTTAGCAGAGACTTTCCCGGGACAGTGAAACCCTATGTCAGAGACACTGAGAAGAAGCCCCAATGTTCCCTCCAGGCACTTTCAGTGTGGGTGCCTTCTCCACGTGGTTCCTGGTTTCCCTGCAGCGCTGAAGAGAATGTTAGCAAAGAGGTAACCGGGACAGTGAAAACAGCACTCAAAGACAGGGAGAGCAAGCTCTCTCTTGGCACTTTGGATGTGGGACATACAGCGAGATGTTTGCTGCTTTTGCGTTTGGCTGTTGGGAGATTTACAGCACAAAGATATCTAGTTGATTTGAAGCAGTTCCGAGAAAGTCTAAACATAATCGCCACTTCTCCCTCCTGGCACTTTCCATGTGGGAGATATAGCAGGATGTATATTGGTTTTGAGGACAACTCAATGGACAGTGTAGGGAGAAAAGTTCCTGGCTCCTTGAATGCCGTTCCTGGAGACACTGCGATCAATGAGGGAGATATGTCAAGATGTGTGTTTGTTTTGAGGACGGCTCTCTGGAGAGTCTTAGCAAAGAGGTCACAGGGATAATCAGAGCAATTCTCAGAGACACTGAGAACAAGATGGACAATTCCCTCCTGGCACTTTCCCTGTAGGAGATACCGCAAGACGTTTCTGTAGATTGGGCACAGCGCTCTGCAGGGTGTTAGCAGAGACTTTCCCGGGACAGTGAAACCCTATGTCAGAGACACTGAGAAGAAGCCCCAATGTTCCCTCCAGGCACTTTCAGTGTGGGTGCCTTCTCCACGTGGTTCCTGGTTTCCCTGCAGCGCTGAAGAGAATGTTAGCAAAGAGGTAACCGGGACAGTGAAAACAGTACTCAAAGACAGGGAGAGCAAGCTCTCTCTTGGCACTTTGGATGTGGGACATACAGCGAGATGTTTGCTGCTTTTGCGTTTGGCTGTTGGGAGATTTACAGCACAAAGATATCTAGTTGATTTGAAGCAGTTCCGAGAAAGTCTAAACATAATCGCCACTTCTCCCTCCTGGCACTTTCCATGTGGGAGATATAGCAGGATGCATATTGGTTTTGAGGACAACTCAATGGACAGTGTAGGGAGAAAAGTTCCTGGCTCCTTGAATGCCGTTCCTGGAGACACTGCGATCAATGTGGGAGATATGTCAAGATGTGTGTTGGTTTTGAGGACGGCTCCCTGGAGAGTCTTAGCAAAGAGGTCACAGGGATAATCAGAGCAATTCTCAGAGACACTGAGAACAAGCTCGACAATTCCCTCCTGGCACTTTCCCTGTAGGAGATACCGCAAGACGTTTCTGTAGATTGGGCACAGCGCTCTGCAGGGTGTTAGCAGAGACTTTCCCGGGACAGTGAAACCCTATGTCAGAGACACTGAGAAGAAGCCCCAATGTTCCCTCCAGGCACTTTCAGTGTGGGTGCCTTCTCCACGTGGTTCCTGGTTTCCCTGCAGCGCTGAAGAGAATGTTAGCAAAGAGGTAACCGGGACAGTGAAAACAGTACTCAAAGACAGGGAGAGCAAGCTCTCTCTTGGCACTTTGGATGTGGGACATACAGCGAGATGTTTGCTGCTTTTGCGTTTGGCTGTTGGGAGATTTACAGCACAAAGATATCTAGTTGATTTGAAGCAGTTCCGAGAAAGTCTAAACATAATCGCCACTTCTCCCTCCTGGCACTTTCCATGTGGGAGATATAGCAGGATGTATATTGGTTTTGAGGACAACTCAATGGACAGTGTAGGGAGAAAAGTTCCTGGCTCCTTGAATGCCGTTCCTGGAGACACTGCGATCAATGTGGGAGATATGTCAAGATGTGTGTTGGTTTTGAGGACGGCTCTCTGGAGAGTCTTAGCAAAGAGGTCACAGGGATA
Organism: Chroicocephalus ridibundus; assembly: GCF_963924245.1. Taxonomy (NCBI): domain Eukaryota; kingdom Metazoa; phylum Chordata; class Aves; order Charadriiformes; family Laridae; genus Chroicocephalus; species Chroicocephalus ridibundus. The sequence continues at coordinate 138,353 of NW_026961322.1, forward strand.
ATCAGAGCAATTCTCAGAGACACTGAGAACAAGCTCGACAATTCCCTCCTGGCACTTTCCCTGTAGGAGATACCGCAAGACGTTTCTGTAGATTGGGCACAGCGCTCTGCAGGGTGTTAGCAGAGACTTTCCCGGGACAGTGAAACCCTATGTCAGAGACACTGAGAAGAAGCCCCAATGTTCCCTCCAGGCACTTTCAGGGTGGGTGCCTTCTCCACGTGGTTCCTGGTTTCCCTGCAGCGCTGAAGAGAATGTTAGCAAAGAGGTAACCGGGACAGTGAAAACAGTACTCAAAGACAGGGAGAGCAAGCTCTCTCTTGGCACTTTGGATGTGGGACATACAGCGAGATGTTTGCTGCTTTTGCGTTTGGCTGTTGGGAGATTTACAGCACAAAGATATCTAGTTGATTTGAAGCAGTTCCGAGAAAGTCTAAACATAATCGCCACTTCTCCCTCCTGGCACTTTCCATGTGGGAGATATAGCAGGATGTATATTGGTTTTGAGGACAACTCAATGGACAGTGTAGGGAGAAAAGTTCCTGGCTCCTTGAATGCCGTTCCTGGAGACACTGCGATCAATGAGGGAGATATGTCAAGATGTGTGTTTGTTTTGAGGACGGCTCTCTGGAGAGTCTTAGCAAAGAGGTCACAGGGATAATCAGAGCAATTCTCAGAGACACTGAGAACATGCTCGACAATTCCCTCCTGGCACTTTCCCTGTAGGAGATACCGCAAGACGTTTCTGTCGATTGGGCACAGCGCTCTGCAGGGTGTTAGCAGAGACTTTCCCGGGACAGTGAAACGCTATGTCAGAGACACTGAGAAGAAGCCCCAATGTTCCCTCCAGGCACTTTCAGTGTGGGTGCCTTCTCCACGTGGTTCCTGGTTTCCCTGCAGCGCTGAAGAGAATGTTAGCAAAGAGGTAACCGGGACAGTGAAAACAGTACTCAAAGACAGGGAGAGCAAGCTCTCTCTTGGCACTTTGGATGTGGGACATACAGCGAGATGTTTGCTGCTTTTGCGTTTGGCTGTTGGGAGATTTACAGCACAAAGATATCTAGTTGATTTGAAGCAGTTCCGAGAAAGTCTAAACATAATCGCCACTTCTCCCTCCTGGCACTTTCCATGTGGGAGATATAGCAGGATGTATATTGGTTTTGAGGACAACTCAATGGACAGTGTAGGGAGAAAAGTTCCTGGCTCCTTGAATGCCGTTCCTGGAGACACTGCGATCAATGCGGGAGATATGTCAAGATGTGTGTTTGTTTTGAGGACGGCTCTCTGGAGAGTCTTAGCAAAGAGGTCACAGGGATAATCAGAGCAATTCTCAGAGACACTGAGAACAAGCTCGACAATTCCCTCCTGGCACTTTCCCTGTAGGAGATACCGCAAGACGTTTCTGTAGATTGGGCACAGCGCTCTGCAGGGTGTTAGCAGAGACTTTCCCGGGACAGTGAAACCCTATGTCAGAGACACTGAGAAGAAGCCCCAATGTTCCCTCCAGGCACTTTCAGTGTGGGTGCCTTCTCCACGTGGTTCCTGGTTTCCCTGCAGCGCTGAAGAGAATGTTAGCAAAGAGGTAACCGGGACAGTGAAAACAGTACTCAAAGACAGGGAGAGCAAGCTCTCTCTTGGCACTTTGGATGTGGGACATACAGCGAGATGTTTGCTGCTTTTGCGTTTGGCTGTTGGGAGATTTACAGCACAAAGATATCTAGTTGATTTGAAGCAGTTCCGAGAAAGTCTAAACATAATCGCCACTTCTCCCTCCTGGCACTTTCCATGTGGGAGATATAGCAGGATGTATATTGGTTTTGAGGACAACTCAATGGACAGTGTAGGGAGAAAAGTTCCTGGCTCCTTGAATGCCGTTCCTGGAGACACTGCGATCAATGAGGGAGATATGTCAAGATGTGTGTTTGTTTTGAGGACGGCTCTCTGGAGAGTCTTAGCAAAGAGGTCACAGGGATAATCAGAGCAATTCTCAGAGACACTGAGAACAAGCTCGACAATTCCCTCCTGGCACTTTCCCTGTAGGAGATACCGCAAGACGTTTCTGTAGATTGGGCACAGCGCTCTGCAGGGTGTTAGCAGAGACTTTCCCGGGACAGTGAAACCCTATGTCAGAGACACTGAGAAGAAGCCCCAATGTTCCCTCCAGGCACTTTCAGTGTGGGTGCCTTCTCCACGTGGTTCCTGGTTTCCCTGCAGCGCTGAAGAGAATGTTAGCAAAGAGGTAACCGGGACAGTGAAAACAGTACTCAAAGACAGGGAGAGCAAGCTCTCTCTTGGCACTTTGGATGTGGGACATACAGCGAGATGTTTGCTGCTTTTGCGTTTGGCTGTTGGGAGATTTACAGCACAAAGATATCTAGTTGATTTGAAGCAGTTCCGAGAAAGTCTAAACATAATCGCCACTTCTCCCTCCTGGCACTTTCCATGTGGGAGATATAGCAGGATGTATATTGGTTTTGAGGACAACTCAATGGACAGTGTAGGGAGAAAAGTTCCTGGCTCCTTGAATGCCGTTCCTGGAGACACTGCGATCAATGAGGGAGATATGTCAAGATGTGTGTTTGTTTTGAGGACGGCTCTCTGGAGAGTCTTAGCAAAGAGGTCACAGGGATAATCAGAGCAATTCTCAGAGACACTGAGAACAAGCTCGACAATTCCCTCCTGGCACTTTCCCTGTAGGAGATACCGCAAGACGTTTCTGTAGATTGGGCACAGCGCTCTGCAGGGTGTTAGCAGAGACTTTCCCGGGACAGTGAAACCCTATGTCAGAGACACTGAGAAGAAGCCCCAATGTTCCCTCCAGGCACTTTCAGTGTGGGTGCCTTCTCCACGTGGTTCCTGGTTTCCCTGCAGCGCTGAAGAGAATGTTAGCAAAGAGGTAACCGGGACAGTGAAAACAGTACTCAAAGACAGGGAGAGCAAGCTCTCTCTTGGCACTTTGGATGTGGGACATACAGCGAGATGTTTGCTGCTTTTGCGTTTGGCTGTTGGGAGATTTACAGCACAAAGATATCTAGTTGATTTGAAGCAGTTCCGAGAAAGTCTAAACATAATCGCCACTTCTCCCTCCTGGCACTTTCCATGTGGGAGATATAGCAGGATGTATATTGGTTTTGAGGACAACTCAATGGACAGTGTAGGGAGAAAAGTTCCTGGCTCCTTGAATGCCGTTCCTGGAGACACTGCGATCAATGTGGGAGATATGTCAAGATGTGTGTTGGTTTTGAGGACGGCTCTCTGGAGAGTCTTAGCAAAGAGGTCACAGGGATAATCAGAGCAATTCTCAGAGACACTGAGAACAAGATGGACAATTCCCTCCTGGCACTTTACCTGTAGGAGATACCGCAAGACGTTTCTGTAGATTGGGCACAGCGCTCTGCAGGGTGTTAGCAGAGACTTTCCCGGGACAGTGAAACCCTATGTCAGAGACACTGAGAAGAAGCCCCAATGTTCCCTCCAGGCACTTTCAGTGTGGGTGCCTTCTCCACGTGGTTCCTGGTTTCCCTGCAGCGCTGAAGAGAATGTTAGCAGAGGTATCCGGGACAGTGAAAACAGTACTCAAAGACAGGGAGAGCAAGCTCTCTCTTGGCACTTTGGATGTGGGACATACAGCGAGATGTTTGCTGCTTTTGCGTTTGGCTGTTGGGAGATTTACAGCACAAAGATATCTAGTTGATTTGAAGCAGTTCCGAGAAAGTCTAAACATAATCGCCACTTCTCCCTCCTGGCACTTTCCATGTGGGAGATATAGCAGGATGTATATTGGTTTTGAGGACAACTCAATGGACAGTGTAGGGAGAAAAGTTCCTGGCTCCTTGAATGCCGTTCCTGGAGACACTGCGATCAATGTGGGAGATATGTCAAGATGTGTGTTGGTTTTGAGGACGGCTCTCTGGAGAGTCTTAGCAAAGAGGTCACAGGGATAATCAGAGCAATTCTCAGAGACACTGAGAACATGCTCGACAATTCCCTCCTGGCACTTTCCCTGTAGGAGATACCGCAAGACGTTTCTGTAGATTGGGCACATCGCTCTGCAGGGTGTTAGCAGAGACTTTCCCGGGACAGTGAAACCCTATGTCAGAGACACTGAGAAGAAGCCCCAATGTTCCCTCCAGGCACTTTCAGTGTGGGTGCCTTCTCCACGTGGTTCCTGGTTTCCCTGCAGCGCTGAAGAGAATGTTAGCAAAGAGGTAACCGGGACAGTGAAAACAGTACTCAAAGACAGGGAGAGCAAGCTCTCTCTTGGCACTTTGGATGTGGGACATACAGCGAGATGTTTGCTGCTTTTGCGTTTGGCTGTTGGGAGATTTACAGCACAAAGATATCTAGTTGATTTGAAGCAGTTCCGAGAAAGTCTAAACATAATCGCCACTTCTCCCTCCTGGCACTTTCCATGTGGGAGATATAGCAGGATGTATATTGGTTTTGAGGACAACTCAATGGACAGTGTAGGGAGAAAAGTTCCTGGCTCCTTGAATGCCGTTCCTGGAGACACTGCGATCAATGTGGGAGATATGTCAAGATGTGTGTTGGTTTTGAGGACGGCTCCCTGGAGAGTCTTAGCAAAGAGGTCACAGGGATAATCAGAGCAATTCTCAGAGACACTGAGAACAAGCTCGACAATTCCCTCCTGGCACTTTCCCTGTAGGAGATACCGCAAGACGTTTCTGTAGATTGGGCACAGCGCTCTGCAGGGTGTTAGCAGAGACTTTCCCGGGACAGTGAAACCCTATGTCAGAGACACTGAGAAGAAGCCCCAATGTTCCCTCCAGGCACTTTCAGTGTGGGTGCCTTCTCCACGTGGTTCCTGGTTTCCCTGCAGCGCTGAAGAGAATGTTAGCAGAGGTAACCGGGACAGTGAAAACAGTACTCAAAGACAGGGAGAGCAAGCTCTCTCTTGGCACTTTGGATGTGGGACATACAGCGAGATGTTTGCTGCTTTTGCGTTTGGCTGTTGGGAGATTTACAGCACAAAGATATCTAGTTGATTTGAAGCAGTTCCGAGAAAGTCTAAACATAATCGCCACTTCTCCCTCCTGGCACTTTCCATGTGGGAGATATAGCAGGATGTATATTGGTTTTGAGGACAACTCAATGGACAGTGTAGGGAGAAAAGTTCCTGGCTCCTTGAATGCCGTTCCTGGAGACACTGCGATCAATGTGGGAGATATGTCAAGATGTGTGTTGGTTTTGAGGACGGCTCTCTGGAGAGTCTTAGCAAAGAGGTCACAGGGATAATCAGAGCAATTCTCAGAGACACTGAGAACAAGCTCGACAATTCCCTCCTGGCACTTTCCCTGTAGGAGATACCGCAAGACGTTTCTGTAGATTGGGCACAGCGCTCTGCAGGGTGTTAGCAGAGACTTTCCCGGGACAGTGAAACCCTATGTCAGAGACACTGAGAAGAAGCCCCAGTGTTCCCTCCAGGCACTTTCAGTGTGGGTGCCTTCTCCACGTGGTTCCTGGTTTCCCTGCAGCGCTGAAGAGAATGTTAGCAAAGAGGTAACCGGGACAGTGAAAACAGTACTCAAAGACAGGGAGAGCAAGCTCTCTCTTGGCACTTTGGATGTGGGACATACAGCGAGATGTTTGCTGCTTTTGCGTTTGGCTGTTGGGAGATTTACAGCACAAAGATATCTAGTTGATTTGAAGCAGTTCCGAGAAAGTCTAAACATAATCGCCACTTCTCCCTCCTGGCACTTTCCATGTGGGAGATATAGCAGGATGTATATTGGTTTTGAGGACAACTCAATGGAGAGTGTAGGGAGAAAAGTTCCTGGCTCCTTGAATGCCGTTCCTGGAGACACTGCGATCAATGTGGGAGATATGTCAAGATGTGTGTTGGTTTTGAGGACGGCTCTCTGGAGAGTCTTAGCAAAGAGGTCACAGGGATAATCAGAGCAATTCTCAGAGACACTGAGAACAAGCTCGACAATTCCCTCCTGGCACTTTCCCTGTAGGAGATACCGCAAGACGTTTCTGTAGATTGGGCACAGCGCTCTGCAGGGTGTTAGCAGAGACTTTCCCGGGACAGTGAAACCCTATGTCAGAGACACTGAGAAGAAGCCCCAATGTTCCCTCCAGGCACTTTCAGTGTGGGTGCCTTCTCTACGTGGTTCCTGGTTTCCCTGCAGCGCTGAAGAGAATGTTAGCAAAGAGGTAACCGGGACAGTGAAAACAGTACTCAAAGACAGGGAGAGCAAGCTCTCTCTTGGCACTTTGGATGTGGGACATACAGCGAGATGTTTGCTGCTTTTGCGTTTGGCTGTTGGGAGATTTACAGCGCAAAGATATCTAGTTGATTTGAAGCAGTTCCGAGAAAGTCTAAACATAATCGCCACTTCTCCCTCCTGGCACTTTCCATGTGGGAGATATAGCAGGATGTATATTGGTTTTGAGGACAACTCAATGGACAGTGTAGGGAGAAAAGTTCCTGGCTCCTTGAATGCCGTTCCTGGAGACACTGCGATCAATGTGGGAGATATGTCAAGATGTGTGTTTGTTTTGAGGACGGCTCTCTGGAGAGTCTTAGCAAAGAGGTCACAGGGATAATCAGAGCAATTCTCAGAGACACTGAGAACAAGCTCGACAATTCCCTCCTGGCACTTTCCCTGTAGGAGATACCGCAAGACGTTTCTGTAGATTGGGCACAGCGCTCTGCAGGGTGTTAGCAGAGACTTTCCCGGGACAGTGAAACCCTATGTCAGAGACACTGAGAAGAAGCCCCAATGTTCCCTCCAGGCACTTTCAGTGTGGGTGCCTTCTCCACGTGGTTCCTGGTTTCCCTGCAGCGCTGAAGACAATGTTAGCAGAGGTAACCGGGACAGTGAAAACAGTACTCAAAGACAGGGAGAGCAAGCTCTCTCTTGGCACTTTGGATGTGGGACATACAGCGAGATGTTTGCTGCTTTTGCGTTTGGCTGTTGGGAGATTTACAGCACAAAGATATCTAGTTGATTTGAAGCAGTTCCGAGAAAGTCTAAACATAATCGCCACTTCTCCCTCCTGGCACTTTCCATGTGGGAGATATAGCAGGATGTATATTGGTTTTGAGGACAACTCAATGGAGAGTGTAGGGAGAAAAGTTCCTGGCTCCTTGAATGCCGTTCCTGGAGACACTGCGATCAATGTGGGAGATATGTCAAGATGTGTGTTGGTTCTGAGGACGGCTCTCTGGAGAGTCTTAGCAAAGAGGTCACAGGGATAATCAGAGCAATTCTCAGAGACACTGAGAACAAGCTCGACAATTCCCTCCTGGCACTTTTCCTGTAGGAGATACCGCAAGACGTTTCTGTAGATTGGGCACAGCGCTCTGCAGGGTGTTAGCAGAGACTTTCCCGGGACAGTGAAACCCTATGTCAGAGACACTGAGAAGAAGCCCCAATGTTCCCTCCAGGCACTTTCAGTGTGGGTGCCTTCTCCACGTGGTTCCTGGTTTCCCTGCAGCACTGAAGAGAATGTTAGCAAAGAGGTAACCGGGACAGTGAAAACAGTACTCAAAGAGAGGTAGAGCAAGCTCTCTCTTGGCACTTTGGATGTGGGACATACAGCGAGATGTTTGCTGCTTTTGCGTTTGGCTGTTGGGAGATTTACAGCACAAAGATATCTAGTTGATTTGAAGCAGTTCCGAGAAAGTCTAAACATAATCGCCACTTCTCCCTCCTGGCACTTTCCATGTGGGAGATATAGCAGGATGTATATTGGTTTTGAGGACAACTCAATGGACAGTGTAGGGAGAAAAGTTCCTGGCTCCTTGAATGCCGTTCCTGGAGACACTGCGATCAATGAGGGAGATATGTCAAGATGTGTGTTTGTTTTGAGGACGGCTCTCTGGAGAGTCTTAGCAAAGAGGTCACAGGGATAATCAGAGCAATTCTCAGAGACACTGAGAACAAGCTCGACAATTCCCTCCTGCCACTTTCCCTGTAGGAGATACCGCAAGACGTTTCTGTAGATTGGGCACAGCGCTCTGCAGGGTGTTAGCAGAGACTTTCCCGGGACAGTGAAACCCTATGTCAGAGACACTGAGAAGAAGCCCCAATGTTCCCTCCAGGCACTTTCAGTGTGGGTGCCTTCTCCACGTGGTTCCTGGTTTCCCTGCAGCGCTGAAGAGAATGTTAGCAAAGAGGTAACCGGGACAGTGAAAACAGTACTCAAAGACAGGGAGAGCAAGCTCTCTCTTGGCACTTTGGATGTGGGACATACAGCGAGATGTTTGCTGCTTTTGCGTTTGGCTGTTGGGAGATTTACAGCGCAAAGATATCTAGTTGATTTGAAGCAGTTCCGAGAAAGTCTAAACATAATCGCCACTTCTCCCTCCTGGCACTTTCCATGTGGGAGATATAGCAGGATGTATATTGGTTTTGAGGACAACTCAATGGACAGTGTAGGGAGAAAAGTTCCTGGCTCCTTGAATGCCGTTCCTGGAGACACTGCGATCAATGTGGGAGATATGTCAAGATGTGTGTTGGTTTTGAGGACGGCTCTCTGGAGAGTCTTAGCAAAGAGGTCACAGGGATAATCAGAGCAATTCTCAGAGACACTGAGAACAAGCTCGACAATTCCCTCCTGGCACTTTCCCTGTAGGAGATACCGCAAGACGTTTCTGTAGATTGGGCACAGCGCTCTGCAGGGTGTTAGCAGAGACTTTCCCGGGACAGTGAAACCCTATGTCAGAGACACTGAGAAGAAGCCCCAATGTTCCCTCCAGGCACTTTCAGTGTGGGTGCCTTCTCCACGTGGTTCCTGGTTTCCCTGCAGCGCTGAAGACAATGTTAGCAGAGGTAACCGGGACAGTGAAAACAGTACTCAAAGAGAGGGAGAGCAAGCTCTCTCTTGGCACTTTGGATGTGGGACATACAGCGAGATGTTTGCTGCTTTTGCGTTTGGCTGTTGGGAGATTTACAGCACAAAGATATCTAGTTGATTTGAAGCAGTTCCGAGAAAGTCTAAACATAATCGCCACTTCTCCCTCCTGGCACTTTCCATGTGGGAGATATAGCAGGATGTATATTGGTTTTGAGGACAACTCAATGGAGAGTGTAGGGAGAAAAGTTCCTGGCTCCTTGAATGCCGTTCCTGGAGACACTGCGATCAATGTGGGAGATATGTCAAGATGTGTGTTGGTTTTGAGGACGGCTCCCTGGAGAGTCTTAGCAAAGAGGTCACAGGGATAATCAGAGCAATTCTCAGAGACACTGAGAACAAGATGGACAATTCCCTCCTGGCACTTTCCCTGTAGGAGATACCGCAAGACGTTTCTGTAGATTGGGCACAGCGCTCTGCAGGGTGTTAGCAGAGACTTTCCCGGGACAGTGAAACCCTATGTCAGAGACACTGAGAAGAAGCCCCAATGTTCCCTCCAGGCACTTTCAGTGTGGGTGCCTTCTCCACGTGGTTCCTGGTTTCCCTGCAGCGCTGAAGAGAATGTTAGCAAAGAGGTAACCGGGACAGTGAAAACAGTACTCAAAGACAGGGAGAGCAAGCTCTCTCTTGGCACTTTGGATGTGGGACATACAGCGAGATGTTTGCTGCTTTTGCGTTTGGCTGTTGGGAGATTTACAGCACAAAGATATCTAGTTGATTTGAAGCAGTTCCGAGAAAGTCTAAACATAATCGCCACTTCTCCCTCCTGGCACTTTCCATGTGGGAGATATAGCAGGATGTATATTGGTTTTGAGGACAACTCAATGGACAGTGTAGGGAGAAAAGTTCCTGGCTCCTTGAATGCCGTTCCTGGAGACACTGCGATCAATGAGGGAGATATGTCAAGATGTGTGTTTGTTTTGAGGACGGCTCTCTGGAGAGTCTTAGCAAAGAGGTCACAGGGATAATCAGAGCAATTCTCAGAGACACTGAGAACAAGCTCGACAATTCCCTCCTGGCACTTTCCCTGTAGGAGATACCGCAAGACGTTTCTGTAGATTGGGCACAGCGCTCTGCAGGGTGTTAGCAGAGACTTTCCCGGGACAGTGAAACCCTATGTCAGAGACACTGAGAAGAAGCCCCAATGTTCCCTCCAGGCACTTTCAGTGTGGGTGCCTTCTCCACGTGGTTCCTGGTTTCCCTGCAGCGCTGAAGAGAATGTTAGCAAAGAGGTAACCGGGACAGTGAAAACAGTACTCAAAGAGAGGGAGAGCAAGCTCTCTCTTGGCACTTTGGATGTGGGACATACAGCGAGATGTTTGCTGCTTTTGCGTTTGGCTGTTGGGAGATTTACAGCACAAAGATATCTAGTTGATTTGAAGCAGTTCCGAGAAAGTCTAAACATAATCGCCACTTCTCCCTCCTGGCACTTTCCATGTGGGAGATATAGCAGGATGTATATTGGTTTTGAGGACAACTCAATGGAGAGTGTAGGGAGAAAAGTTCCTGGCTCCTTGAATGCCGTTCCTGGAGACACTGCGATCAATGAGGGAGATATGTCAAGATGTGTGTTTGTTTTGAGGACGGCTCTCTGGAGAGTCTTAGCAAAGAGGTCACAGGGATAATCAGAGCAATTCTCAGAGACACTGAGAACAAGATGGACAATTCCCTCCTGGCACTTTACCTGTAGGAGATACCGCAAGACGTTTCTGTAGATTGGGCACAGCGCTCTGCAGGGTGTTAGCAGAGACTTTCCCGGGACAGTGAAACCCTATGTCAGAGACACTGAGAAGAAGCCCCAATGTTCCCTCCAGGCACTTTCAGTGTGGGTGCCTTCTCCACGTGGTTCCTGGTTTCCCTGCAGCGCTGAAGAGAATGTTAGCAGAGGTATCCGGGACAGTGAAAACAGTACTCAAAGACAGGGAGAGCAAGCTCTCTCTTGGCACTTTGGATGTGGGACATACAGCGAGATGTTTGCTGCTTTTGCGTTTGGCTGTTGGGAGATTTACAGCACAAAGATATCTAGTTGATTTGAAGCAGTTCCGAGAAAGTCTAAACATAATCGCCACTTCTCCCTCCTGGCACTTTCCATGTGGGAGATATAGCAGGATGTATATTGGTTTTGAGGACAACTCAATGGACAGTGTAGGGAGAAAAGTTCCTGGCTCCTTGAATGCCGTTCCTGGAGACACTGCGATCAATGAGGGAGATATGTCAAGATGTGTGTTGGTTTTGAGGACGGCTCTCTGGAGAGTCTTAGCAAAGAGGTCACAGGGATAATCAGAGCAATTCTCAGAGACACTGAGAACATGCTCGACAATTCCCTCCTGCCACTTTCCCTGTAGGAGATACCGCAAGACGTTTCTGTAGATTGGGCACAGCGCTCTGCAGGGTGTTAGCAGAGACTTTCCCGGGACAGTGAAACCCTATGTCAGAGACACTGAGAAGAAGCCCCAATGTTCCCTCCAGGCACTTTCAGTGTGGGTGCCTTCTCCACGTGGTTCCTGGTTTCCCTGCAGCTCTGAAGAGAATGTTAGCAGAGGAAACCGGGACAGTGAAAACAGTACTCAAAGACAGGGAGAGCAAGCTCTCTCTTGGCACTTTGGATGTGGGACATACAGCGAGATGTTTGCTGCTTTTGCGTTTGGCTGTTGGGAGATTTACAGCACAAAGATATCTAGTTGATTTGAAGCAGTTCCGAGAAAGTCTAAACATAATCGCCACTTCTCCCTCCTGGCACTTTCCATGTGGGAGATATAGCAGGATGTATATTGGTTTTGAGGACAACTCAATGGACAGTGTAGGGAGAAAAGTTCCTGGCTCCTTGAATGCCGTTCCTGGAGACACTGCGATCAATGTGGGAGATATGTCAAGATGTGTGTTGGTTTTGAGGACGGCTCTCTGGAGAGTCTTAGCAAAGAGGTCACAGGGATAATCAGAGCAATTCTCAGAGACACTGAGAACAAGCTCGACAATTCCCTCCTGGCACTTTCCCTGTAGGAGATACCGCAAGACGTTTCTGTAGATTGGGCACAGCGCTCTGCAGGGTGTTAGCAGAGACTTTCCCGGGACAGTGAAACCCTATGTCAGAGACACTGAGAAGAAGCCCCAATGTTCCCTCCAGGCACTTTCAGTGTGGGTGCCTTCTCCACGTGGTTCCTGGTTTCCCTGCAGCGCTGAAGAGAATGTTAGCAGAGGTATCCGGGACAGTGAAAACAGTACTCAAAGACAGGGAGAGCAAGCTCTCTCTTGGCACTTTGGATGTGGGACATACAGCGAGATGTTTGCTGCTTTTGCGTTTGGCTGTTGGGAGATTTACAGCACAAAGATATCTAGTTGATTTGAAGCAGTTCCGAGAAAGTCTAAACATAATCGCCACTTCTCCCTCCTGGCACTTTCCATGTGGGAGATATAGCAGGATGTATATTGGTTTTGAGGACAACTCAATGGACAGTGTAGGGAGAAAAGTTCCTGGCTCCTTGAATGCCGTTCCTGGAGACACTGCGATCAATGTGGGAGATATGTCAAGATGTGTGTTGGTTTTGAGGACGGCTCTCTGGAGAGTCTTAGCAAAGAGGTCACAGGGATAATCAGAGCAATTCTCAGAGACACTGAGAACATGCTCGACAATTCCCTCCTGGCACTTTCCCTGTAGGAGATACCGCAAGACGTTTCTGTAGATTGGGCACATCGCTCTGCAGGGTGTTAGCAGAGACTTTCCCGGGACAGTGAAACCCTATGTCAGAGACACTGAGAAGAAGCCCCAATGTTCCCTCCAGGCACTTTCAGTGTGGGTGCCTTCTCCACGTGGTTCCTGGTTTCCCTGCAGCGCTGAAGAGAATGTTAGCAGAGGTAACCGGGACAGTGAAAACAGTACTCAAAGACAGGGAGAGCAAGCTCTCTCTTGGCACTTTGGATGTGGGACATACAGCGAGATGTTTGCTGCTTTTGCGTTTGGCTGTTGGGAGATTTACAGCACAAAGATATCTAGTTGATTTGAAGCAGTTCCGAGAAAGTCTAAACATAATCGCCACTTCTCCCTCCTGGCACTTTCCATGTGGGAGATATAGCAGGATGTATATTGGTTTTGAGGACAACTCAATGGACAGTGTAGGGAGAAAAGTTCCTGGCTCCTTGAATGCCGTTCCTGGAGACACTGCGATCAATGTGGGAGATATGTCAAGATGTGTGTTGGTTTTGAGGACGGCTCTCTGGAGAGTCTTAGCAAAGAGGTCACAGGGATAATCAGAGCAATTCTCAGAGACACTGAGAACAAGCTCGACAATTCCCTCCTGGCACTTTCCCTGTAGGAGATACCGCAAGACGTTTCTGTAGATTGGGCACAGCGCTCTGCAGGGTGTTAGCAGAGACTTTCCCGGGACAGTGAAACCCTATGTCAGAGACACTGAGAAGAAGCCCCAGTGTTCCCTCCAGGCACTTTCAGTGTGGGTGCCTTCTCCACGTGGTTCCTGGTTTCCCTGCAGCGCTGAAGAGAATGTTAGCAAAGAGGTAACCGGGACAGTGAAAACAGTACTCAAAGACAGGGAGAGCAAGCTCTCTCTTGGCACTTTGGATGTGGGACATACAGCGAGATGTTTGCTGCTTTTGCGTTTGGCTGTTGGGAGATTTACAGCACAAAGATATCTAGTTGATTTGAAGCAGTTCCGAGAAAGTCTAAACATAATCGCCACTTCTCCCTCCTGGCACTTTCCATGTGGGAGATATAGCAGGATGTATATTGGTTTTGAGGACAACTCAATGGAGAGTGTAGGGAGAAAAGTTCCTGGCTCCTTGAATGCCGTTCCTGGAGACACTGCGATCAATGTGGGAGATATGTCAAGATGTGTGTTGGTTTTGAGGACGGCTCTCTGGAGAGTCTTAGCAAAGAGGTCACAGGGATAATCAGAGCAATTCTCAGAGACACTGAGAACAAGCTCGACAATTCCCTCCTGGCACTTTCCCTGTAGGAGATACCGCAAGACGTTTCTGTAGATTGGGCACAGCGCTCTGCAGGGTGTTAGCAGAGACTTTCCCGGGACAGTGAAACCCTATGTCAGAGACACTGAGAAGAAGCCCCAATGTTCCCTCCAGGCACTTTCAGTGTGGGTGCCTTCTCTACGTGGTTCCTGGTTTCCCTGCAGCGCTGAAGAGAATGTTAGCAAAGAGGTAACCGGGACAGTGAAAACAGTACTCAAAGACAGGGAGAGCAAGCTCTCTCTTGGCACTTTGGATGTGGGACATACAGCGAGATGTTTGCTGCTTTTGCGTTTGGCTGTTGGGAGATTTACAGCGCAAAGATATCTAGTTGATTTGAAGCAGTTCCGAGAAAGTCTAAACATAATCGCCACTTCTCCCTCCTGGCACTTTCCATGTGGGAGATATAGCAGGATGTATATTGGTTTTGAGGACAACTCAATGGACAGTGTAGGGAGAAAAGTTCCTGGCTCCTTGAATGCCGTTCCTGGAGACACTGCGATCAATGTGGGAGATATGTCAAGATGTGTGTTTGTTTTGAGGACGGCTCTCTGGAGAGTCTTAGCAAAGAGGTCACAGGGATAATCAGAGCAATTCTCAGAGACACTGAGAACAAGCTCGACAATTCCCTCCTGGCACTTTCCCTGTAGGAGATACCGCAAGACGTTTCTGTAGATTGGGCACAGCGCTCTGCAGGGTGTTAGCAGAGACTTTCCCGGGACAGTGAAACCCTATGTCAGAGACACTGAGAAGAAGCCCCAATGTTCCCTCCAGGCACTTTCAGTGTGGGTGCCTTCTCCACGTGGTTCCTGGTTTCCCTGCAGCGCTGAAGACAATGTTAGCAGAGGTAACCGGGACAGTGAAAACAGTACTCAAAGACAGGGAGAGCAAGCTCTCTCTTGGCACTTTGGATGTGGGACATACAGCGAGATGTTTGCTGCTTTTGCGTTTGGCTGTTGGGAGATTTACAGCACAAAGATATCTAGTTGATTTGAAGCAGTTCCGAGAAAGTCTAAACATAATCGCCACTTCTCCCTCCTGGCACTTTCCATGTGGGAGATATAGCAGGATGTATATTGGTTTTGAGGACAACTCAATGGAGAGTGTAGGGAGAAAAGTTCCTGGCTCCTTGAATGCCGTTCCTGGAGACACTGCGATCAATGTGGGAGATATGTCAAGATGTGTGTTGGTTCTGAGGACGGCTCTCTGGAGAGTCTTAGCAAAGAGGTCACAGGGATAATCAGAGCAATTCTCAGAGACACTGAGAACAAGCTCGACAATTCCCTCCTGGCACTTTTCCTGTAGGAGATACCGCAAGACGTTTCTGTAGATTGGGCACAGCGCTCTGCAGGGTGTTAGCAGAGACTTTCCCGGGACAGTGAAACCCTATGTCAGAGACACTGAGAAGAAGCCCCAATGTTCCCTCCAGGCACTTTCAGTGTGGGTGCCTTCTCCACGTGGTTCCTGGTTTCCCTGCAGCACTGAAGAGAATGTTAGCAAAGAGGTAACCGGGACAGTGAAAACAGTACTCAAAGAGAGGTAGAGCAAGCTCTCTCTTGGCACTTTGGATGTGGGACATACAGCGAGATGTTTGCTGCTTTTGCGTTTGGCTGTTGGGAGATTTACAGCACAAAGATATCTAGTTGATTTGAAGCAGTTCCGAGAAAGTCTAAACATAATCGCCACTTCTCCCTCCTGGCACTTTCCATGTGGGAGATATAGCAGGATGTATATTGGTTTTGAGGACAACTCAATGGACAGTGTAGGGAGAAAAGTTCCTGGCTCCTTGAATGCCGTTCCTGGAGACACTGCGATCAATGAGGGAGATATGTCAAGATGTGTGTTTGTTTTGAGGACGGCTCTCTGGAGAGTCTTAGCAAAGAGGTCACAGGGATAATCAGAGCAATTCTCAGAGACACTGAGAACAAGCTCGACAATTCCCTCCTGCCACTTTCCCTGTAGGAGATACCGCAAGACGTTTCTGTAGATTGGGCACAGCGCTCTGCAGGGTGTTAGCAGAGACTTTCCCGGGACAGTGAAACCCTATGTCAGAGACACTGAGAAGAAGCCCCAATGTTCCCTCCAGGCACTTTCAGTGTGGGTGCCTTCTCCACGTGGTTCCTGGTTTCCCTGCAGCGCTGAAGAGAATGTTAGCAAAGAGGTAACCGGGACAGTGAAAACAGTACTCAAAGACAGGGAGAGCAAGCTCTCTCTTGGCACTTTGGATGTGGGACATACAGCGAGATGTTTGCTGCTTTTGCGTTTGGCTGTTGGGAGATTTACAGCGCAAAGATATCTAGTTGATTTGAAGCAGTTCCGAGAAAGTCTAAACATAATCGCCACTTCTCCCTCCTGGCACTTTCCATGTGGGAGATATAGCAGGATGTATATTGGTTTTGAGGACAACTCAATGGACAGTGTAGGGAGAAAAGTTCCTGGCTCCTTGAATGCCGTTCCTGGAGACACTGCGATCAATGTGGGAGATATGTCAAGATGTGTGTTGGTTTTGAGGACGGCTCTCTGGAGAGTCTTAGCAAAGAGGTCACAGGGATAATCAGAGCAATTCTCAGAGACACTGAGAACAAGCTCGACAATTCCCTCCTGGCACTTTCCCTGTAGGAGATACCGCAAGACGTTTCTGTAGATTGGGCACAGCGCTCTGCAGGGTGTTAGCAGAGACTTTCCCGGGACAGTGAAACCCTATGTCAGAGACACTGAGAAGAAGCCCCAATGTTCCCTCCAGGCACTTTCAGTGTGGGTGCCTTCTCCACGTGGTTCCTGGTTTCCCTGCAGCGCTGAAGACAATGTTAGCAGAGGTAACCGGGACAGTGAAAACAGTACTCAAAGAGAGGGAGAGCAAGCTCTCTCTTGGCACTTTGGATGTGGGACATACAGCGAGATGTTTGCTGCTTTTGCGTTTGGCTGTTGGGAGATTTACAGCACAAAGATATCTAGTTGATTTGAAGCAGTTCCGAGAAAGTCTAAACATAATCGCCACTTCTCCCTCCTGGCACTTTCCATGTGGGAGATATAGCAGGATGTATATTGGTTTTGAGGACAACTCAATGGAGAGTGTAGGGAGAAAAGTTCCTGGCTCCTTGAATGCCGTTCCTGGAGACACTGCGATCAATGTGGGAGATATGTCAAGATGTGTGTTGGTTTTGAGGACGGCTCCCTGGAGAGTCTTAGCAAAGAGGTCACAGGGATAATCAGAGCAATTCTCAGAGACACTGAGAACAAGATGGACAATTCCCTCCTGGCACTTTCCCTGTAGGAGATACCGCAAGACGTTTCTGTAGATTGGGCACAGCGCTCTGCAGGGTGTTAGCAGAGACTTTCCCGGGACAGTGAAACCCTATGTCAGAGACACTGAGAAGAAGCCCCAATGTTCCCTCCAGGCACTTTCAGTGTGGGTGCCTTCTCCACGTGGTTCCTGGTTTCCCTGCAGCGCTGAAGAGAATGTTAGCAAAGAGGTAACCGGGACAGTGAAAACAGTACTCAAAGAGAGGGAGAGCAAGCTCTCTCTTGGCACTTTGGATGTGGGACATACAGCGAGATGTTTGCTGCTTTTGCGTTTGGCTGTTGGGAGATTTACAGCACAAAGATATCTAGTTGATTTGAAGCAGTTCCGAGAAAGTCTAAACATAATCGCCACTTCTCCCTCCTGGCACTTTCCATGTGGGAGATATAGCAGGATGTATATTGGTTTTGAGGACAACTCAATGGACAGTGTAGGGAGAAAAGTTCCTGGCTCCTTGAATGCCGTTCCTGGAGACACTGCGATCAATGAGGGAGATATGTCAAGATGTGTGTTTGTTTTGAGGACGGCTCTCTGGAGAGTCTTAGCAAAGAGGTCACAGGGATAATCAGAGCAATTCTCAGAGACACTGAGAACAAGATGGACAATTCCCTCCTGGCACTTTCCCTGTAGGAGATACCGCAAGACGTTTCTGTAGATTGGGCACAGCGCTCTGCAGGGTGTTAGCAGAGACTTTCCCGGGACAGTGAAACCCTATGTCAGAGACACTGAGAAGAAGCCCCAATGTTCCCTCCAGGCACTTTCAGTGTGGGTGCCTTCTCCACGTGGTTCCTGGTTTCCCTGCAGCGCTGAAGAGAATGTTAGCAAAGAGGTAACCGGGACAGTGAAAACAGTACTCAAAGAGAGGGAGAGCAAGCTCTCTCTTGGCACTTTGGATGTGGGACATACAGCGAGATGTTTGCTGCTTTTGCGTTTGGCTGTTGGGAGATTTACAGCACAAAGATATCTAGTTGATTTGAAGCAGTTCCGAGAAAGTCTAAACATAATCGCCACTTCTCCCTCCTGGCACTTTCCATGTGGGAGATATAGCAGGATGTATATTGGTTTTGAGGACAACTCAATGGAGAGTGTAGGGAGAAAAGTTCCTGGCTCCTTGAATGCCGTTCCTGGAGACACTGCGATCAATGAGGGAGATATGTCAAGATGTGTGTTTGTTTTGAGGACGGCTCTCTGGAGAGTCTTAGCAAAGAGGTCACAGGGATAATCAGAGCAATTCTCAGAGACACTGAGAACAAGATGGACAATTCCCTCCTGGCACTTTACCTGTAGGAGATACCGCAAGACGTTTCTGTAGATTGGGCACAGCGCTCTGCAGGGTGTTAGCAGAGACTTTCCCGGGACAGTGAAACCCTATGTCAGAGACACTGAGAAGAAGCCCCAATGTTCCCTCCAGGCACTTTCAGTGTGGGTGCCTTCTCCACGTGGTTCCTGGTTTCCCTGCAGCGCTGAAGAGAATGTTAGCAGAGGTATCCGGGACAGTGAAAACAGTACTCAAAGACAGGGAGAGCAAGCTCTCTCTTGGCACTTTGGATGTGGGACATACAGCGAGATGTTTGCTGCTTTTGCGTTTGGCTGTTGGGAGATTTACAGCACAAAGATATCTAGTTGATTTGAAGCAGTTCCGAGAAAGTCTAAACATAATCGCCACTTCTCCCTCCTGGCACTTTCCATGTGGGAGATATAGCAGGATGTATATTGGTTTTGAGGACAACTCAATGGACAGTGTAGGGAGAAAAGTTCCTGGCTCCTTGAATGCCGTTCCTGGAGACACTGCGATCAATGAGGGAGATATGTCAAGATGTGTGTTGGTTTTGAGGACGGCTCTCTGGAGAGTCTTAGCAAAGAGGTCACAGGGATAATCAGAGCAATTCTCAGAGACACTGAGAACATGCTCGACAATTCCCTCCTGCCACTTTCCCTGTAGGAGATACCGCAAGACGTTTCTGTAGATTGGGCACAGCGCTCTGCAGGGTGTTAGCAGAGACTTTCCCGGGACAGTGAAACCCTATGTCAGAGACACTGAGAAGAAGCCCCAATGTTCCCTCCAGGCACTTTCAGTGTGGGTGCCTTCTCCACGTGGTTCCTGGTTTCCCTGCAGCTCTGAAGAGAATGTTAGCAGAGGAAACCGGGACAGTGAAAACAGTACTCAAAGACAGGGAGAGCAAGCTCTCTCTTGGCACTTTGGATGTGGGACATACAGCGAGATGTTTGCTGCTTTTGCGTTTGGCTGTTGGGAGATTTACAGCACAAAGATATCTAGTTGATTTGAAGCAGTTCCGAGAAAGTCTAAACATAATCGCCACTTCTCCCTCCTGGCACTTTCCATGTGGGAGATATAGCAGGATGTATATTGGTTTTGAGGACAACTCAATGGACAGTGTAGGGAGAAAAGTTCCTGGCTCCTTGAATGCCGTTCCTGGAGACACTGCGATCAATGTGGGAGATATGTCAAGATGTGTGTTGGTTTTGAGGACGGCTCTCTGGAGAGTCTTAGCAAAGAGGTCACAGGGATAATCAGAGCAATTCTCAGAGACACTGAGAACAAGCTCGACAATTCCCTCCTGGCACTTTCCCTGTAGGAGATACCGCAAGACGTTTCTGTAGATTGGGCACAGCGCTCTGCAGGGTGTTAGCAGAGACTTTCCCGGGACAGTGAAACCCTATGTCAGAGACACTGAGAAGAAGCCCCAATGTTCCCTCCAGGCACTTTCAGTGTGGGTGCCTTCTCCACGTGGTTCCTGGTTTCCCTGCAGCGCTGAAGACAATGTTAGCAGAGGTAACCGGGACAGTGAAAACAGTACTCAAAGACAGGGAGAGCAAGCTCTCTCTTGGCACTTTGGATGTGGGACATACAGCGAGATGTTTGCTGCTTTTGCGTTTGGCTGTTGGGAGATTTACAGCACAAAGATATCTAGTTGATTTGAAGCAGTTCCGAGAAAGTCTAAACATAATCGCCACTTCTCCCTCCTGGCACTTTCCATGTGGGAGATATAGCAGGATGTATATTGGTTTTGAGGACAACTCAATGGACAGTGTAGGGAGAAAAGTTCCTGGCTCCTTGAATGCCGTTCCTGGAGACACTGCGATCAATGTGGGAGATATGTCAAGATGTGTGTTGGTTTTGAGGACGGCTCTCTGGAGAGTCTTAGCAAAGAGGTCACAGGGATAATCAGAGCAATTCTCAGAGACACTGAGAACAAGCTCGACAATTCCCTCCTGGCACTTTCCCTGTAGGAGATACCGCAAGACGTTTCTGTAGATTGGGCACAGCGCTCTGCAGGGTGTTAGCAGAGACTTTCCCGGGACAGTGAAACCCTATGTCAGAGACACTGAGAAGAAGCCCCAATGTTCCCTCCAGGCACTTTCAGTGTGGGTGCCTTCTCCACGTGGTTCCTGGTTTCCCTGCAGCGCTGAAGAGAATGTTAGCAAAGAGGTAACCGGGACAGTGAAAACAGTACTCAAAGACAGGGAGAGCAAGCTCTCTCTTGGCACTTTGGATGTGGGACATACAGCGAGATGTTTGCTGCTTTTGCGTTTGGCTGTTGGGAGATTTACAGCACAAAGATATCTAGTTGATTTGAAGCAGTTCCGAGAAAGTCTAAACATAATCGCCACTTCTCCCTCCTGGCACTTTCCATGTGGGAGATATAGCAGGATGTATATTGGTTTTGAGGACAACTCAATGGACAGTGTAGGGAGAAAAGTTCCTGGCTCCTTGAATGCCGTTCCTGGAGACACTGCGATCAATGTGGGAGATATGTCAAGATGTGTGTTGGTTTTGAGGACGGCTCTCTGGAGAGTCTTAGCAAAGAGGTCACAGGGATAATCAGAGCAATTCTCAGAGACACTGAGAACAAGCTCGACAATTCCCTCCTGGCACTTTCCCTGTAGGAGATACCGCAAGACGTTTCTGTAGATTGGGCACAGCGCTCTGCAGGGTGTTAGCAGAGACTTTCCCGGGACAGTGAAACCCTATGTCAGAGACACTGAGAAGAAGCCCCAATGTTCCCTCCAGGCACTTTCAGGGTGGGTGCCTTCTCCACGTGGTTCCTGGTTTCCCTGCAGCGCTGAAGAGAATGTTAGCAAAGAGGTAACCGGGACAGTGAAAACAGTACTCAAAGACAGGGAGAGCAAGCTCTCTCTTGGCACTTTGGATGTGGGACATACAGCGAGATGTTTGCTGCTTTTGCGTTTGGCTGTTGGGAGATTTACAGCACAAAGATATCTAGTTGATTTGAAGCAGTTCCGAGAAAGTCTAAACATAATCGCCACTTCTCCCTCCTGGCACTTTCCATGTGGGAGATATAGCAGGATGTATATTGGTTTTGAGGACAACTCAATGGACAGTGTAGGGAGAAAAGTTCCTGGCTCCTTGAATGCCGTTCCTGGAGACACTGCGATCAATGTGGGAGATATGTCAAGATGTGTGTTGGTTTTGAGGACGGCTCTCTGGAGAGTCTTAGCAAAGAGGTCACAGGGATAATCAGAGCAATTCTCAGAGACACTGAGAACAAGCTCGACAATTCCCTCCTGGCACTTTCCCTGTAGGAGATACCGCAAGACGTTTCTGTAGATTGGGCACAGCGCTCTGCAGGGTGTTAGCAGAGACTTTCCCGGGACAGTGAAACCCTATGTCAGAGACACTGAGAAGAAGCCCCAATGTTCCCTCCAGGCACTTTCAGTGTGGGTGCCTTCTCCACGTGGTTCCTGGTTTCCCTGCAGCGCTGAAGAGAATGTTAGCAAAGAGGTAACTGGGACAGTGAAAACAGTACTCAAAGACAGGGAGAGCAAGCTCTCTCTTGGCACTTTGGATGTGGGACATACAGCGAGATGTTTGCTGCTTTTGCGTTTGGCTGTTGGGAGATTTACAGCACAAAGATATCTAGTTGATTTGAAGCAGTTCCGAGAAAGTCTAAACATAATCGCCACTTCTCCCTCCTGGCACTTTCCATGTGGGAGATATAGCAGGATGTATATTGGTTTTGAGGACAACTCAATGGACAGTGTAGGGAGAAAAGTTCCTGTCTCCTTGAATGCCGTTCCTGGAGACACTGCGATCAATGAGGGAGATATGTCAAGATGTGTGTTGGTTTTGAGGACGGCTCTCTGGAGAGTCTTAGCAAAGAGGTCACAGGGATAATCAGAGCAATTCTCAGAGACACTGAGAACAAGATGGACAATTCCCTCCTGGCACTTTCCCTGTAGGAGATACCGCAAGACGTTTCTGTAGATTGGGCACAGCGCTCTGCAGGGTGTTAGCAGAGACTTTCCCGGGACAGTGAAACCCTATGTCAGAGACACTGAGAAGAAGCCCCAATGTTCCCTCCAGGCACTTTCAGTGTGGGTGCCTTCTCCACGTGGTTCCTGGTTTCCCTGCAGCGCTGAAGACAATGTTAGCAGAGGTATCCGGGACAGTGAAAACAGTACTCAAAGACAGGGAGAGCAAGCTCTCTCTTGGCACTTTGGATGTGGGACATACAGCGAGATGTTTGCTGCTTTTGCGTTTGGCTGTTGGGAGATTTACAGCACAAAGATATCTAGTTGATTTGAAGCAGTTCCGAGAAAGTCTAAACATAATCGCCACTTCTCCCTCCTGGCACTTTCCATGTGGGAGATATAGCAGGATGTATATTGGTTTTGAGGACAACTCAATGGACAGTGTAGGGAGAAAAGTTCCTGGCTCCTTGAATGCCGTTCCTGGAGACACTGCGATCAATGAGGGAGATATGTCAAGATGTGTGTTGGTTTTGAGGACGGCTCTCTGGAGAGTCTTAGCAAAGAGGTCACAGGGATAATCAGAGCAATTCTCAGAGACACTGAGAACATGCTCGACAATTCCCTCCTGGCACTTTCCCTGTAGGAGATACCGCAAGACATTTCTGTAGATTGGGCACAGCGCTCTGCAGGGTGTTAGCAGAGACTTTCCCGGGACAGTGAAACCCTATGTCAGAGACACTGAGAAGAAGCCCCAATGTTCCCTCCAGGCACTTTCAGTGTGGGTGCCTTCTCCACGTGGTTCCTGGTTTCCCTGCAGCTCTGAAGAGAATGTTAGCAGAGGAAACCGGGACAGTGAAAACAGTACTCAAAGACAGGGAGAGCAAGCTCTCTCTTGGCACTTTGGATGTGGGACATACAGCGAGATGTTTGCTGCTTTTGCGTTTGGCTGTTGGGAGATTTACAGCACAAAGATATCTAGTTGATTTGAAGCAGTTCCGAGAAAGTCTAAACATAATCGCCACTTCTCCCTCCTGGCACTTTCCATGTGGGAGATATAGCAGGATGTATATTGGTTTTGAGGACAACTCAATGGACAGTGTAGGGAGAAAAGTTCCTGGCTCCTTGAATGCCGTTCCTGGAGACACTGCGATCAATGTGGGAGATATGTCAAGATGTGTGTTGGTTTTGAGGACGGCTCTCTGGAGAGTCTTAGCAAAGAGGTCACAGGGATAATCAGAGCAATTCTCAGAGACACTGAGAACAAGCTCGACAATTCCCTCCTGGCACTTTCCCTGTAGGAGATACCGCAAGACGTTTCTGTAGATTGGGCACAGCGCTCTGCAGGGTGTTAGCAGAGACTTTCCCGGGACAGTGAAACCCTATGTCAGAGACACTGAGAAGAAGCCCCAATGTTCCCTCCAGGCACTTTCAGTGTGGGTGCCTTCTCCACGTGGTTCCTGGTTTCCCTGCAGCTCTGAAGAGAATGTTAGCAGAGGTAACCGGGACAGTGAAAACAGTACTCAAAGACAGGGAGAGCAAGCTCTCTCTTGGCACTTTGGATGTGGGACATACAGCGAGATGTTTGCTGCTTTTGCGTTTGGCTGTTGGGAGATTTACAGCACAAAGATATCTAGTTGATTTGAAGCAGTTCCGAGAAAGTCTAAACATAATCGCCACTTCTCCCTCCTGGCACTTTCCATGTGGGAGATATAGCAGGATGTATATTGGTTTTGAGGACAACTCAATGGACAGTGTAGGGAGAAAAGTTCCTGGCTCCTTGAATGCCGTTCCTGGA
Source organism: Chroicocephalus ridibundus (assembly GCF_963924245.1). NCBI lineage: Eukaryota > Metazoa > Chordata > Aves > Charadriiformes > Laridae > Chroicocephalus > Chroicocephalus ridibundus. Next base: position 162,538 of record NW_026961322.1, read on the forward strand.
GACACTGCGATCAATGTGGGAGATATGTCAAGATGTGTGTTGGTTTTGAGGACGGCTCTCTGGAGAGTCTTAGCAAAGAGGTCACAGGGATAATCAGAGCAATTCTCAGAGACACTGAGAACAAGATGGACAATTCCCTCCTGGCACTTTCCCTGTAGGAGATACCGCAAGACGTTTCTGTAGATTGGGCACAGCGCTCTGCAGGGTGTTAGCAGAGACTTTCCCGGGACAGTGAAACCCTATGTCAGAGACACTGAGAAGAAGCCCCAATGTTCCCTCCAGGCACTTTCAGTGTGGGTGCCTTCTCCACGTGGTTCCTGGTTTCCCTGCAGCGCTGAAGACAATGTTAGCAGAGGTAACCGGGACAGTGAAAACAGTACTCAAAGACAGGGAGAGCAAGCTCTCTCTTGGCACTTTGGATGTGGGACATACAGCGAGATGTTTGCTGCTTTTGCGTTTGGCTGTTGGGAGATTTACAGCACAAAGATATCTAGTTGATTTGAAGCAGTTCCGAGAAAGTCTAAACATAATCGCCACTTCTCCCTCCTGGCACTTTCCATGTGGGAGATATAGCAGGATGTATATTGGTTTTGAGGACAACTCAATGGACAGTGTAGGGAGAAAAGTTCCTGGCTCCTTGAATGCCGTTCCTGGAGACACTGCGATCAATGTGGGAGATATGTCAAGATGTGTGTTGGTTTTGAGGACGGCTCTCTGGAGAGTCTTAGCAAAGAGGTCACAGGGATAATCAGAGCAATTCTCAGAGACACTGAGAACAAGCTCGACAATTCCCTCCTGGCACTTTCCCTGTAGGAGATACCGCAAGACGTTTCTGTAGATTGGGCACAGCGCTCTGCAGGGTGTTAGCAGAGACTTTCCCGGGACAGTGAAACCCTATGTCAGAGACACTGAGAAGAAGCCCCAATGTTCCCTCCAGGCACTTTCAGTGTGGGTGCCTTCTCCACGTGGTTCCTGGTTTCCCTGCAGCGCTGAAGAGAATGTTAGCAAAGAGGTAACCGGGACAGTGAAAACAGTACTCAAAGACAGGGAGAGCAAGCTCTCTCTTGGCACTTTGGATGTGGGACATACAGCGAGATGTTTGCTGCTTTTGCGTTTGGCTGTTGGGAGATTTACAGCACAAAGATATCTAGTTGATTTGAAGCAGTTCCGAGAAAGTCTAAACATAATCGCCACTTCTCCCTCCTGGCACTTTCCATGTGGGAGATATAGCAGGATGTATATTGGTTTTGAGGACAACTCAATGGACAGTGTAGGGAGAAAAGTTCCTGGCTCCTTGAATGCCGTTCCTGGAGACACTGCGATCAATGTGGGAGATATGTCAAGATGTGTGTTGGTTTTGAGGACGGCTCTCTGGAGAGTCTTAGCAAAGAGGTCACAGGGATAATCAGAGCAATTCTCAGAGACACTGAGAACAAGCTCGACAATTCCCTCCTGGCACTTTCCCTGTAGGAGATACCGCAAGACGTTTCTGTAGATTGGGCACAGCGCTCTGCAGGGTGTTAGCAGAGACTTTCCCGGGACAGTGAAACCCTATGTCAGAGACACTGAGAAGAAGCCCCAATGTTCCCTCCAGGCACTTTCAGGGTGGGTGCCTTCTCCACGTGGTTCCTGGTTTCCCTGCAGCGCTGAAGAGAATGTTAGCAAAGAGGTAACCGGGACAGTGAAAACAGTACTCAAAGACAGGGAGAGCAAGCTCTCTCTTGGCACTTTGGATGTGGGACATACAGCGAGATGTTTGCTGCTTTTGCGTTTGGCTGTTGGGAGATTTACAGCACAAAGATATCTAGTTGATTTGAAGCAGTTCCGAGAAAGTCTAAACATAATCGCCACTTCTCCCTCCTGGCACTTTCCATGTGGGAGATATAGCAGGATGTATATTGGTTTTGAGGACAACTCAATGGACAGTGTAGGGAGAAAAGTTCCTGTCTCCTTGAATGCCGTTCCTGGAGACACTGCGATCAATGAGGGAGATATGTCAAGATGTGTGTTGGTTTTGAGGACGGCTCTCTGGAGAGTCTTAGCAAAGAGGTCACAGGGATAATCAGAGCAATTCTCAGAGACACTGAGAACAAGATGGACAATTCCCTCCTGGCACTTTCCCTGTAGGAGATACCGCAAGACGTTTCTGTAGATTGGGCACAGCGCTCTGCAGGGTGTTAGCAGAGACTTTCCCGGGACAGTGAAACCCTATGTCAGAGACACTGAGAAGAAGCCCCAATGTTCCCTCCAGGCACTTTCAGTGTGGGTGCCTTCTCCACGTGGTTCCTGGTTTCCCTGCAGCGCTGAAGAGAATGTTAGCAGAGGTATCCGGGACAGTGAAAACAGTACTCAAAGACAGGGAGAGCAAGCTCTCTCTTGGCACTTTGGATGTGGGACATACAGCGAGATGTTTGCTGCTTTTGCGTTTGGCTGTTGGGAGATTTACAGCACAAAGATATCTAGTTGATTTGAAGCAGTTCCGAGAAAGTCTAAACATAATCGCCACTTCTCCCTCCTGGCACTTTCCATGTGGGAGATATAGCAGGATGTATATTGGTTTTGAGGACAACTCAATGGACAGTGTAGGGAGAAAAGTTCCTGGCTCCTTGAATGCCGTTCCTGGAGACACTGCGATCAATGTGGGAGATATGTCAAGATGTGTGTTGGTTTTGAGGACGGCTCTCTGGAGAGTCTTAGCAAAGAGGTCACAGGGATAATCAGAGCAATTCTCAGAGACACTGAGAACAAGCTCGACAATTCCCTCCTGGCACTTTCCCTGTAGGAGATACCGCAAGACGTTTCTGTAGATTGGGCACAGCGCTCTGCAGGGTGTTAGCAGAGACTTTCCCGGGACAGTGAAACCCTATGTCAGAGACACTGAGAAGAAGCCCCAATGTTCCCTCCAGGCACTTTCAGGGTGGGTGCCTTCTCCACGTGGTTCCTGGTTTCCCTGCAGCGCTGAAGAGAATGTTAGCAAAGAGGTAACCGGGACAGTGAAAACAGTACTCAAAGACAGGGAGAGCAAGCTCTCTCTTGGCACTTTGGATGTGGGACATACAGCGAGATGTTTGCTGCTTTTGCGTTTGGCTGTTGGGAGATTTACAGCACAAAGATATCTAGTTGATTTGAAGCAGTTCCGAGAAAGTCTAAACATAATCGCCACTTCTCCCTCCTGGCACTTTCCATGTGGGAGATATAGCAGGATGTATATTGGTTTTGAGGACAACTCAATGGAGAGTGTAGGGAGAAAAGTTCCTGGCTCCTTGAATGCCGTTCCTGGAGACACTGCGATCAATGTGGGAGATATGTCAAGATGTGTGTTGGTTCTGAGGACGGCTCTCTGGAGAGTCTTAGCAAAGAGGTCACAGGGATAATCAGAGCAATTCTCAGAGACACTGAGAACAAGCTCGACAATTCCCTCCTGGCACTTTTCCTGTAGGAGATACCGCAAGACGTTTCTGTAGATTGGGCACAGCGCTCTGCAGGGTGTTAGCAGAGACTTTCCCGGGACAGTGAAACCCTATGTCAGAGACACTGAGAAGAAGCCCCAATGTTCCCTCCAGGCACTTTCAGTGTGGGTGCCTTCTCCACGTGGTTCCTGGTTTCCCTGCAGCGCTGAAGAGAACGTTAGCAAAGAGGTAACCGGGACAGTGAAAACAGTACTCAAAGAGAGGGAGAGCAAGCTCTCTCTTGGCACTTTGGATGTGGGACATACAGCGAGATGTTTGCTGCTTTTGCGTTTGGCTGTTGGGAGATTTACAGCACAAAGATATCTAGTTGATTTGAAGCAGTTCCGAGAAAGTCTAAACATAATCGCCACTTCTCCCTCCTGGCACTTTCCATGTGGGAGATATAGCAGGATGTATATTGGTTTTGAGGACAACTCAATGGAGAGTGTAGGGAGAAAAGTTCCTGGCTCCTTGAATGCCGTTCCTGGAGACACTGCGATCAATGTGGGAGATATGTCAAGATGTGTGTTGGTTTTGAGGACGGCTCTCTGGAGAGTCTTAGCAAAGAGGTCACAGGGATAATCAGAGCAATTCTCAGAGACACTGAGAACAAGCTCGACAATTCCCTCCTGGCACTTTCCCTGTAGGAGATACCGCAAGACGTTTCTGTAGATTGGGCACAGCGCTCTGCAGGGTGTTAGCAGAGACTTTCCCGGGACAGTGAAACCCTATGTCAGAGACACTGAGAAGAAGCCCCAATGTTCCCTCCAGGCACTTTCAGGGTGGGTGCCTTCTCCACGTGGTTCCTGGTTTCCCTGCAGCGCTGAAGAGAATGTTAGCAAAGAGGTAACCGGGACAGTGAAAACAGTACTCAAAGACAGGGAGAGCAAGCTCTCTCTTGGCACTTTGGATGTGGGACATACAGCGAGATGTTTGCTGCTTTTGCGTTTGGCTGTTGGGAGATTTACAGCACAAAGATATCTAGTTGATTTGAAGCAGTTCCGAGAAAGTCTAAACATAATCGCCACTTCTCCCTCCTGGCACTTTCCATGTGGGAGATATAGCAGGATGTATATTGGTTTTGAGGACAACTCAATGGACAGTGTAGGGAGAAAAGTTCCTGTCTCCTTGAATGCCGTTCCTGGAGACACTGCGATCAATGAGGGAGATATGTCAAGATGTGTGTTGGTTTTGAGGACGGCTCTCTGGAGAGTCTTAGCAAAGAGGTCACAGGGATAATCAGAGCAATTCTCAGAGACACTGAGAACAAGATGGACAATTCCCTCCTGGCACTTTCCCTGTAGGAGATACCGCAAGACGTTTCTGTAGATTGGGCACAGCGCTCTGCAGGGTGTTAGCAGAGACTTTCCCGGGACAGTGAAACCCTATGTCAGAGACACTGAGAAGAAGCCCCAATGTTCCCTCCAGGCACTTTCAGTGTGGGTGCCTTCTCCACGTGGTTCCTGGTTTCCCTGCAGCGCTGAAGAGAATGTTAGCAGAGGTATCCGGGACAGTGAAAACAGTACTCAAAGACAGGGAGAGCAAGCTCTCTCTTGGCACTTTGGATGTGGGACATACAGCGAGATGTTTGCTGCTTTTGCGTTTGGCTGTTGGGAGATTTACAGCACAAAGATATCTAGTTGATTTGAAGCAGTTCCGAGAAAGTCTAAACATAATCGCCACTTCTCCCTCCTGGCACTTTCCATGTGGGAGATATAGCAGGATGTATATTGGTTTTGAGGACAACTCAATGGACAGTGTAGGGAGAAAAGTTCCTGGCTCCTTGAATGCCGTTCCTGGAGACACTGCGATCAATGTGGGAGATATGTCAAGATGTGTGTTGGTTTTGAGGACGGCTCTCTGGAGAGTCTTAGCAAAGAGGTCACAGGGATAATCAGAGCAATTCTCAGAGACACTGAGAACAAGCTCGACAATTCCCTCCTGGCACTTTCCCTGTAGGAGATACCGCAAGACGTTTCTGTAGATTGGGCACAGCGCTCTGCAGGGTGTTAGCAGAGACTTTCCCGGGACAGTGAAACCCTATGTCAGAGACACTGAGAAGAAGCCCCAATGTTCCCTCCAGGCACTTTCAGGGTGGGTGCCTTCTCCACGTGGTTCCTGGTTTCCCTGCAGCGCTGAAGAGAATGTTAGCAAAGAGGTAACCGGGACAGTGAAAACAGTACTCAAAGACAGGGAGAGCAAGCTCTCTCTTGGCACTTTGGATGTGGGACATACAGCGAGATGTTTGCTGCTTTTGCGTTTGGCTGTTGGGAGATTTACAGCACAAAGATATCTAGTTGATTTGAAGCAGTTCCGAGAAAGTCTAAACATAATCGCCACTTCTCCCTCCTGGCACTTTCCATGTGGGAGATATAGCAGGATGTATATTGGTTTTGAGGACAACTCAATGGAGAGTGTAGGGAGAAAAGTTCCTGGCTCCTTGAATGCCGTTCCTGGAGACACTGCGATCAATGTGGGAGATATGTCAAGATGTGTGTTGGTTCTGAGGACGGCTCTCTGGAGAGTCTTAGCAAAGAGGTCACAGGGATAATCAGAGCAATTCTCAGAGACACTGAGAACAAGCTCGACAATTCCCTCCTGGCACTTTTCCTGTAGGAGATACCGCAAGACGTTTCTGTAGATTGGGCACAGCGCTCTGCAGGGTGTTAGCAGAGACTTTCCCGGGACAGTGAAACCCTATGTCAGAGACACTGAGAAGAAGCCCCAATGTTCCCTCCAGGCACTTTCAGTGTGGGTGCCTTCTCCACGTGGTTCCTGGTTTCCCTGCAGCGCTGAAGAGAACGTTAGCAAAGAGGTAACCGGGACAGTGAAAACAGTACTCAAAGAGAGGGAGAGCAAGCTCTCTCTTGGCACTTTGGATGTGGGACATACAGCGAGATGTTTGCTGCTTTTGCGTTTGGCTGTTGGGAGATTTACAGCACAAAGATATCTAGTTGATTTGAAGCAGTTCCGAGAAAGTCTAAACATAATCGCAACTTCTCCCTCCTGGCACTTTCCATGTGGGAGATATAGCAGGATGTATATTGGTTTTGAGGACAACTCAATGGACAGTGTAGGGAGAAAAGTTCCTGGCTCCTTGAATGCCGTTCCTGGAGACACTGCGATCAATGTGGGAGATATGTCAAGATGTGTGTTTGTTTTGAGGACGGCTCTCTGGAGAGTCTTAGCAAAGAGGTCACAGGGATAATCAGAGCAATTCTCAGAGACACTGAGAACACACTGAGAACAAGCTCGAGAATTCCCTCCTGGCACTTTCCCTGTAGGAGATACCGCAAGACGTTTCTGTAGATTGGGCACAGCGCTCTGCAGGGTGTTAGCAGAGACTTTCCCGGGACAGTGAAACCCTATGTCAGAGACACTGAGAAGAAGCCCCAATGTTCCCTCCAGGCACTTTCAGTGTGGGTGCCTTCTCCACGTGGTTCCTGGTTTCCCTGCAGCGCTGAAGAGAATGTTAACAAAGAGGTAACCGGGACAGTGAAAACAGTACTCAAAGACAGGGAGAGCAAGCTCTCTCTTGGCACTTTGGATGTGGGACATACAGCGAGATGTTTGCTGCTTTTGCGTTTGGCTGTTGGGAGATTTACAGCACAAAGATATCTAGTTGATTTGAAGCAGTTCCGAGAAAGTCTAAACATAATCGCCACTTCTCCCTCCTGGCACTTTCCATGTGGGAGATATAGCAGGATGTATATTGGTTTTGAGGACAACTCAATGGACAGTGTAGGGAGAAAAGTTCCTGGCTCCTTGAATGCCGTTCCTGGAGACACTGCGATCAATGTGGGAGATATGTCAAGATGTGTGTTTGTTTTGAGGACGGCTCTCTGGAGAGTCTTAGCAAAGAGGTCACAGGGATAATCAGAGCAATTCTCAGAGACACTGAGAACAAGCTCGACAATTCCCTCCTGGCACTTTCCCTGTAGGAGATACCGCAAGACGTTTCTGTAGATTGGGCACAGCGCTCTGCAGGGTGTTAGCAGAGACTTTCCCGGGACAGTGAAACCCTATGTCAGAGACACTGAGAAGAAGCCCCAATGTTCCCTCCAGGCACTTTCAGTGTGGGTGCCTTCTCCACGTGGTTCCTGGTTTCCCTGCAGCGCTGAAGAGAATGTTAGCAGAGGAAACCGGGACAGTGAAAACAGTACTCAAAGACAGGGAGAGCAAGCTCTCTCTTGGCACTTTGGATGTGGGACATACAGCGAGATGTTTGCTGCTTTTGTGTTTGGCTGTTGGGAGATTTACAGCACAAAGATATCTAGTTGATTTGAAGCAGTTCCGAGAAAGTCTAAACATAATCGCCACTTCTCCCTCCTGGCACTTTCCATGTGGGAGATATAGCAGGATGTATATTGGTTTTGAGGACAACTCAATGGACAGTGTAGGGAGAAAAGTTCCTGGCTCCTTGAATGCCGTTCCTGGAGACACTGCGATCAATGTGGGAGATATGTCAAGATGTGTGTTTGTTTTGAGGACGGCTCTCTGGAGAGTCTTAGCAAAGAGGTCACAGGGATAATCAGAGCAATTCTCAGAGACACTGAGTACACACTGAGAACAAGCTCGACAATTCCCTCCTGGCACTTTCCCTGTAGGAGGTACCGCAAGACGTTTCTGTAGATTGGGCACAGCGCTCTGCAGGGTGTTAGCAGAGACTTTCCCGGGACAGTGAAACCCTATGTCAGAGACACTGAGAAGAAGCCCCAATGTTCCCTCCAGGCACTTTCAGGGTGGGTGCCTTCTCCACGTGGTTCCTGGTTTCCCTGCAGCGCTGAAGAGAATGTTAACAAAGAGGTAACCGGGACAGCGAAAACAGTACTCAAAGACAGGGAGAGCAAGCTCTCTCTTGGCACTTTGGATGTGGGACATACAGCGAGATGTTTGCTGCTTTTGCGTTTGGCTGTTGGGAGATTTACAGCACAAAGATATCTAGTTGATTTGAAGCAGTTCCGAGAAAGTCTAAACATAATCGCCACTTCTCCCTCCTGGCACTTTCCATGTGGGAGATATAGCAGGATGTATATTGGTTTTGAGGACAACTCAATGGACAGTGTAGGGAGAAAAGTTCCTGGCTCCTTGAATGCCGTTCCTGGAGACACTGCGATCAATGTGGGAGATATGTCAAGATGTGTGTTGGTTTTGAGGACGGCTCTCTGGAGAGTCTTAGCAAAGAGGTCACAGGGATAATCAGAGCAATTCTCAGAGACACTGAGAACAAGCTCGACAATTCCCTCCTGGCACTTTCCCTGTAGGAGATACCGCAAGACGTTTCTGTAGATTGGGCACAGCGCTCTGCAGGGTGTTAGCAGAGACTTTCCCGGGACAGTGAAACCCTATGTCAGAGACACTGAGAAGAAGCCCCAATGTTCCCTCCAGGCACTTTCAGTGTGGGTGCCTTCTCCACGTGGTTCCTGGTTTCCCTGCAGCGCTGAAGAGAATGTTAGCAAAGAGGTAACCGGGACAGTGAAAACAGTACTCAAAGACAGGGAGAGCAAGCTCTCTCTTGGCACTTTGGATGTGGGACATACAGCGAGATGTTTGCTGCTTTTGCGTTTGGCTGTTGGGAGATTTACAGCACAAAGATATCTAGTTGATTTGAAGCAGTTCCGAGAAAGTCTAAACATAATCGCCACTTCTCCCTCCTGGCACTTTCCATGTGGGAGATATAGCAGGATGTATATTGGTTTTGAGGACAACTCAATGGACAGTGTAGGGAGAAAAGTTCCTGGCTCCTTGAATGCCGTTCCTGGAGACACTGCGATCAATGTGGGAGATATGTCAAGATGTGTGTTGGTTTTGAGGACAGCTCTCTGGAGAGTCTTAGCAAAGAGGTCACAGGGATAATCAGAGCAATTCTCAGAGACACTGAGAACAAGCTCGACAATTCCCTCCTGGCACTTTCCCTGTAGGAGATACCGCAAGACGTTTCTGTAGATTGGGCACAGCGCTCTGCAGGGTGTTAGCAGAGACTTTCCCGGGACAGTGAAACCCTATGTCAGAGACACTGAGAAGAAGCCCCAATGTTCCCTCCAGGCACTTTCAGTGTGGGTGCCTTCTCCACGTGGTTCCTGGTTTCCCTGCAGCGCTGAAGAGAATGTTAGCAAAGAGGTAACCGGGACAGTGAAAACAGTACTCAAAGACAGGGAGAGCAAGCTCTCTCTTGGCACTTTGGATGTGGGACATACAGCGAGATGTTTGCTGCTTTTGCGTTTGGCTGTTGGGAGATTTACAGCACAAAGATATCTAGTTGATTTGAAGCAGTTCCGAGAAAGTCTAAACATAATCGCCACTTCTCCCTCCTGGCACTTTCCATGTGGGAGATATAGCAGGATGTATATTGGTTTTGAGGACAACTCAATGGACAGTGTAGGGAGAAAAGTTCCTGGCTCCTTGAATGCCGTTCCTGGAGACACTGCGATCAATGTGGGAGATATGTCAAGATGTGTGTTGGTTTTGAGGACGGCTCTCTGGAGAGTCTTAGCAAAGAGGTCACAGGGATAATCAGAGCAATTCTCAGAGACACTGAGAACACACTGAGAACAAGCTCGACAATTCCCTCCTGGCACTTTCCCTGTAGGAGATACCGCAAGACGTTTCTGTAGATTGGGCACAGCGCTCTGCAGGGTGTTAGCAGAGACTTTCCCGGGACAGTGAAACCCTATGTCAGAGACACTGAGAAGAAGCCCCAATGTTCCCTCCAGGCACTTTCAGTGTGGGTGCCTTCTCCACGTGGTTCCTGGTTTCCCTGCAGCGCTGAAGAGAATGTTAACAAAGAGGTAACCGGGACAGCGAAAACAGTACTCAAAGACAGGGAGAGCAAGCTCTCTCTTGGCACTTTGGATGTGGGACATACAGCGAGATGTTTGCTGCTTTTGCGTTTGGCTGTTGGGAGATTTACAGCACAAAGATATCTAGTTGATTTGAAGCAGTTCCGAGAAAGTCTAAACATAATCGCCACTTCTCCCTCCTGGCACTTTCCATGTGGGAGATATAGCAGGATGTATATTGGTTTTGAGGACAACTCAATGGACAGTGTAGGGAGAAAAGTTCCTGGCTCCTTGAATGCCGTTCCTGGAGACACTGCGATCAATGTGGGAGATATGTCAAGATGTGTGTTTGTTTTGAGGACGGCTCTCTGGAGAGTCTTAGCAAAGAGGTCACAGGGATAATCAGAGCAATTCTCAGAGACACTGAGAACAAGCTCGACAATTCCCTCCTGGCACTTTCCCTGTAGGAGATACCGCAAGACGTTTCTGTAGATTGGGCACAGCGCTCTGCAGGGTGTTAGCAGAGACTTTCCCGGGACAGTGAAACCCTATGTCAGAGACACTGAGAAGAAGCCCCAATGTTCCCTCCAGGCACTTTCAGTGTGGGTGCCTTCTCCACGTGGTTCCTGGTTTCCCTGCAGCGCTGAAGAGAATGTTAGCAGAGGAAACCGGGACAGTGAAAACAGTACTCAAAGACAGGGAGAGCAAGCTCTCTCTTGGCACTTTGGATGTGGGACATACAGCGAGATGTTTGCTGCTTTTGTGTTTGGCTGTTGGGAGATTTACAGCACAAAGATATCTAGTTGATTTGAAGCAGTTCCGAGAAAGTCTAAACATAATCGCCACTTCTCCCTCCTGGCACTTTCCATGTGGGAGATATAGCAGGATGTATATTGGTTTTGAGGACAACTCAATGGACAGTGTAGGGAGAAAAGTTCCTGGCTCCTTGAATGCCGTTCCTGGAGACACTGCGATCAATGTGGGAGATATGTCAAGATGTGTGTTTGTTTTGAGGACGGCTCTCTGGAGAGCCTTAGCAAAGAGGTCACAGGGATAATCAGAGCAATTCTCAGAGACACTGAGAACACACTGAGAACAAGCTCGACAATTCCCTCCTGGCACTTTCCCTGTAGGAGATACCGCAAGACGTTTCTGTAGATTGGGCACAGCGCTCTGCAGGGTGTTAGCAGAGACTTTCCCGGGACAGTGAAACCCTATGTCAGAGACACTGAGAAGAAGCCCCAATGTTCCCTCCAGGCACTTTCAGTGTGGGTGCCTTCTCCACGTGGTTCCTGGTTTCCCTGCAGCGCTGAAGAGAATGTTAACAAAGAGGTAACCGGGACAGCGAAAACAGTACTCAAAGACAGGGAGAGCAAGCTCTCTCTTGGCACTTTGGATGTGGGACATACAGCGAGATGTTTGCTGCTTTTGCGTTTGGCTGTTGGGAGATTTACAGCACAAAGATATCTAGTTGATTTGAAGCAGTTCCGAGAAAGTCTAAACATAATCGCCACTTCTCCCTCCTGGCACTTTCCATGTGGGAGATATAGCAGGATGTATATTGGTTTTGAGGACAACTCAATGGACAGTGTAGGGAGAAAAGTTCCTGGCTCCTTGAATGCCGTTCCTGGAGACACTGCGATCAATGTGGGAGATATGTCAAGATGTGTGTTTGTTTTGAGGACGGCTCTCTGGAGAGTCTTAGCAAAGAGGTCACAGGGATAATCAGAGCAATTCTCAGAGACACTGAGAACAAGCTCGACAATTCCCTCCTGGCACTTTCCCTGTAGGAGATACCGCAAGACGTTTCTGTAGATTGGGCACAGCGCTCTGCAGGGTGTTAGCAGAGACTTTCCCGGGACAGTGAAACCCTATGTCAGAGACACTGAGAAGAAGCCCCAATGTTCCCTCCAGGCACTTTCAGTGTGGGTGCCTTCTCCACGTGGTTCCTGGTTTCCCTGCAGCGCTGAAGAGAATGTTAGCAAAGAGGTAACCGGGACAGTGAAAACAGTACTCAAAGACAGGGAGAGCAAGCTCTCTCTTGGCACTTTGGATGTGGGACATACAGCGAGATGTTTGCTGCTTTTGCGTTTGGCTGTTGGGAGATTTACAGCACAAAGATATCTAGTTGATTTGAAGCAGTTCCGAGAAAGTCTAAACATAATCGCCACTTCTCCCTCCTGGCACTTTCCATGTGGGAGATATAGCAGGATGTATATTGGTTTTGAGGACAACTCAATGGACAGTGTAGGGAGAAAAGTTCCTGGCTCCTTGAATGCCGTTCCTGGAGACACTGCGATCAATGTGGGAGATATGTCAAGATGTGTGTTGGTTTTGAGGACGGCTCTCTGGAGAGTCTTAGCAAAGAGGTCACAGGGATAATCAGAGCAATTCTCAGAGACACTGAGAACAAGCTCGACAATTCCCTCCTGGCACTTTCCCTGTAGGAGATACTGCAAGACGTTTCTGTAGATTGGGCACAGCGCTCTGCAGGGTGTTAGCAGAGACTTTCCCGGGACAGTGAAACCCTATGTCAGAGACACTGAGAAGAAGCCCCAATGTTCCCTCCAGGCACTTTCAGTGTGGGTGCCTTCTCCACGTGGTTCCTGGTTTCCCTGCAGCGCTGAAGACAATGTTAGCAAAGAGGTAACCGGGACAGTGAAAACAGTACTCAAAGACAGGGAGAGCAAGCTCTCTCTTGGCACTTTGGATGTGGGACATACAGCGAGATGTTTGCTGCTTTTGCGTTTGGCTGTTGGGAGATTTACAGCACAAAGATATCTAGTTGATTTGAAGCAGTTCCGAGAAAGTCTAAACATAATCGCCACTTCTCCCTCCTGGCACTTTCCATGTGGGAGATATAGCAGGATGTATATTGGTTTTGAGGACAACTCAATGGACAGTGTAGGGAGAAAAGTTCCTGGCTCCTTGAATGCCGTTCCTGGAGACACTGCGATCAATGTGGGAGATATGTCAAGATGTGTGTTGGTTTTGAGGACGGCTCTCTGGAGAGTCTTAGCAAAGAGGTCACAGGGATAATCAGAGCAATTCTCAGAGACACTGAGAACAAGCTCGACAATTCCCTCCTGGCACTTTCCCTGTAGGAGATACCGCAAGACGTTTCTGTAGATTGGGCACAGCGCTCTGCAGGGTGTTAGCAGAGACTTTCCCGGGACAGTGAAACCCTATGTCAGAGACACTGAGAAGAAGCCCCAGTGTTCCCTCCAGGCACTTTCAGTGTGGGTGCCTTCTCCACGTGGTTCCTGGTTTCCCTGCAGCGCTGAAGAGAATGTTAGCAAAGAGGTAACCGGGACAGTGAAAACAGTACTCAAAGACAGGGAGAGCAAGCTCTCTCTTGGCACTTTGGACGTGGGACATACAGCGAGATGTTTGCTGCTTTTGCGTTTGGCTGTTGGGAGATTTACAGCACAAAGATATCTAGTTGATTTGAAGCAGTTCCGAGAAAGTCTAAACATAATCGCCACTTCTCCCTCCTGGCACTTTCCATGTGGGAGATATAGCAGGATGTATATTGGTTTTGAGGACAACTCAATGGACAGTGTAGGGAGAAAAGTTCCTGGCTCCTTGAATGCCGTTCCTGGAGACACTGCGATCAATGTGGGAGATATGTCAAGATGTGTGTTTGTTTTGAGGACGGCTCTCTGGAGAGTCTTAGCAAAGAGGTCACAGGGATAATCAGAGCAATTCTCAGAGACACTGAGAACAAGCTCGACAATTCCCTCCTGGCACTTTCCCTGTAGGAGATACCGCAAGACGTTTCTGTAGATTGGGCACAGCGCTCTGCAGGGTGTTAGCAGAGACTTTCCCGGGACAGTGAAACCCTATGTCAGAGACACTGAGAAGAAGCCCCAATGTTCCCTCCAGGCACTTTCAGGGTGGGTGCCTTCTCCACGTGGTTCCTGGTTTCCCTGCAGCGCTGAAGAGAATGTTAGCAAAGAGGTAACCGGGACAGTGAAAACAGTACTCAAAGACAGGGAGAGCAAGCTCTCTCTTGGCACTTTGGATGTGGGACATACAGCGAGATGTTTGCTGCTTTTGCGTTTGGCTGTTGGGAGATTTACAGCACAAAGATATCTAGTTGATTTGAAGCAGTTCCGAGAAAGTCTAAACATAATCGCCACTTCTCCCTCCTGGCACTTTCCATGTGGGAGATATAGCAGGATGTATATTGGTTTTGAGGACAACTCAATGGAGAGTGTAGGGAGAAAAGTTCCTGGCTCCTTGAATGCCGTTCCTGGAGACACTGCGATCAATGTGGGAGATATGTCAAGATGTGTGTTGGTTTTGAGGACGGCTCTCTGGAGAGTCTTAGCAAAGAGGTCACAGGGATAATCAGAGCAATTCTCAGAGACACTGAGAACAAGCTCGACAATTCCCTCCTGGCACTTTCCCTGTAGGAGATACCGCAAGACGTTTCTGTAGATTGGGCACAGCGCTCTGCAGGGTGTTAGCAGAGACTTTCCCGGGACAGTGAAACCCTATGTCAGAGACACTGAGAAGAAGCCCCAATGTTCCCTCCAGGCACTTTCAGTGTGGGTGCCTTCTCCACGTGGTTCCTGGTTTCCCTGCAGCGCTGAAGACAATGTTAGCAAAGAGGTAACCGGGACAGTGAAAACAGTACTCAAAGACAGGGAGAGCAAGCTCTCTCTTGGCACTTTGGATGTGGGACATACAGCGAGATGTTTGCTGCTTTTGCGTTTGGCTGTTGGGAGATTTACAGCACAAAGATATCTAGTTGATTTGAAGCAGTTCCGAGAAAGTCTAAACATAATCGCCACTTCTCCCTCCTGGCACTTTCCATGTGGGAGATATAGCAGGATGTATATTGGTTTTGAGGACAACTCAATGGAGAGTGTAGGGAGAAAAGTTCCTGGCTCCTTGAATGCCGTTCCTGGAGACACTGCGATCAATGTGGGAGATATGTCAAGATGTGTGTTTGTTTTGAGGACGGCTCTCTGGAGAGTCTTAGCAAAGAGGTCACAGGGATAATCAGAGCAATTCTCAGAGACACTGAGAACAAGCTCGACAATTCCCTCCTGGCACTTTCCCTGTAGGAGATACCGCAAGACGTTTCTGTAGATTGGGCACAGCGCTCTGCAGGGTGTTAGCAGAGACTTTCCCGGGACAGTGAAACCCTATGTCAGAGACACTGAGAAGAAGCCCCAGTGTTCCCTCCAGGCACTTTCAGTGTGGGTGCCTTCTCCACGTGGTTCCTGGTTTCCCTGCAGCGCTGAAGACAATGTTAGCAAAGAGGTAACCGGGACAGTGAAAACAGTACTCAAAGACAGGGAGAGCAAGCTCTCTCTTGGCACTTTGGATGTGGGACATACAGCGAGATGTTTGCTGCTTTTGCGTTTGGCTGTTGGGAGATTTACAGCACAAAGATATCTAGTTGATTTGAAGCAGTTCCGAGAAAGTCTAAACATAATCGCCACTTCTCCCTCCTGGCACTTTCCATGTGGGAGATATAGCAGGATGTATATTGGTTTTGAGGACAACTCAATGGACAGTGTAGGGAGAAAAGTTCCTGGCTCCTTGAATGCCGTTCCTGGAGACACTGCGATCAATGTGGGAGATATGTCAAGATGTGTGTTTGTTTTGAGGACGGCTCTCTGGAGAGTCTTAGCAAAGAGGTCACAGGGATAATCAGAGCAATTCTCAGAGACACTGAGAACAAGCTCGACAATTCCCTCCTGGCACTTTCCCTGTAGGAGATACCGCAAGACGTTTCTGTAGATTGGGCACAGCGCTCTGCAGGGTGTTAGCAGAGACTTTCCCGGGACAGTGAAACCCTATGTCAGAGACACTGAGAAGAAGCCCCAATGTTCCCTCCAGGCACTTTCAGTGTGGGTGCCTTCTCCACGTGGTTCCTGGTTTCCCTGCAGCGCTGAAGACAATGTTAGCAAAGAGGTAACCGGGACAGTGAAAACAGTACTCAAAGACAGGGAGAGCAAGCTCTCTCTTGGCACTTTGGATGTGGGACATACAGCGAGATGTTTGCTGCTTTTGCGTTTGGCTGTTGGGAGATTTACAGCACAAAGATATCTAGTTGATTTGAAGCAGTTCCGAGAAAGTCTAAACATAATCGCCACTTCTCCCTCCTGGCACTTTCCATGTGGGAGATATAGCAGGATGTATATTGGTTTTGAGGACAACTCAATGGACAGTGTAGGGAGAAAAGT
This sequence comes from Chroicocephalus ridibundus, assembly GCF_963924245.1. Taxonomy (NCBI): domain Eukaryota; kingdom Metazoa; phylum Chordata; class Aves; order Charadriiformes; family Laridae; genus Chroicocephalus; species Chroicocephalus ridibundus. Next base: position 178,969 of record NW_026961322.1, read on the forward strand.
TCCTGGCTCCTTGAATGCCGTTCCTGGAGACACTGCGATCAATGTGGGAGATATGTCAAGATGTGTGTTTGTTTTGAGGACGGCTCTCTGGAGAGTCTTAGCAAAGAGGTCACAGGGATAATCAGAGCAATTCTCAGAGACACTGAGAACAAGCTCGACAATTCCCTCCTGGCACTTTCCCTGTAGGAGATACCGCAAGACGTTTCTGTAGATTGGGCACAGCGCTCTGCAGGGTGTTAGCAGAGACTTTCCCGGGACAGTGAAACCCTATGTCAGAGACACTGAGAAGAAGCCCCAATGTTCCCTCCAGGCACTTTCAGTGTGGGTGCCTTCTCCACGTGGTTCCTGGTTTCCCTGCAGCGCTGAAGAGAATGTTAGCAAAGAGGTAACCGGGACAGTGAAAACAGTACTCAAAGACAGGGAGAGCAAGCTCTCTCTTGGCACTTTGGATGTGGGACATACAGCGAGATGTTTGCTGCTTTTGCGTTTGGCTGTTGGGAGATTTACAGCACAAAGATATCTAGTTGATTTGAAGCAGTTCCGAGAAAGTCTAAACATAATCGCCACTTCTCCCTCCTGGCACTTTCCATGTGGGAGATATAGCAGGATGTATATTGGTTTTGAGGACAACTCAATGGACAGTGTAGGGAGAAAAGTTCCTGGCTCCTTGAATGCCGTTCCTGGAGACACTGCGATCAATGTGGGAGATATGTCAAGATGTGTGTTTGTTTTGAGGACGGCTCTCTGGAGAGTCTTAGCAAAGAGGTCACAGGGATAATCAGAGCAATTCTCAGAGACACTGAGAACAAGCTCGACAATTCCCTCCTGGCACTTTCCCTGTAGGAGATACCGCAAGACGTTTCTGTAGATTGGGCACAGCGCTCTGCAGGGTGTTAGCAGAGACTTTCCCGGGACAGTGAAACCCTATGTCAGAGACACTGAGAAGAAGCCCCAATGTTCCCTCCAGGCACTTTCAGTGTGGGTGCCTTCTCCACGTGGTTCCTGGTTTCCCTGCAGCGCTGAAGAGAATGTTAGCAAAGAGGTAACCGGGACAGTGAAAACAGTACTCAAAGACAGGGAGAGCAAGCTCTCTCTTGGCACTTTGGATGTGGGACATACAGCGAGATGTTTGCTGCTTTTGCGTTTGGCTGTTGGGAGATTTACAGCACAAAGATATCTAGTTGATTTGAAGCAGTTCCGAGAAAGTCTAAACATAATCGCCACTTCTCCCTCCTGGCACTTTCCATGTGGGAGATATAGCAGGATGTATATTGGTTTTGAGGACAACTCAATGGACAGTGTAGGGAGAAAAGTTCCTGGCTCCTTGAATGCCGTTCCTGGAGACACTGCGATCAATGTGGGAGATATGTCAAGATGTGTGTTGGTTTTGAGGACGGCTCTCTGGAGAGTCTTAGCAAAGAGGTCACAGGGATAATCAGAGCAATTCTCAGAGACACTGAGAACAAGCTCGACAATTCCCTCCTGGCACTTTCCCTGTAGGAGATACCGCAAGACGTTTCTGTAGATTGGGCACAGCGCTCTGCAGGGTGTTAGCAGAGACTTTCCCGGGACAGTGAAACCCTATGTCAGAGACACTGAGAAGAAGCCCCAATGTTCCCTCCAGGCACTTTCAGTGTGGGTGCCTTCTCCACGTGGTTCCTGGTTTCCCTGCAGCGCTGAAGAGAATGTTAGCAAAGAGGTAACCGGGACAGTGAAAACAGTACTCAAAGACAGGGAGAGCAAGCTCTCTCTTGGCACTTTGGATGTGGGACATACAGCGAGATGTTTGCTGCTTTTGCGTTTGGCTGTTGGGAGATTTACAGCACAAAGATATCTAGTTGATTTGAAGCAGTTCCGAGAAAGTCTAATCATAATCGCCACTTCTCCCTCCTGGCACTTTCCATGTGGGAGATATAGCAGGATGTATATTGGTTTTGAGGACAACTCAATGGACAGTGTAGGGAGAAAAGTTCCTGGCTCCTTGAATGCCGTTCCTGGAGACACTGCGATCAATGTGGGAGATATGTCAAGATGTGTGTTGGTTTTGAGGACGACTCTCTGGAGAGTCTTAGCAAAGAGGTCACAGGGATAATCAGAGCAATTCTCAGAGACACTGAGAACAAGCTCGACAATTCCCTCCTGGCACTTTCCCTGTAGGAGATACCGCAAGACGTTTCTGTAGATTGGGCACAGCGCTCTGCAGGGTGTTAGCAGAGACTTTCCCGGGACAGTGAAACCCTATGTCAGAGACACTGAGAAGAAGCCCCAATGTTCCCTCCAGGCACTTTCAGTGTGGGTGCCTTCTCCACGTGGTTCCTGGTTTCCCTGCAGCGCTGAAGAGAATGTTAGCAAAGAGGTAACCGGGACAGTGAAAACAGTACTCAAAGACAGGGAGAGCAAGCTCTCTCTTGGCACTTTGGATGTGGGACATACAGCGAGATGTTTGCTGCTTTTGCGTTTGGCTGTTGGGAGATTTACAGCACAAAGATATCTAGTTGATTTGAAGCAGTTCCGAGAAAGTCTAAACATAATCGCCACTTCTCCCTCCTGGCACTTTCCATGTGGGAGATATAGCAGGATGTATATTGGTTTTGAGGACAACTCAATGGACAGTGTAGGGAGAAAAGTTCCTGGCTCCTTGAATGCCGTTCCTGGAGACACTGCGATCAATGTGGGAGATATGTCAAGATGTGTGTTTGTTTTGAGGACGGCTCTCTGGAGAGTCTTAGCAAAGAGGTCACAGGGATAATCAGAGCAATTCTCAGAGACACTGAGAACAAGCTCGACAATTCCCTCCTGGCACTTTCCCTGTAGGAGATACCGCAAGACGTTTCTGTAGATTGGGCACAGCGCTCTGCAGGGTGTTAGCAGAGACTTTCCCGGGACAGTGAAACCCTATGTCAGAGACACTGAGAAGAAGCCCCAATGTTCCCTCCAGGCACTTTCAGTGTGGGTGCCTTCTCCACGTGGTTCCTGGTTTCCCTGCAGCGCTGAAGAGAATGTTAGCAAAGAGGTAACCGGGACAGTGAAAACAGTACTCAAAGACAGGGAGAGCAAGCTCTCTCTTGGCACTTTGGATGTGGGACATACAGCGAGATGTTTGCTGCTTTTGCGTTTGGCTGTTGGGAGATTTACAGCACAAAGATATCTAGTTGATTTGAAGCAGTTCCGAGAAAGTCTAAACATAATCGCCACTTCTCCCTCCTGGCACTTTCCATGTGGGAGATATAGCAGGATGTATATTGGTTTTGAGGACAACTCAATGGACAGTGTAGGGAGAAAAGTTCCTGGCTCCTTGAATGCCGTTCCTGGAGACACTGCGATCAATGTGGGAGATATGTCAAGATGTGTGTTTGTTTTGAGGACGGCTCTCTGGAGAGTCTTAGCAAAGAGGTCACAGGGATAATCAGAGCAATTCTCAGAGACACTGAGAACAAGCTCGACAATTCCCTCCTGGCACTTTCCCTGTAGGAGATACCGCAAGACGTTTCTGTAGATTGGGCACAGCGCTCTGCAGGGTGTTAGCAGAGACTTTCCCGGGACAGTGAAACCCTATGTCAGAGACACTGAGAAGAAGCCCCAATGTTCCCTCCAGGCACTTTCAGTGTGGGTGCCTTCTCCACGTGGTTCCTGGTTTCCCTGCAGCGCTGAAGAGAATGTTAGCAGAGGTAACCGGGACAGTGAAAACAGTACTCAAAGAGAGGGAGAGCAAGCTCTCTCTTGGCACTTTGGATGTGGGACATACAGCGAGATGTTTGCTGCTTTTGCGTTTGGCTGTTGGGAGATTTACAGCACAAAGATATCTAGTTGATTTGAAGCAGTTCCGAGAAAGTCTAAACATAATCGCCACTTCTCCCTCCTGGCACTTTCCATGTGGGAGATATAGCAGGATGTATATTGGTTTTGAGGACAACTCAATGGACAGTGTAGGGAGAAAAGTTCCTGGCTCCTTGAATGCCGTTCCTGGAGACACTGCGATCAATGTGGGAGATATGTCAAGATGTGTGTTGGTTTTGAGGACGGCTCTCTGGAGAGTCTTAGCAAAGAGGTCACAGGGATAATCAGAGCAATTCTCAGAGACACTGAGAACACACTGAGAACAAGCTCGACAATTCCCTCCTGGCACTTTCCCTGTAGGAGATACCGCAAGACGTTTCTGTAGATTGGGCACAGCGCTCTGCAGGGTGTTAGCAGAGACTTTCCCGGGACAGTGAAACCCTATGTCAGAGACACTGAGAAGAAGCCCCAATGTTCCCTCCAGGCACTTTCAGTGTGGGTGCCTTCTCCACGTGGTTCCTGGTTTCCCTGCAGCGCTGAAGAGAATGTTAGCAAAGAGGTAACCGGGACAGTGAAAACAGTACTCAAAGACAGGGAGAGCAAGCTCTGTCTTGGCACTTTGGATGTGGGACATACAGCGAGATGTTTGCTGCTTTTGCGTTTGGCTGTTGGGAGATTTACAGCACAAAGATATCTAGTTGATTTGAAGCAGTTCCGAGAAAGTCTAAACATAATCGCCACTTCTCCCTCCTGGCACTTTCCATGTGGGAGATATAGCAGGATGTATATTGGTTTTGAGGACAACTCAATGGACAGTGTAGGGAGAAAAGTTCCTGGCTCCTTGAATGCCGTTCCTGGAGACACTGCGATCAATGTGGGAGATATGTCAAGATGTGTGTTGGTTTTGAGGACGACTCTCTGGAGAGTCTTAGCAAAGAGGTCACAGGGATAATCAGAGCAATTCTCAGAGACACTGAGAACAAGCTCGACAATTCCCTCCTGGCACTTTCCCTGTAGGAGATACCGCAAGACGTTTCTGTAGATTGGGCACAGCGCTCTGCAGGGTGTTAGCAGAGACTTTCCCGGGACAGTGAAACCCTATGTCAGAGACACTGAGAAGAAGCCCCAATGTTCCCTCCAGGCACTTTCAGTGTGGGTGCCTTCTCCACGTGGTTCCTGGTTTCCCTGCAGCGCTGAAGAGAATGTTAGCAAAGAGGTAACCGGGACAGTGAAAACAGTACTCAAAGAGAGGGAGAGCAAGCTCTCTCTTGGCACTTTGGATGTGGGACATACAGCGAGATGTTTGCTGCTTTTGCGTTTGGCTGTTGGGAGATTTACAGCACAAAGATATCTAGTTGATTTGAAGCAGTTCCGAGAAAGTCTAAACATAATCGCCACTTCTCCCTCCTGGCACTTTCCATGTGGGAGATATAGCAGGATGTATATTGGTTTTGAGGACAACTCAATGGACAGTGTAGGGAGAAAAGTTCCTGGCTCCTTGAATGCCGTTCCTGGAGACACTGCGATCAATGTGGGAGATATGTCAAGATGTGTGTTTGTTTTGAGGACGGCTCTCTGGAGAGTCTTAGCAAAGAGGTCACAGGGATAATCAGAGCAATTCTCAGAGACACTGAGAACAAGCTCGACAATTCCCTCCTGGCACTTTCCCTGTAGGAGATACCGCAAGACGTTTCTGTAGATTGGGCACAGCGCTCTGCAGGGTGTTAGCAGAGACTTTCCCGGGACAGTGAAACCCTATGTCAGAGACACTGAGAAGAAGCCCCAATGTTCCCTCCAGGCACTTTCAGTGTGGGTGCCTTCTCCACGTGGTTCCTGGTTTCCCTGCAGCGCTGAAGAGAATGTTAGCAAAGAGGTAACCGGGACAGTGAAAACAGTACTCAAAGACAGGGAGAGCAAGCTCTCTCTTGGCACTTTGGATGTGGGACATACAGCGAGATGTTTGCTGCTTTTGCGTTTGGCTGTTGGGAGATTTACAGCACAAAGATATCTAGTTGATTTGAAGCAGTTCCGAGAAAGTCTAAACATAATCGCCACTTCTCCCTCCTGGCACTTTCCATGTGGGAGATATAGCAGGATGTATATTGGTTTTGAGGACAACTCAATGGACAGTGTAGGGAGAAAAGTTCCTGGCTCCTTGAATGCCGTTCCTGGAGACACTGCGATCAATGTGGGAGATATGTCAAGATGTGTGTTTGTTTTGAGGACGGCTCTCTGGAGAGTCTTAGCAAAGAGGTCACAGGGATAATCAGAGCAATTCTCAGAGACACTGAGAACAAGCTCGACAATTCCCTCCTGGCACTTTCCCTGTAGGAGATACCGCAAGACGTTTCTGTAGATTGGGCACAGCGCTCTGCAGGGTGTTAGCAGAGACTTTCCCGGGACAGTGAAACCCTATGTCAGAGACACTGAGAAGAAGCCCCAATGTTCCCTCCAGGCACTTTCAGTGTGGGTGCCTTCTCCACGTGGTTCCTGGTTTCCCTGCAGCGCTGAAGAGAATGTTAGCAGAGGAAACCGGGACAGTGAAAACAGTACTCAAAGAGAGGGAGAGCAAGCTCTCTCTTGGCACTTTGGATGTGGGACATACAGCGAGATGTTTGCTGCTTTTGCGTTTGGCTGTTGGGAGATTTACAGCACAAAGATATCTAGTTGATTTGAAGCAGTTCCGAGAAAGTCTAAACATAATCGCCACTTCTCCCTCCTGGCACTTTCCATGTGGGAGATATAGCAGGATGTATATTGGTTTTGAGGACAACTCAATGGACAGTGTAGGGAGAAAAGTTCCTGGCTCCTTGAATGCCGTTCCTGGAGACACTGCGATCAATGTGGGAGATATGTCAAGATGTGTGTTGGTTTTGAGGACGGCTCTCTGGAGAGTCTTAGCAAAGAGGTCACAGGGATAATCAGAGCAATTCTCAGAGACACTGAGAACACACTGAGAACAAGCTCGACAATTCCCTCCTGGCACTTTCCCTGTAGGAGATACCGCAAGACGTTTCTGTAGATTGGGCACAGCGCTCTGCAGGGTGTTAGCAGAGACTTTCCCGGGACAGTGAAACCCTATGTCAGAGACACTGAGAAGAAGCCCCAATGTTCCCTCCAGGCACTTTCAGTGTGGGTGCCTTCTCCACGTGGTTCCTGGTTTCCCTGCAGCGCTGAAGAGAATGTTAGCAAAGAGGTAACCGGGACAGTGAAAACAGTACTCAAAGACAGGGAGAGCAAGCTCTCTCTTGGCACTTTGGATGTGGGACATACAGCGAGATGTTTGCTGCTTTTGCGTTTGGCTGTTGGGAGATTTACAGCACAAAGATATCTAGTTGATTTGAAGCAGTTCCGAGAAAGTCTAAACATAATCGCCACTTCTCCCTCCTGGCACTTTCCATGTGGGAGATATAGCAGGATGTATATTGGTTTTGAGGACAACTCAATGGACAGTGTAGGGAGAAAAGTTCCTGGCTCCTTGAATGCCGTTCCTGGAGACACTGCGATCAATGTGGGAGATATGTCAAGATGTGTGTTGGTTTTGAGGACGACTCTCTGGAGAGTCTTAGCAAAGAGGTCACAGGGATAATCAGAGCAATTCTCAGAGACACTGAGAACAAGCTCGACAATTCCCTCCTGGCACTTTCCCTGTAGGAGATACCGCAAGACGTTTCTGTAGATTGGGCACAGCGCTCTGCAGGGTGTTAGCAGAGACTTTCCCGGGACAGTGAAACCCTATGTCAGAGACACTGAGAAGAAGCCCCAATGTTCCCTCCAGGCACTTTCAGTGTGGGTGCCTTCTCCACGTGGTTCCTGGTTTCCCTGCAGCGCTGAAGAGAATGTTAGCAAAGAGGTAACCGGGACAGTGAAAACAGTACTCAAAGAGAGGGAGAGCAAGCTCTCTCTTGGCACTTTGGATGTGGGACATACAGCGAGATGTTTGCTGCTTTTGCGTTTGGCTGTTGGGAGATTTACAGCACAAAGATATCTAGTTGATTTGAAGCAGTTCCGAGAAAGTCTAAACATAATCGCCACTTCTCCCTCCTGGCACTTTCCATGTGGGAGATATAGCAGGATGTATATTGGTTTTGAGGACAACTCAATGGACAGTGTAGGGAGAAAAGTTCCTGGCTCCTTGAATGCCGTTCCTGGAGACACTGCGATCAATGTGGGAGATATGTCAAGATGTGTGTTTGTTTTGAGGACGGCTCTCTGGAGAGTCTTAGCAAAGAGGTCACAGGGATAATCAGAGCAATTCTCAGAGACACTGAGAACAAGCTCGACAATTCCCTCCTGGCACTTTCCCTGTAGGAGATACCGCAAGATGTTTCTGTAGATTGGGCACAGCGCTCTGCAGGGTGTTAGCAGAGACTTTCCCGGGACAGTGAAACCCTATGTCAGAGACACTGAGAAGAAGCCCCAATGTTCCCTCCAGGCACTTTCAGTGTGGGTGCCTTCTCCACGTGGTTCCTGGTTTCCCTGCAGCGCTGAAGAGAATGTTAGCAAAGAGGTAACCGGGACAGTGAAAACAGTACTCAAAGAGAGGGAGAGCAAGTTCTCTCTTGGCACTTTGGATGTGGGACATACAGCGAGATGTTTGCTGCTTTTGCGTTTGGCTGTTGGGAGATTTACAGCACAAAGATATCTAGTTGATTTGAAGCAGTTCCGAGAAAGTCTAAACATAATCGCCACTTCTCCCTCCTGGCACTTTCCATGTGGGAGATATAGCAGGATGTATATTGGTTTTGAGGACAACTCAATGGACAGTGTAGGGAGAAAAGTTCCTGGCTCCTTGAATGCCGTTCCTGGAGACACTGCGATCAATGTGGGAGATATGTCAAGATGTGTGTTTGTTTTGAGGACGGCTCTCTGGAGAGTCTTAGCAAAGAGGTCACAGGGATAATCAGAGCAATTCTCAGAGACACTGAGAACAAGCTCGACAATTGAGAACAGGCGAGGTGCCTGCGGACTGGAGGAAAGCCAATGTCACTCCAGTCTTCAAGAAAGGCAAGAAGGAGGAGCCGGGGAACTACAGGCCGGTCAGCCTCACCTCCATCCCTGGAAAGATGATGGAACAGCTCGTTCTGGGTGTCATCTCAAGGCGCGTGGAGGAAAGGAAAGCTATCAGAAGTACTCAGCATGGATTCACCAGGGGGAAATCATGTCTGACTAACCTGATAGCCTTCTACGATGGCATGACTAGATGGATAGATGAGGGGAGGGCGGTAGATGTGGTCTACCTTGACTTAAGCAAGGCGTTTGACACGGTCTCCCACAGCATCCTCATAGGGAAGCTTAGGAAGTGTGGGTTAGATGAATGGACAGTGGGGTGGATAGAAAACTGGTTGAAAGATAGAGCTCAGAGGGTTGTGATTAGGGGCACAGAGTCTAGTTGGAGACCAGTGACGAGTGGTGTTCCCCAGGGGTCAGTACTGGGTCCAGTCCTGTTCAACATATTCATCAATGACCTGGATGAGGGGATAGAGTGCACCCTCAGCAAGTTTGCTGATGACACCAAGCTGGGTGGGGTGGCTGACACACCGGAAGGCTGTGCCGCCATACAGAGAGACCTGGACAGGTTGGAGATCTGGGCAGAGAGAAACCTTATGAAGTTCAACAAGGGCAAGTGTAGGGTGCTGCACCTGGGGAGGAACAACCCCATGCACCAGTACAGGTTGGGTGCTGACCTGCTGGAGAGCAGCTCTGTGGAAAGAGACCTGGGAGTCCTGGTGGACAACAGGATGACCATGAGTCAGCAATGTGCCCTTGTGGCCAAGAAGGCCAATGGCATCCTGGGGTGCATCAAGAGGAGCGTGGCCAGCAGGTCAAGGGAGGTCATCCTCCCCCTCTACTCTGCCTTGGTGAGACCGCACCTGGAGTACTGTGTCCAGTTCTGGGCTCCCCGGTTCAAGAGGGACAGGGAACTGCTGGAAAGGGTGCAGCGGAGGGCTACGAGGATGATTAGGGGACTGGAACACCTCTCTTATGAGGAAAGGCTGAGGGATTTGGGTCTCTTCAGTCTGGAAAAAAGACGTCTGAGGGGTGACCTTATCAACGCTTATAAATACTTAAAGGGTGGGTGTCAGGACGATGGGGCGAGGCTCTTTTCAGTGGTGCCCGGGGACAGGACAAGAGGCAATGGGCACAAACTGGAACATAGGAAGTTCCACCTAAACATGAGGAGGAACTTCTTTACCCTGAGGGTGGCAGAGCACTGGAACAGGCTGCCCAGAGAGGTGGTGGAGTCTCCATCTCTGGAGACATTCAAAACCCACCTGGACGTGTTCCTGTGTAACCTGCTCTAGGTGACCCTGCTCTGGCAGGGGGGTTGGACTAGATGATCTCCAGAGGTCCCTTCCAACCCTATGATTCTATGATTCTATGATTCTAATTCCCTCCTGGCACTTTCCCTGTAGGAGATACCGCAAGACGTTTCTGTAGATTGGGCACAGCGCTCTGCAGGGTGTTAGCAGAGACTTTCCCGGGACAGTGAAACCCTATGTCAGAGACACTGAGAAGAAGCCCCAATGTTCCCTCCAGGCACTTTCAGTGTGGGTGCCTTCTCCACGTGGTTCCTGGTTTCCCTGCAGCGCTGAAGAGAATGTTAGCAGAGGAAACCGGGACAGTGAAAACAGTACTCAAAGAGAGGGAGAGCAAGCTCTCTCTTGGCACTTTGGATGTGGGACATACAGCGAGATGTTTGCTGCTTTTGCGTTTGGCTGTTGGGAGATTTACAGCACAAAGATATCTAGTTGATTTGAAGCAGTTCCGAGAAAGTCTAAACATAATCGCCACTTCTCCCTCCTGGCACTTTCCATGTGGGAGATATAGCAGGATGTATATTGGTTTTGAGGACAACTCAATGGACAGTGTAGGGAGAAAAGTTCCTGGCTCCTTGAATGCCGTTCCTGGAGACACTGCGATCAATGTGGGAGATATGTCAAGATGTGTGTTTGTTTTGAGGACGGCTCTCTGGAGAGTCTTAGCAAAGAGGTCACAGGGATAATCAGAGCAATTCTCAGAGACACTGAGAACAAGCTCGACAATTCCCTCCTGGCACTTTCCCTGTAGGAGATACCGCAAGACGTTTCTGTAGATTGGGCACAGCGCTCTGCAGGGTGTTAGCAGAGACTTTCCCGGGACAGTGAAACCCTATGTCAGAGACACTGAGAAGAAGCCCCAATGTTCCCTCCAGGCACTTTCAGGGTGGGTGCCTTCTCCACGTGGTTCCTGGTTTCCCTGCAGCGCTGAAGAGAATGTTAGCAAAGAGGTAACCGGGACAGTGAAAACAGTACTCAAAGACAGGGAGAGCAAGCTCTCTCTTGGCACTTTGGATGTGGGACATACAGCGAGATGTTTGCTGCTTTTGCGTTTGGCTGTTGGGAGATTTACAGCACAAAGATATCTAGTTGATTTGAAGCAGTTCCGAGAAAGTCTAAACATAATCCCCACTTCTCCCTCCTGGCACTTTCCATGTGGGAGATATAGCAGGATGTATATTGGTTTTGAGGACAACTCAATGGACAGTGTAGGGAGAAAAGTTCCTGGCTCCTTGAATGCCGTTCCTGGAGACACTGCGATCAATGTGGGAGATATGTCAAGATGTGTGTTTGTTTTGAGGACGGCTCTCTGGAGAGTCTTAGCAAAGAGGTCACAGGGATAATCAGAGCAATTCTCAGAGACACTGAGAACAAGCTCGACAATTCCCTCCTGGCACTTTCCCTGTAGGAGATACCGCAAGACGTTTCTGTAGATTGGGCACAGCGCTCTGCAGGGTGTTAGCAGAGACTTTCCCGGGACAGTGAAACCCTATGTCAGAGACACTGAGAAGAAGCCCCAATGTTCCCTCCAGGCACTTTCAGTGTGGGTGCCTTCTCCACGTGGTTCCTGGTTTCCCTGCAGCGCTGAAGAGAATGTTAGCAGAGGAAACCGGGACAGTGAAAACAGTACTCAAAGAGAGGGAGAGCAAGCTCTCTCTTGGCACTTTGGATGTGGGACATACAGCGAGATGTTTGCTGCTTTTGCGTTTGGCTGTTGGGAGATTTACAGCACAAAGATATCTAGTTGATTTGAAGCAGTTCCGAGAAAGTCTAAACATAATCGCCACTTCTCCCTCCTGGCACTTTCCATGTGGGAGATATAGCAGGATGTATATTGGTTTTGAGGACAACTCAATGGAGAGTGTAGGGAGAAAAGTTCCTGGCTCCTTGAATGCCGTTCCTGGAGACACTGCGATCAATGTGGGAGATATGTCAAGATGTGTGTTGGTTTTGAGGACGGCTCTCTGGAGAGTCTTAGCAAAGAGGTCACAGGGATAATCAGAGCAATTCTCAGAGACACTGAGAACACACTGAGAACAAGCTCGACAATTCCCTCCTGGCACTTTCCCTGTAGGAGATACCGCAAGACGTTTCTGTAGATTGGGCACAGCGCTCTGCAGGGTGTTAGCAGAGACTTTCCCGGGACAGTGAAACCCTATGTCAGAGACACTGAGAAGAAGCCCCAATGTTCCCTCCAGGCACTTTCAGTGTGGGTGCCTTCTCCACGTGGTTCCTGGTTTCCCTGCAGCGCTGAAGAGAATGTTAGCAGAGGAAACCGGGACAGTGAAAACAGTACTCAAAGAGAGGGAGAGCAAGCTCTCTCTTGGCACTTTGGATGTGGGACATACAGCGAGATGTTTGCTGCTTTTGCGTTTGGCTGTTGGGAGATTTACAGCACAAAGATATCTAGTTGATTTGAAGCAGTTCCGAGAAAGTCTAAACATAATCGCCACTTCTCCCTCCTGGCACTTTCCATGTGGGAGATATAGCAGGATGTATATTGGTTTTGAGGACAACTCAATGGACAGTGTAGGGAGAAAAGTTCCTGGCTCCTTGAATGCCGTTCCTGGAGACACTGCGATCAATGTGGGAGATATGTCAAGATGTGTGTTTGTTTTGAGGACGGCTCTCTGGAGAGTCTTAGCAAAGAGGTCACAGGGATAATCAGAGCAATTCTCAGAGACACTGAGAACAAGCTCGACAATTCCCTCCTGGCACTTTCCCTGTAGGAGATACCGCAAGACGTTTCTGTAGATTGGGCACAGCGCTCTGCAGGGTGTTAGCAGAGACTTTCCCGGGACAGTGAAACCCTATGTCAGAGACACTGAGAAGAAGCCCCAATGTTCCCTCCAGGCACTTTCAGGGTGGGTGCCTTCTCCACGTGGTTCCTGGTTTCCCTGCAGCGCTGAAGAGAATGTTAGCAAAGAGGTAACCGGGACAGTGAAAACAGTACTCAAAGACAGGGAGAGCAAGCTCTCTCTTGGCACTTTGGATGTGGGACATACAGCGAGATGTTTGCTGCTTTTGCGTTTGGCTGTTGGGAGATTTACAGCACAAAGATATCTAGTTGATTTGAAGCAGTTCCGAGAAAGTCTAAACATAATCCCCACTTCTCCCTCCTGGCACTTTCCATGTGGGAGATATAGCAGGATGTATATTGGTTTTGAGGACAACTCAATGGACAGTGTAGGGAGAAAAGTTCCTGGCTCCTTGAATGCCGTTCCTGGAGACACTGCGATCAATGTGGGAGATATGTCAAGATGTGTGTTTGTTTTGAGGACGGCTCTCTGGAGAGTCTTAGCAAAGAGGTCACAGGGATAATCAGAGCAATTCTCAGAGACACTGAGAACAAGCTCGACAATTCCCTCCTGGCACTTTCCCTGTAGGAGATACCGCAAGACGTTTCTGTAGATTGGGCACAGCGCTCTGCAGGGTGTTAGCAGAGACTTTCCCGGGACAGTGAAACCCTATGTCAGAGACACTGAGAAGAAGCCCCAATGTTCCCTCCAGGCACTTTCAGTGTGGGTGCCTTCTCCACGTGGTTCCTGGTTTCCCTGCAGCGCTGAAGAGAATGTTAGCAGAGGAAACCGGGACAGTGAAAACAGTACTCAAAGAGAGGGAGAGCAAGCTCTCTCTTGGCACTTTGGATGTGGGACATACAGCGAGATGTTTGCTGCTTTTGCGTTTGGCTGTTGGGAGATTTACAGCACAAAGATATCTAGTTGATTTGAAGCAGTTCCGAGAAAGTCTAAACATAATCGCCACTTCTCCCTCCTGGCACTTTCCATGTGGGAGATATAGCAGGATGTATATTGGTTTTGAGGACAACTCAATGGAGAGTGTAGGGAGAAAAGTTCCTGGCTCCTTGAATGCCGTTCCTGGAGACACTGCGATCAATGTGGGAGATATGTCAAGATGTGTGTTGGTTTTGAGGACGGCTCTCTGGAGAGTCTTAGCAAAGAGGTCACAGGGATAATCAGAGCAATTCTCAGAGACACTGAGAACACACTGAGAACAAGCTCGACAATTCCCTCCTGGCACTTTCCCTGTAGGAGATACCGCAAGACGTTTCTGTAGATTGGGCACAGCGCTCTGCAGGGTGTTAGCAGAGACTTTCCCGGGACAGTGAAACCCTATGTCAGAGACACTGAGAAGAAGCCCCAATGTTCCCTCCAGGCACTTTCAGTGTGGGTGCCTTCTCCACGTGGTTCCTGGTTTCCCTGCAGCGCTGAAGAGAATGTTAGCAAAGAGGTAACCGGGACAGTGAAAACAGTACTCAAAGACAGGGAGAGCAAGCTCTCTCTTGGCACTTTGGATGTGGGACATACAGCGAGATGTTTGCTGCTTTTGCGTTTGGCTGTTGGGAGATTTACAGCACAAAGATATCTAGTTGATTTGAAGCAGTTCCGAGAAAGTCTAAACATAATCGCCACTTCTCCCTCCTGGCACTTTCCATGTGGGAGATATAGCAGGATGTATATTGGTTTTGAGGACAACTCAATGGACAGTGTAGGGAGAAAAGTTCCTGGCTCCTTGAATGCCGTTCCTGGAGACACTGCGATCAATGTGGGAGATATGTCAAGATGTGTGTTGGTTTTGAGGACGACTCTCTGGAGAGTCTTAGCAAAGAGGTCACAGGGATAATCAGAGCAATTCTCAGAGACACTGAGAACAAGCTCGACAATTCCCTCCTGGCACTTTCCCTGTAGGAGATACCGCAAGACGTTTCTGTAGATTGGGCACAGCGCTCTGCAGGGTGTTAGCAGAGACTTTCCCGGGACAGTGAAACCCTATGTCAGAGACACTGAGAAGAAGCCCCAATGTTCCCTCCAGGCACTTTCAGTGTGGGTGCCTTCTCCACGTGGTTCCTGGTTTCCCTGCAGCGCTGAAGAGAATGTTAGCAAAGAGGTAACCGGGACAGTGAAAACAGTACTCAAAGAGAGGGAGAGCAAGCTCTCTCTTGGCACTTTGGATGTGGGACATACAGCGAGATGTTTGCTGCTTTTGCGTTTGGCTGTTGGGAGATTTACAGCACAAAGATATCTAGTTGATTTGAAGCAGTTCCGAGAAAGTCTAAACATAATCGCCACTTCTCCCTCCTGGCACTTTCCATGTGGGAGATATAGCAGGATGTATATTGGTTTTGAGGACAACTCAATGGACAGTGTAGGGAGAAAAGTTCCTGGCTCCTTGAATGCCGTTCCTGGAGACACTGCGATCAATGTGGGAGATATGTCAAGATGTGTGTTTGTTTTGAGGACGGCTCTCTGGAGAGTCTTAGCAAAGAGGTCACAGGGATAATCAGAGCAATTCTCAGAGACACTGAGAACAAGCTCGACAATTCCCTCCTGGCACTTTCCCTGTAGGAGATACCGCAAGATGTTTCTGTAGATTGGGCACAGCGCTCTGCAGGGTGTTAGCAGAGACTTTCCCGGGACAGTGAAACCCTATGTCAGAGACACTGAGAAGAAGCCCCAATGTTCCCTCCAGGCACTTTCAGTGTGGGTGCCTTCTCCACGTGGTTCCTGGTTTCCCTGCAGCGCTGAAGAGAATGTTAGCAAAGAGGTAACCGGGACAGTGAAAACAGTACTCAAAGACAGGGAGAGCAAGTTCTCTCTTGGCACTTTGGATGTGGGACATACAGCGAGATGTTTGCTGCTTTTGCGTTTGGCTGTTGGGAGATTTACAGCACAAAGATATCTAGTTGATTTGAAGCAGTTCCGAGAAAGTCTAAACATAATCGCCACTTCTCCCTCCTGGCACTTTCCATGTGGGAGATATAGCAGGATGTATATTGGTTTTGAGGACAACTCAATGGACAGTGTAGGGAGAAAAGTTCCTGGCTCCTTGAATGCCGTTCCTGGAGACACTGCGATCAATGTGGGAGATATGTCAAGATGTGTGTTTGTTTTGAGGACGGCTCTCTGGAGAGTCTTAGCAAAGAGGTCACAGGGATAATCAGAGCAATTCTCAGAGACACTGAGAACAAGCTCGACAATTGAGAACAGGCGAGGTGCCTGCGGACTGGAGGAAAGCCAATGTCACTCCAGTCTTCAAGAAAGGCAAGAAGGAGGAGCCGGGGAACTACAGGCCGGTCAGCCTCACCTCCATCCCTGGAAAGATGATGGAACAGCTCGTTCTGGGTGTCATCTCAAGGCGCGTGGAGGAAAGGAAAGCTATCAGAAGTACTCAGCATGGATTCACCAGGGGGAAATCATGTCTGACTAACCTGATAGCCTTCTACGATGGCATGACTAGATGGATAGATGAGGGGAGGGCGGTAGATGTGGTCTACCTTGACTTAAGCAAGGCGTTTGACACGGTCTCCCACAGCATCCTCATAGGGAAGCTTAGGAAGTGTGGGTTAGATGAATGGACAGTGGGGTGGATAGAAAACTGGTTGAAAGATAGAGCTCAGAGGGTTGTGATTAGGGGCACAGAGTCTAGTTGGAGACCAGTGACGAGTGGTGTTCCCCAGGGGTCAGTACTGGGTCCAGTCCTGTTCAACATATTCATCAATGACCTGGATGAGGGGATAGAGTGCACCCTCAGCAAGTTTGCTGATGACACCAAGCTGGGTGGGGTGGCTGACACACCGGAAGGCTGTGCCGCCATACAGAGAGACCTGGACAGGTTGGAGATCTGGGCAGAGAGAAACCTTATGAAGTTCAACAAGGGCAAGTGTAGGGTGCTGCACCTGGGGAGGAACAACCCCATGCACCAGTACAGGTTGGGTGCTGACCTGCTGGAGAGCAGCTCTGTGGAAAGAGACCTGGGAGTCCTGGTGGACAACAGGATGACCATGAGTCAGCAATGTGCCCTTGTGGCCAAGAAGGCCAATGGCATCCTGGGGTGCATCAAGAGGAGCGTGGCCAGCAGGTCAAGGGAGGTCATCCTCCCCCTCTACTCTGCCTTGGTGAGACCGCACCTGGAGTACTGTGTCCAGTTCTGGGCTCCCCGGTTCAAGAGGGACAGGGAACTGCTGGAAAGGGTGCAGCGGAGGGCTACGAGGATGATTAGGGGACTGGAACACCTCTCTTATGAGGAAAGGCTGAGGGATTTGGGTCTCTTCAGTCTGGAAAAAAGACGTCTGAGGGGTGACCTTATCAACGCTTATAAATACTTAAAGGGTGGGTGTCAGGACGATGGGGCGAGGCTCTTTTCAGTGGTGCCCGGGGACAGGACAAGAGGCAATGGGCACAAACTGGAACATAGGAAGTTCCACCTAAACATGAGGAGGAACTTCTTTACCCTGAGGGTGGCAGAGCACTGGAACAGGCTGCCCAGAGAGGTGGTGGAGTCTCCATCTCTGGAGACATTCAAAACCCACCTGGACGTGTTCCTGTGTAACCTGCTCTAGGTGACCCTGCTCTGGCAGGGGGGTTGGACTAGATGATCTCCAGAGGTCCCTTCCAACCCTATGATTCTATGATTCTATGATTCTATGATTCTAATTCCCTCCTGGCACTTTCCCTGTAGGAGATACCGCAAGACGTTTCTGTAGATTGGGCACAGCGCTCTGCAGGGTGTTAGCAGAGACTTTCCCGGGACAGTGAAACCCTATGTCAGAGACACTGAGAAGAAGCCCCAATGTTCCCTCCAGGCACTTTCAGTGTGGGTGCCTTCTCCACGTGGTTCCTGGTTTCCCTGCAGCGCTGAAGAGAATGTTAGCAGAGGAAACCGGGACAGTGAAAACAGTACTCAAAGAGAGGGAGAGCAAGCTCTCTCTTGGCACTTTGGATGTGGGACATACAGCGAGATGTTTGCTGCTTTTGCGTTTGGCTGTTGGGAGATTTACAGCACAAAGATATCTAGTTGATTTGAAGCAGTTCCGAGAAAGTCTAAACATAATCGCCACTTCTCCCTCCTGGCACTTTCCATGTGGGAGATATAGCAGGATGTATATTGGTTTTGAGGACAACTCAATGGACAGTGTAGGGAGAAAAGTTCCTGGCTCCTTGAATGCCGTTCCTGGAGACACTGCGATCAATGTGGGAGATATGTCAAGATGTGTGTTGGTTTTGAGGACGGCTCTCTGGAGAGTCTTAGCAAAGAGGTCACAGGGATAATCAGAGCAATTCTCAGAGACACTGAGAACACACTGAGAACAAGCTCGACAATTCCCTCCTGGCACTTTCCCTGTAGGAGATACCGCAAGACGTTTCTGTAGATTGGGCACAGCGCTCTGCAGGGTGTTAGCAGAGACTTTCCCGGGACAGTGAAACCCTATGTCAGAGACACTGAGAAGAAGCCCCAATGTTCCCTCCAGGCACTTTCAGTGTGGGTGCCTTCTCCACGTGGTTCCTGGTTTCCCTGCAGCACTGAAGAGAATGTTAGCAAAGAGGTAACCGGGACAGTGAAAACAGTACTCAAAGACAGGGAGAGCAAGCTCTCTCTTGGCACTTTGGATGTGGGACATACAGCGAGATGTTTGCTGCTTTTGCGTTTGGCTGTTGGGAGATTTACAGCACAAAGATATCTAGTTGATTTGAAGCAGTTCCGAGAAAGTCTAAACATAATCGCCACTTCTCCCTCCTGGCACTTTCCATGTGGGAGATATAGCAGGATGTATATTGGTTTTGAGGACAACTCAATGGACAGTGTAGGGAGAAAAGTTCCTGGCTCCTTGAATGCCGTTCCTGGAGACACTGCGATCAATGTGGGAGATATGTCAAGATGTGTGTTGGTTTTGAGGACGGCTCTCTGGAGAGTCTTAGCAAAGAGGTCACAGGGATAATCAGAGCAATTCTCAGAGACACTGAGAACAAGCTCGACAATTCCCTCCTGGCACTTTCCCTGTAGGAGATACCGCAAGACGTTTCTGTAGATTGGGCACAGCACTCTGCAGGGTGTTAGCAGAGACTTTCCCGGGACAGTGAAACCCTATGTCAGAGACACTGAGAAGAAGCCCCAATGTTCCCTCCAGGCACTTTCAGTGTGGGTGCCTTCTCCACGTGGTTCCTGGTTTCCCTGCAGCGCTGAAGAGAATGTTAGCAAAGAGGTAACCGGGACAGTGAAAACAGTACTCAAAGACAGGGAGAGCAAGCTCTCTCTTGGCACTTTGGATGTGGGACATACAGCGAGATGTTTGCTGCTTTTGCGTTTGGCTGTTGGGAGATTTACAGCACAAAGATATCTAGTTGATTTGAAGCAGTTCCGAGAAAGTCTAAACATAATCGCCACTTCTCCCTCCTGGCACTTTCCATGTGGGAGATATAGCAGGATGTATATTGGTTTTGAGGACAACTCAATGGACAGTGTAGGGAGAAAAGTTCCTGGCTCCTTGAATGCCGTTCCTGGAGACACTGCGATCAATGAGGGAGATATGTCAAGATGTGTGTTTGTTTTGAGGACGGCTCTCTGGAGAGTCTTAGCAAAGAGGTCACAGGGATAATCAGAGCAATTCTCAGAGACACTGAGAACAAGCTCGACAATTCCCTCCTGGCACTTTCCCTGTAGGAGATACCGCAAGACGTTTCTGTAGATTGGGCACAGCGCTCTGCAGGGTGTTAGCAGAGACTTTCCCGGGACAGTGAAACCCTATGTCAGAGACACTGAGAAGAAGCCCCAATGTTCCCTCCAGGCACTTTCAGTGTGGGTGCCTTCTCCACGTGGTTCCTGGTTTCCCTGCAGCGCTGAAGAGAATGTTAGCAAAGAGGTAACCGGGACAGTGAAAACAGTACTCAAAGACAGGGAGAGCAAGCTCTCTCTTGGCACTTTGGATGTGGGACATACAGCGAGATGTTTGCTGCTTTTGCGTTTGGCTGTTGGGAGATTTACAGCACAAAGATATCTAGTTGATTTGAAGCAGTTCCGAGAAAGTCTAAACATAATCGCCACTTCTCCCTCCTGGCACTTTCCATGTGGGAGATATAGCAGGATGTATATTGGTTTTGAGGACAACTCAATGGACAGTGTAGGGAGAAAAGTTCCTGGCTCCTTGAATGCCGTTCCTGGAGACACTGCGATCAATGTGGGAGATATGTCAAGATGTGTGTTGGTTTTGAGGACGGCTCTCTGGAGAGTCTTAGCAAAGAGGTCACAGGGATAATCAGAGCAATTCTCAGAGACACTGAGAACACACTGAGAACAAGCTCGACAATTCCCTCCTGGCACTTTCCCTGTAGGAGATACCGCAAGACGTTTCTGTAGATTGGGCACAGCGCTCTGCAGGGTGTTAGCAGAGACTTTCCCGGGACAGTGAAACCCTATGTCAGAGACACTGAGAAGAAGCCCCAGTGTTCCCTCCAGGCACTTTCAGTGTGGGTGCCTTCTCCACGTGGTTCCTGGTTTCCCTGCAGCGCTGAAGAGAATGTTAGCAAAGAGGTAACCGGGACAGTGAAAACAGTACTCAAAGACAGGGAGAGCAAGCTCTCTCTTGGCACTTTGGATGTGGGACATACAGCGAGATGTTTGCTGCTTTTGCGTTTGGCTGTTGGGAGATTTACAGCACAAAGATATCTAGTTGATTTGAAGCAGTTCCGAGAAAGTCCAAACATAATCGCCACTTCTCCCTCCTGGCACTTTCCATGTGGGAGATATAGCAGGATGTATATTGGTTTTGAGGACAACTCAATGGACAGTG
The DNA here is from genome assembly GCF_963924245.1 of Chroicocephalus ridibundus. Lineage (NCBI taxonomy): Eukaryota > Metazoa > Chordata > Aves > Charadriiformes > Laridae > Chroicocephalus > Chroicocephalus ridibundus. The sequence goes on from NW_026961322.1 coordinate 199,651, forward strand.
TAGGGAGAAAAGTTCCTGGCTCCTTGAATGCCGTTCCTGGAGACACTGCGATCAATGTGGGAGATATGTCAAGATGTGTGTTTGTTTTGAGGACGGCTCTCTGGAGAGTCTTAGCAAAGAGGTCACAGGGATAATCAGAGCAATTCTCAGAGACACTGAGAACAAGCTCGACAATTCCCTCCTGGCACTTTCCCTGTAGGAGATACCGCAAGACGTTTCTGTAGATTGGGCACAGCGCTCTGCAGGGTGTTAGCAGAGACTTTCCCGGGACAGTGAAACCCTATGTCAGAGACACTGAGAAGAAGCCCCAATGTTCCCTCCAGGCACTTTCAGGGTGGGTGCCTTCTCCACGTGGTTCCTGGTTTCCCTGCAGCGCTGAAGAGAATGTTAGCAAAGAGGTAACCGGGACAGTGAAAACAGTACTCAAAGAGAGGGAGAGCAAGCTCTCTCTTGGCACTTTGGATGTGGGACATACAGCGAGATGTTTGCTGCTTTTGCGTTTGGCTGTTGGGAGATTTACAGCACAAAGATATCTAGTTGATTTGAAGCAGTTCCGAGAAAGTCTAAACATAATCGCCACTTCTCCCTCCTGGCACTTTCCATGTGGGAGATATAGCAGGATGTATATTGGTTTTGAGGACAACTCAATGGACAGTGTAGGGAGAAAAGTTCCTGGCTCCTTGAATGCCGTTCCTGGAGACACTGCGATCAATGTGGGAGATATGTCAAGATGTGTGTTTGTTTTGAGGACGGCTCTCTGGAGAGTCTTAGCAAAGAGGTCACAGGGATAATCAGAGCAATTCTCAGAGACACTGAGAACACACTGAGAACAAGCTCGACAATTCCCTCCTGGCACTTTCCCTGTAGGAGATACCGCAAGACGTTTCTGTAGATTGGGCACAGCGCTCTGCAGGGTGTTAGCAGAGACTTTCCCGGGACAGTGAAACCCTATGTCAGAGACACTGAGAAGAAGCCCCAATGTTCCCTCCAGGCACTTTCAGTGTGGGTGCCTTCTCCACGTGGTTCCTGGTTTCCCTGCAGCGCTGAAGAGAATGTTAACAAAGAGGTAACCGGGACAGCGAAAACAGTACTCAAAGACAGGGAGAGCAAGCTCTCTCTTGGCACTTTGGATGTGGGACATACAGCGAGATGTTTGCTGCTTTTGCGTTTGGCTGTTGGGAGATTTACAGCACAAAGATATCTAGTTGATTTGAAGCAGTTCCGAGAAAGTCTAAACATAATCGCCACTTCTCCCTCCTGGCACTTTCCATGTGGGAGATATAGCAGGATGTATATTGGTTTTGAGGACAACTCAATGGACAGTGTAGGGAGAAAAGTTCCTGGCTCCTTGAATGCCGTTCCTGGAGACACTGCGATCAATGTGGGAGATATGTCAAGATGTGTGTTGGTTTTGAGGACGGCTCTCTGGAGAGTCTTAGCAAAGAGGTCACAGGGATAATCAGAGCAATTCTCAGAGACACTGAGAACAAGCTCGACAATTCCCTCCTGGCACTTTCCCTGTAGGAGATACCGCAAGACGTTTCTGTAGATTGGGCACAGCGCTCTGCAGGGTGTTAGCAGAGACTTTCCCGGGACAGTGAAACCCTATGTCAGAGACACTGAGAAGAAGCCCCAATGTTCCCTCCAGGCACTTTCAGTGTGGGTGCCTTCTCCACGTGGTTCCTGGTTTCCCTGCAGCGCTGAAGAGAATGTTAGCAAAGAGGTAACCGGGACAGTGAAAACAGTACTCAAAGAGAGGGAGAGCAAGCTCTCTCTTGGCACTTTGGATGTGGGACATACAGCGAGATGTTTGCTGCTTTTGCGTTTGGCTGTTGGGAGATTTACAGCACAAAGATATCTAGTTGATTTGAAGCAGTTCCGAGAAAGTCTAAACATAATCCCCACTTCTCCCTCCTGGCACTTTCCATGTGGGAGATATAGCAGGATGTATATTGGTTTTGAGGACAACTCAATGGACAGTGTAGGGAGAAAAGTTCCTGGCTCCTTGAATGCCGTTCCTGGAGACACTGCGATCAATGTGGGAGATATGTCAAGATGTGTGTTTGTTTTGAGGACGGCTCTCTGGAGAGTCTTAGCAAAGAGGTCACAGGGATAATCAGAGCAATTCTCAGAGACACTGAGAACACACTGAGAACAAGCTCGACAATTCCCTCCTGGCACTTTCCCTGTAGGAGATACCGCAAGACGTTTCTGTAGATTGGGCACAGCGCTCTGCAGGGTGTTAGCAGAGACTTTCCCGGGACAGTGAAACCCTATGTCAGAGACACTGAGAAGAAGCCCCAGTGTTCCCTCCAGGCACTTTCAGTGTGGGTGCCTTCTCCACGTGGTTCCTGGTTTCCCTGCAGCGCTGAAGAGAATGTTAGCAAAGAGGTAACCGGGACAGTGAAAACAGTACTCAAAGACAGGGAGAGCAAGCTCTCTCTTGGCACTTTGGATGTGGGACATACAGCGAGATGTTTGCTGCTTTTGCGTTTGGCTGTTGGGAGATTTACAGCACAAAGATATCTAGTTGATTTGAAGCAGTTCCGAGAAAGTCCAAACATAATCGCCACTTCTCCCTCCTGGCACTTTCCATGTGGGAGATATAGCAGGATGTATATTGGTTTTGAGGACAACTCAATGGACAGTGTAGGGAGAAAAGTTCCTGGCTCCTTGAATGCCGTTCCTGGAGACACTGCGATCAATGTGGGAGATATGTCAAGATGTGTGTTTGTTTTGAGGACGGCTCTCTGGAGAGTCTTAGCAAAGAGGTCACAGGGATAATCAGAGCAATTCTCAGAGACACTGAGAACAAGCTCGACAATTCCCTCCTGGCACTTTCCCTGTAGGAGATACCGCAAGACGTTTCTGTAGATTGGGCACAGCGCTCTGCAGGGTGTTAGCAGAGACTTTCCCGGGACAGTGAAACCCTATGTCAGAGACACTGAGAAGAAGCCCCAATGTTCCCTCCAGGCACTTTCAGTGTGGGTGCCTTCTCCACGTGGTTCCTGGTTTCCCTGCAGCGCTGAAGAGAATGTTAGCAAAGAGGTAACCGGGACAGTGAAAACAGTACTCAAAGAGAGGGAGAGCAAGCTCTCTCTTGGCACTTTGGATGTGGGACATACAGCGAGATGTTTGCTGCTTTTGCGTTTGGCTGTTGGGAGATTTACAGCACAAAGATATCTAGTTGATTTGAAGCAGTTCCGAGAAAGTCTAAACATAATCGCCACTTCTCCCTCCTGGCACTTTCCATGTGGGAGATATAGCAGGATGTATATTGGTTTTGAGGACAACTCAATGGACAGTGTAGGGAGAAAAGTTCCTGGCTCCTTGAATGCCGTTCCTGGAGACACTGCGATCAATGTGGGAGATATGTCAAGATGTGTGTTTGTTTTGAGGACGGCTCTCTGGAGAGTCTTAGCAAAGAGGTCACAGGGATAATCAGAGCAATTCTCAGAGACACTGAGAACAAGCTCGACAATTCCCTCCTGGCACTTTCCCTGTAGGAGATACCGCAAGACGTTTCTGTAGATTGGGCACAGCGCTCTGCAGGGTGTTAGCAGAGACTTTCCCGGGACAGTGAAACCCTATGTCAGAGACACTGAGAAGAAGCCCCAGTGTTCCCTCCAGGCACTTTCAGTGTGGGTGCCTTCTCCACGTGGTTCCTGGTTTCCCTGCAGCGCTGAAGAGAATGTTAGCAGAGGAAACCGGGACAGTGAAAACAGTACTCAAAGAGAGGGAGAGCAAGCTCTCTCTTGGCACTTTGGATGTGGGACATACAGCGAGATGTTTGCTGCTTTTGCGTTTGGCTGTTGGGAGATTTACAGCACAAAGATATCTAGTTGATTTGAAGCAGTTCCGAGAAAGTCTAAACATAATCGCCACTTCTCCCTCCTGGCACTTTCCATGTGGGAGATATAGCAGGATGTATATTGGTTTTGAGGACAACTCAATGGACAGTGTAGGGAGAAAAGTTCCTGGCTCCTTGAATGCCGTTCCTGGAGACACTGCGATCAATGTGGGAGATATGTCAAGATGTGTGTTTGTTTTGAGGACGGCTCTCTGGAGAGTCTTAGCAAAGAGGTCACAGGGATAATCAGAGCAATTCTCAGAGACACTGAGAACACACTGAGAACAAGCTCGACAATTCCCTCCTGGCACTTTCCCTGTAGGAGATACCGCAAGACGTTTCTGTAGATTGGGCACAGCGCTCTGCAGGGTGTTAGCAGAGACTTTCCCGGGACAGTGAAACCCTATGTCAGAGACACTGAGAAGAAGCCCCAATGTTCCCTCCAGGCACTTTCAGTGTGGGTGCCTTCTCCACGTGGTTCCTGGTTTCCCTGCAGCGCTGAAGAGAATGTTAGCAAAGAGGTAACCGGGACAGCGAAAACAGTACTCAAAGAGAGGGAGAGCAAGCTCTCTCTTGGCACTTTGGATGTGGGACATACAGCGAGATGTTTGCTGCTTTTGCGTTTGGCTGTTGGGAGATTTACAGCACAAAGATATCTAGTTGATTTGAAGCAGTTCCGAGAAAGTCTAAACATAATCCCCACTTCTCCCTCCTGGCACTTTCCATGTGGGAGATATAGCAGGATGTATATTGGTTTTGAGGACAACTCAATGGACAGTGTAGGGAGAAAAGTTCCTGGCTCCTTGAATGCCGTTCCTGGAGACACTGCGATCAATGTGGGAGATATGTCAAGATGTGTGTTGGTTTTGAGGACGGCTCTCTGGAGAGTCTTAGCAAAGAGGTCACAGGGATAATCAGAGCAATTCTCAGAGACACTGAGAACAAGCTCGACAATTCCCTCTTGGCACTTTCCCTGTAGGAGATACCGCAAGACGTTTCTGTAGATTGGGCACAGCGCTCTGCAGGGTGTTAGCAGAGACTTTCCCGGGACAGTGAAACCCTATGTCAGAGACACTGAGAAGAAGCCCCAATGTTCCCTCCAGGCACTTTCAGTGTGGGTGCCTTCTCCACGTGGTTCCTGGTTTCCCTGCAGCACTGAAGAGAATGTTAGCAAAGAGGTAACCGGGACAGTGAAAACAGTACTCAAAGACAGGGAGAGCAAGCTCTCTCTTGGCACTTTGGATGTGGGACATACAGCGAGATGTTTGCTGCTTTTGCGTTTGGCTGTTGGGAGATTTACAGCACAAAGATATCTAGTTGATTTGAAGCAGTTCCGAGAAAGTCTAAACATAATCGCCACTTCTCCCTCCTGGCACTTTCCATGTGGGAGATATAGCAGGATGTATATTGGTTTTGAGGACAACTCAATGGACAGTGTAGGGAGAAAAGTTCCTGGCTCCTTGAATGCCGTTCCTGGAGACACTGCGATCAATGTGGGAGATATGTCAAGATGTGTTTTTGTTTTGAGGACGGCTCTCTGGAGAGTCTTAGCAAAGAGGTCACAGGGATAATCAGAGCAATTCTCAGAGACACTGAGAACAAGCTCGACAATTCCCTCCTGGCACTTTCCCTATAGGAGATACCGCAAGACGTTTCTGTAGATTGGGCACAGCACTCTGCAGGGTGTTAGCAGAGACTTTCCCGGGACAGTGAAACCCTATGTCAGAGACACTGAGAAGAAGCCCCAGTGTTCCCTCCAGGCACTTTCAGTGTGGGTGCCTTCTCCACGTGGTTCCTGGTTTCCCTGCAGCGCTGAAGAGAATGTTAGCAAAGAGGTAACCGGGACAGTGAAAACAGTACTCAAAGAGAGGGAGAGCAAGCTCTCTCTTGGCACTTTGGATGTGGGACATACAGCGAGATGTTTGCTGCTTTTGCGTTTGGCTGTTGGGAGATTTACAGCACAAAGATATCTAGTTGATTTGAAGCAGTTCCGAGAAAGTCTAAACATAATCGCCACTTCTCCCTCCTGGCACTTTCCATGTGGGAGATATAGCAGGATGTATATTGGTTTTGAGGACAACTCAATGGACAGTGTAGGGAGAAAAGTTCCTGGCTCCTTGAATGCCGTTCCTGGAGACACTGCGATCAATGTGGGAGATATGTCAAGATGTGTGTTTGTTTTGAGGACGGCTCTCTGGAGAGTCTTAGCAAAGAGGTCACAGGGATAATCAGAGCAATTCTCAGAGACACTGAGAACAAGCTCGACAATTCCCTCCTGGCACTTTCCCTGTAGGAGATACCGCAAGACGTTTCTGTAGATTGGGCACAGCGCTCTGCAGGGTGTTAGCAGAGACTTTCCCGGGACAGTGAAACCCTATGTCAGAGACACTGAGAAGAAGCCCCAGTGTTCCCTCCAGGCACTTTCAGTGTGGGTGCCTTCTCCACGTGGTTCCTGGTTTCCCTGCAGCGCTGAAGAGAATGTTAGCAAAGAGGTAACCGGGACAGTGAAAACAGTACTCAAAGACAGGGAGAGCAAGCTCTCTCTTGGCACTTTGGATGTGGGACATACAGCGAGATGTTTGCTGCTTTTGCGTTTGGCTGTTGGGAGATTTACAGCACAAAGATATCTAGTTGATTTGAAGCAGTTCCGAGAAAGTCCAAACATAATCGCCACTTCTCCCTCCTGGCACTTTCCATGTGGGAGATATAGCAGGATGTATATTGGTTTTGAGGACAACTCAATGGACAGTGTAGGGAGAAAAGTTCCTGGCTCCTTGAATGCCGTTCCTGGAGACACTGCGATCAATGTGGGAGATATGTCAAGATGTGTGTTTGTTTTGAGGACGGCTCTCTGGAGAGTCTTAGCAAAGAGGTCACACAGATAATCAGAGCAATTCTCAGAGACACTGAGAACAAGATGGACGATTACCTCCTGGCACTTTCCCTGTAGGAGATACCGCAAGACGTTTCTGTAGATTGGGCACAGCGCTCTGCAGGGTGTTAGCAGAGACTTTCCCGGGACAGTGAAACCCTATGTCAGAGACACTGAGAAGAAGCCCCAGTGTTCCCTCCAGGCACTTTCAGTGTGGGTGCCTTCTCCACGTGGTTCCTGGTTTCCCTGCAGCGCTGAAGAGAATGTTAGCAAAGAGGTAACCGGGACAGTGAAAACAGTACTCAAAGACAGGGAGAGCAAGCTCTCTCTTGGCACTTTGGATGTGGGACATACAGCGAGATGTTTGCTGCTTTTGCGTTTGGCTGTTGGGAGATTTACAGCACAAAGATATCTAGTTGATTTGAAGCAGTTCCGAGAAAGTCTAAACATAATCGCCACTTCTCCCTCCTGGCACTTTCCATGTGGGAGATATAGCAGGATGTATATTGGTTTTGAGGACAACTCAATGGACAGTGTAGGGAGAAAAGTTCCTGGCTCCTTGAATGCCGTTCCTGGAGACACTGCGATCAATGAGGGAGATATGTCAAGATGTGTGTTTGTTTTGAGGACGGCTCTCTGGAGAGTCTTAGCAAAGAGGTCACAGGGATAATCAGGGCAATTCTCAGAGACACTGAGGACAAGCTCGACAATTCCCTCCTGGCACTTTCCCTGTAGGAGATACCGCAAGACGTTTCTGTAGATTGGGCACAGCGCTCTGCAGGGTGTTAGCAGAGACTTTCCCGGGACAGTGAAACCCTATGTCAGAGACACTGAGAAGAAGCCCCAATGTTCCCTCCAGGCACTTTCAGTGTGGGTGCCTTCTCCACGTGGTTCCTGGTTTCCCTGCAGCGCTGAAGAGAATGTTAGCAAAGAGGTAACCGGGACAGTGAAAACAGTACTCAAAGAGAGGGAGAGCAAGCTCTCTCTTGGCACTTTGGATGTGGGACATACAGCGAGATGTTTGCTGCTTTTGCGTTTGGCTGTTGGGAGATTTACAGCACAAAGATATCTAGTTGATTTGAAGCAGTTCCGAGAAAGTCTAAACATAATCGCCACTTCTCCCTCCTGGCACTTTCCATGTGGGAGATATAGCAGGATGTATATTGGTTTTGAGGACAACTCAATGGACAGTGTAGGGAGAAAAGTTCCTGGCTCCTTGAATGCCGTTCCTGGAGACACTGCGATCAATGTGGGAGATATGTCAAGATGTGTGTTGGTTTTGAGGACGGCTCTCTGGAGAGTCTTAGCAAAGAGGTCACAGGGATAATCAGAGCAATTCTCAGAGACACTGAGAACAAGCTCGACAATTCCCTCCTGGCACTTTCCCTGTAGGAGATACCGCAAGACGTTTCTGTAGATTGGGCACAGCGCTCTGCAGGGTGTTAGCAGAGACTTTCCCGGGACAGTGAAACCCTATGTCAGAGACACTGAGAAGAAGCCCCAATGTTCCCTCCAGGCACTTTCAGGGTGGGTGCCTTCTCCACGTGGTTCCTGGTTTCCCTGCAGCGCTGAAGAGAATGTTAGCAAAGAGGTAACCGGGACAGTGAAAACAGTACTCAAAGAGAGGGAGAGCAAGCTCTCTCTTGGCACTTTGGATGTGGGACATACAGCGAGATGTTTGCTGCTTTTGCGTTTGGCTGTTGGGAGATTTACAGCACAAAGATATCTAGTTGATTTGAAGCAGTTCCGAGAAAGTCTAAACATAATCGCCACTTCTCCCTCCTGGCACTTTCCATGTGGGAGATATAGCAGGATGTATATTGGTTTTGAGGACAACTCAATGGACAGTGTAGGGAGAAAAGTTCCTGGCTCCTTGAATGCCGTTCCTGGAGACACTGCGATCAATGAGGGAGATATGTCAAGATGTGTGTTTGTTTTGAGGACGGCTCTCTGGAGAGTCTTAGCAAAGAGGTCACAGGGATAATCAGAGCAATTCTCAGAGACACTGAGAACACACTGAGAACAAGCTCGACAATTCCCTCCTGGCACTTTCCCTGTAGGAGATACCGCAAGACGTTTCTGTAGATTGGGCACAGCGCTCTGCAGGGTGTTAGCAGAGACTTTCCCGGGACAGTGAAACCCTATGTCAGAGACACTGAGAAGAAGCCCCAATGTTCCCTCCAGGCACTTTCAGTGTGGGTGCCTTCTCCACGTGGTTCCTGGTTTCCCTGCAGCGCTGAAGAGAATGTTAGCCAAGAGGTAACCGGGACAGTGAAAACAGTACTCAAAGACAGGGAGAGCAAGCTCTCTCTTGGCACTTTGGATGTGGGACATACAGCGAGATGTTTGCTGCTTTTGCGTTTGGCTGTTGGGAGATTTACAGCACAAAGATATCTAGTTGATTTGAAGCAGTTCCGAGAAAGTCTAAACATAATCGCCACTTCTCCCTCCTGGCACTTTCCATGTGGGAGATATAGCAGGATGTATATTGGTTTTGAGGACAACTCAATGGACAGTGTAGGGAGAAAAGTTCCTGGCTCCTTGAATGCCGTTCCTGGAGACACTGCGATCAATGAGGGAGATATGTCAAGATGTGTGTTTGTTTTGAGGACGGCTCTCTGGAGAGTCTTAGCAAAGAGGTCACAGGGATAATCAGAGCAATTCTCAGAGACACTGAGGACAAGATCGACAATTCCCTCCTGGCACTTTCCCTGTAGGAGATACCGCAAGACGTTTCTGTAGATTGGGCACAGCGCTCTGCAGGGTGTTAGCAGAGACTTTCCCGGGACAGTGAAACCCTATGTCAGAGACACTGAGAAGAAGCCCCAATGTTCCCTCCAGGCACTTTCAGGGTGGGTGCCTTCTCCACGTGGTTCCTGGTTTCCCTGCAGCGCTGAAGAGAATGTTAAGAAAGAGGTAACCGGGACAGTGAAAACAGTACTCAAAGACAGGGAGAGCAAGCTCTCTCTTGGCACTTTGGATGTGGGACATACAGCGAGATGTTTGCTGCTTTTGCGTTTGGCTGTTGGGAGATTTACAGCACAAAGATATCTAGTTGATTTGAAGCAGTTCCGAGAAAGTCTAAACATAATCGCCACTTCTCCCTCCTGGCACTTTCCATGTGGGAGATATAGCAGGATGTATATTGGTTTTGAGGACAACTCAATGGACAGTGTAGGGAGAAAAGTTCCTGGCTCCTTGAATGCCGTTCCTGGAGACACTGCGATCAATGTGGGAGATATGTCAAGATGTGTGTTTGTTTTGAGGACGGCTCTCTGGAGAGTCTTAGCAAAGAGGTCACAGGGATAATCAGAGCAATTCTCAGAGACACTGAGAACAAGCTCGACAATTCCCTCCTGGCACTTTCCCTGTAGGAGATACCGCAAGACGTTTCTGTAGATTGGGCACAGCGCTCTGCAGGGTGTTAGCAGAGACTTTCCCGGGACAGTGAAACCCTATGTCAGAGACACTGAGAAGAAGCCCCAATGTTCCCTCCAGGCACTTTCAGTGTGGGTGCCTTCTCCACGTGGTTCCTGGTTTCCCTGCAGCGCTGAAGAGAATGTTAGCAAAGAGGTAACCGGGACAGTGAAAACAGTACTCAAAGACAGGGAGAGCAAGCTCTCTCTTGGCACTTTGGATGTGGGACATACAGCGAGATGTTTGCTGCTTTTGCGTTTGGCTGTTGGGAGATTTACAGCACAAAGATATCTAGTTGATTTGAAGCAGTTCCGAGAAAGTCTAAACATAATCGCCACTTCTCCCTCCTGGCACTTTCCATGTGGGAGATATAGCAGGATGTATATTGGTTTTGAGGACAACTCAATGGACAGTGTAGGGAGAAAAGTTCCTGGCTCCTTGAATGCCGTTCCTGGAGACACTGCGATCAATGTGGGAGATATGTCAAGATGTGTTTTTGTTTTGAGGACGGCTCTCTGGAGAGTCTTAGCAAAGAGGTCACAGGGATAATCAGAGCAATTCTCAGAGACACTGAGAACACACTGAGAACAAGCTCGACAATTCCCTCCTGGCACTTTCCCTGTAGGAGATACCGCAAGACGTTTCTGTAGATTGGGCACAGCGCTCTGCAGGGTGTTAGCAGAGACTTTCCCGGGACAGTGAAACCCTATGTCAGAGACACTGAGAAGAAGCCCCAATGTTCCCTCCAGGCACTTTCAGTGTGGGTGCCTTCTCCACGTGGTTCCTGGTTTCCCTGCAGCGCTGAAGAGAATGTTAGCAAAGAGGTAACCGGGACAGTGAAAACAGTACTCAAAGAGAGGGAGAGCAAGCTCTCTCTTGGCACTTTGGATGTGGGACATACAGCGAGATGTTTGCTGCTTTTGCGTTTGGCTGTTGGGAGATTTACAGCACAAAGATATCTAGTTGATTTGAAGCAGTTCCGAGAAAGTCTAAACATAATCCCCACTTCTCCCTCCTGGCACTTTCCATGTGGGAGATATAGCAGGATGTATATTGGTTTTGAGGACAACTCAATGGACAGTGTAGGGCGAAAAGTTCCTGGCTCCTTGAATGCCGTTCCTGGAGACACTGCGATCAATGTGGGAGATATGTCAAGATGTGTGTTTGTTTTGAGGACGGCTCTCTGGAGAGTCTTAGCAAAGAAGTCACAGGGATAATCAGAGCAATTCTCAGAGACACTGAGAACAAGCTAGACAATTCCCTCCTGGCACTTTCCCTGTAGGAGATACCGCAAGACGTTTCTGTAGATTGGGCACAGCGCTCTGCAGGGTGTTAGCAGAGACTTTCCCGGGACAGTGAAACCCTATGTCAGAGACACTGAGAAGAAGCCCCAATGTTCCCTCCAGGCACTTTCAGTGTGGGTGCCTTCTCCACGTGGTTCCTGGTTTCCCTGCAGCGCTGAAGAGAATGTTAGCAAAGAGGTAACCGGGACAGTGAAAACAGTACTCAAAGACAGGGAGAGCAAGCTCTCTCTTGGCACTTTGGATGTGGGACATACAGCGAGATGTTTGCTGCTTTTGCGTTTGGCTGTTGGGAGATTTACAGCACAAAGATATCTAGTTGATTTGAAGCAGTTCCGAGAAAGTCTAAACATAATCGCCACTTCTCCCTCCTGGCACTTTCCATGTGGGAGATATAGCAGGATGTATATTGGTTTTGAGGACAACTCAATGGACAGTGTAGGGAGAAAAGTTCCTGGCTCCTTGAATGCCGTTCCTGGAGACACTGCGATCAATGTGGGAGATATGTCAAGATGTGTTTTTGTTTTGAGGACGGCTCTCTGGAGAGTCTTAGCAAAGAGGTCACAGGGATAATCAGAGCAATTCTCAGAGACACTGAGAACACACTGAGAACAAGCTCGACAATTCCCTCCTGGCACTTTCCCTGTAGGAGATACCGCAAGACGTTTCTGTAGATTGGGCACAGCGCTCTGCAGGGTGTTAGCAGAGACTTTCCCGGGACAGTGAAACCCTATGTCAGAGACACTGAGAAGAAGCCCCAATGTTCCCTCCAGGCACTTTCAGTGTGGGTGCCTTCTCCACGTGGTTCCTGGTTTCCCTGCAGCGCTGAAGAGAATGTTAGCAAAGAGGTAACCGGGACAGTGAAAACAGTACTCAAAGACAGGGAGAGCAAGCTCTCTCTTGGCACTTTGGATGTGGGACATACAGCGAGATGTTTGCTGCTTTTGCGTTTGGCTGTTGGGAGATTTACAGCACAAAGATATCTAGTTGATTTGAAGCAGTTCCGAGAAAGTCTAAACATAATCGCCACTTCTCCCTCCTGGCACTTTCCATGTGGGAGATATAGCAGGATGTATATTGGTTTTGAGGACAACTCAATGGACAGTGTAGGGAGAAAAGTTCCTGGCTCCTTGAATGCCGTTCCTGGAGACACTGCGATCAATGAGGGAGATATGTCAAGATGTGTGTTTGTTTTGAGGACGGCTCTCTGGAGAGTCTTAGCAAAGAGGTCACAGGGATAATCAGAGCAATTCTCAGAGACACTGAGGACAAGATCGACAATTCCCTCCTGGCACTTTCCCTGTAGGAGATACCGCAAGACGTTTCTGTATATTGGGCACAGCGCTCTGCAGGGTGTTAGCAGAGACTTTCCCGGGACAGTGAAACCCTATGTCAGAGACACTGAGAAGAAGCCCCAATGTTCCCTCCAGGCACTTTCAGTGTGGGTGCCTTCTCCACGTGGTTCCTGGTTTCCCTGCAGCGCTGAAGAGAATGTTAGCAAAGAGGTAACCGGGACAGTGAAAACAGTACTCAAAGAGAGGGAGAGCAAGCTCTCTCTTGGCACTTTGGATGTGGGACATACAGCGAGATGTTTGCTGCTTTTGCGTTTGGCTGTTGGGAGATTTACAGCACAAAGATATCTAGTTGATTTGAAGCAGTTCCGAGAAAGTCTAAACATAATCCCCACTTCTCCCTCCTGGCACTTTCCATGTGGGAGATATAGCAGGATGTATATTGGTTTTGAGGACAACTCAATGGACAGTGTAGGGCGAAAAGTTCCTGGCTCCTTGAATGCCGTTCCTGGAGACACTGCGATCAATGTGGGAGATATGTCAAGATGTGTGTTTGTTTTGAGGACGGCTCTCTGGAGAGTCTTAGCAAAGAGGTCACAGGGATAATCAGAGCAATTCTCAGAGACACTGAGAACAAGCTAGACAATTCCCTCCTGGCACTTTCCCTGTAGGAGATACCGCAAGACGTTTCTGTAGATTGGGCACAGCGCTCTGCAGGGTGTTAGCAGAGACTTTCCCGGGACAGTGAAACCCTATGTCAGAGACACTGAGAAGAAGCCCCAATGTTCCCTCCAGGCACTTTCAGTGTGGGTGCCTTCTCCACGTGGTTCCTGGTTTCCCTGCAGCGCTGAAGAGAATGTTAGCAAAGAGGTAACCGGGACAGTGAAAACAGTACTCAAAGAGAGGGAGAGCAAGCTCTCTCTTGGCACTTTGGATGTGGGACATACAGCGAGATGTTTGCTGCTTTTGCGTTTGGCTGTTGGGAGATTTACAGCACAAAGATATCTAGTTGATTTGAAGCAGTTCCGAGAAAGTCTAAACATAATCGCCACTTCTCCCTCCTGGCACTTTCCATGTGGGAGATATAGCAGGATGTATATTGGTTTTGAGGACAACTCAATGGACAGTGTAGGGAGAAAAGTTCCTGGCTCCTTGAATGCCGTTCCTGGAGACACTGCGATCAATGTGGGAGATATGTCAAGATGTGTGTTTGTTTTGAGGACGGCTCTCTGGAGAGTCTTAGCAAAGAGGTCACAGGGATAATCAGAGCAATTCTCAGAGACACTGAGAACACACTGAGAACAAGCTCGACAATTCCCTCCTGGCACTTTCCCTGTAGGAGATACCGCAAGACGTTTCTGTAGATTGGGCACAGCGCTCTGCAGGGTGTTAGCAGAGACTTTCCCGGGACAGTGAAACCCTATGTCAGAGACACTGAGAAGAAGCCCCAATGTTCCCTCCAGGCACTTTCAGTGTGGGTGCCTTCTCCACGTGGTTCCTGGTTTCCCTGCAGCGCTGAAGAGAATGTTAGCAAAGAGGTAACCGGGACAGTGAAAACAGTACTCAAAGAGAGGGAGAGCAAGCTCTCTCTTGGCACTTTGGATGTGGGACATACAGCGAGATGTTTGCTGCTTTTGCGTTTGGCTGTTGGGAGATTTACAGCACAAAGATATCTAGTTGATTTGAAGCAGTTCCGAGAAAGTCTAAACATAATCGCCACTTCTCCCTCCTGGCACTTTCCATGTGGGAGATATAGCAGGATGTATATTGGTTTTGAGGACAACTCAATGGACAGTGTAGGGAGAAAAGTTCCTGGCTCCTTGAATGCCGTTCCTGGAGACACTGCGATCAATGTGGGAGATATGTCAAGATGTGTGTTTGTTTTGAGGACGGCTCTCTGGAGAGTCTTAGCAAAGAGGTCACAGGGATAATCAGAGCAATTCTCAGAGACACTGAGAACAAGCTCGACAATTCCCTCCTGGCACTTTCCCTGTAGGAGATACCGCAAGACGTTTCTGTAGATTGGGCACAGCGCTCTGCAGGGTGTTAGCAGAGACTTTCCCGGGACAGTGAAACCCTATGTCAGAGACACTGAGAAGAAGCCCCAGTGTTCCCTCCAGGCACTTTCAGTGTGGGTGCCTTCTCCACGTGGTTCCTGGTTTCCCTGCAGCGCTGAAGAGAATGTTAGCAAAGAGGTAACCGGGACAGTGAAAACAGTACTCAAAGAGAGGGAGAGCAAGCTCTCTCTTGGCACTTTGGATGTGGGACATACAGCGAGATGTTTGCTGCTTTTGCGTTTGGCTGTTGGGAGATTTACAGCACAAAGATATCTAGTTGATTTGAAGCAGTTCCGAGAAAGTCTAAACATAATCGCCACTTCTCCCTCCTGGCACTTTCCATGTGGGAGATATAGCAGGATGTATATTGGTTTTGAGGACAACTCAATGGACAGTGTAGGGAGAAAAGTTCCTGGCTCCTTGAATGCCGTTCCTGGAGACACTGCGATCAATGAGGGAGATATGTCAAGATGTGTGTTTGTTTTGAGGACGGCTCTCTGGAGAGTCTTAGCAAAGAGGTCACAGGGATAATCAGAGCAATTCTCAGAGACACTGAGAACACACTGAGAACAAGCTCGACAATTCCCTCCTGGCACTTTCCCTGTAGGAGATACCGCAAGACGTTTCTGTAGATTGGGCACAGCGCTCTGCAGGGTGTTAGCAGAGACTTTCCCGGGACAGTGAAACCCTATGTCAGAGACACTGAGAAGAAGCCCCAATGTTCCCTCCAGGCACTTTCAGTGTGGGTGCCTTCTCCACGTGGTTCCTGGTTTCCCTGCAGCGCTGAAGAGAATGTTAGCAAAGAGGTAACCGGGACAGTGAAAACAGTACTCAAAGAGAGGGAGAGCAAGCTCTCTCTTGGCACTTTGGATGTGGGACATACAGCGAGATGTTTGCTGCTTTTGCGTTTGGCTGTTGGGAGATTTACAGCACAAAGATATCTAGTTGATTTGAAGCAGTTCCGAGAAAGTCTAAACATAATCGCCACTTCTCCCTCCTGGCACTTTCCATGTGGGAGATATAGCAGGATGTATATTGGTTTTGAGGACAACTCAATGGACAGTGTAGGGAGAAAAGTTCCTGGCTCCTTGAATGCCGTTCCTGGAGACACTGCGATCAATGTGGGAGATATGTCAAGATGTGTGTTTGTTTTGAGGACGGCTCTCTGGAGAGTCTTAGCAAAGAGGTCACAGGGATAATCAGAGCAATTCTCAGAGACACTGAGAACAAGCTCGACAATTCCCTCCTGGCACTTTCCCTGTAGGAGATACCGCAAGACGTTTCTGTAGATTGGGCACAGCGCTCTGCAGGGTGTTAGCAGAGACTTTCCCGGGACAGTGAAACCCTATGTCAGAGACACTGAGAAGAAGCCCCAGTGTTCCCTCCAGGCACTTTCAGTGTGGGTGCCTTCTCCACGTGGTTCCTGGTTTCCCTGCAGCGCTGAAGAGAATGTTAGCAAAGAGGTAACCGGGACAGTGAAAACAGTACTCAAAGAGAGGGAGAGCAAGCTCTCTCTTGGCACTTTGGATGTGGGACATACAGCGAGATGTTTGCTGCTTTTGCGTTTGGCTGTTGGGAGATTTACAGCACAAAGATATCTAGTTGATTTGAAGCAGTTCCGAGAAAGTCTAAACATAATCGCCACTTCTCCCTCCTGGCACTTTCCATGTGGGAGATATAGCAGGATGTATATTGGTTTTGAGGACAACTCAATGGACAGTGTAGGGAGAAAAGTTCCTGGCTCCTTGAATGCCGTTTCTGGAGACACTGCGATCAATGTGGGAGATATGTCAAGATGTGTGTTTGTTTTGAGGACGGCTCTCTGGAGAGTCTTAGCAAAGAGGTCACAGGGATAATCAGAGCAATTCTCAGAGACACTGAGAACAAGCTCGACAATTCCCTCCTGGCACTTTCCCTGTAGGAGATACCGCAAGACGTTTCTGTAGATTGGGCACAGCGCTCTGCAGGGTGTTAGCAGAGACTTTCCCGGGACAGTGAAACCCTATGTCAGAGACACTGAGAAGAAGCCCCAATGTTCCCTCCAGGCACTTTCAGGGTGGGTGCCTTCTCCACGTGGTTCCTGGTTTCCCTGCAGCGCTGAAGAGAATGTTAACAAAGAGGTAACCGGGACAGTGAAAACAGTACTCAAAGACAGGGAGAGCAAGCTCTCTCTTGGCACTTTGGATGTGGGACATACAGCGAGATGTTTGCTGCTTTTGCGTTTGGCTGTTGGGAGATTTACAGCACAAAGATATCTAGTTGATTTGAAGAAGTTCCGAGAAAGTCTAAACATAATTGCCACTTCTCCCTCCTGGCACTTTCCATGTGGGAGATATAGCAGGATGTATATTGGTTTTGAGGACAACTCAATGGACAGTGTAGGGAGAAAAGTTCCTGGCTCCTTGAATGCCGTTCCTGGAGACACTGCGATCAATGTGGGAGATATGTCAAGATGTGTGTTTGTTTTGAGGACGGCTCTCTGGAGAGTCTTAGCAAAGAGGTCACAGGGATAATCAGAGCAATTCTCAGAGACACTGAAGACAAGATCGACAATTCCCTCCTGGCACTTTCCCTGTAGGAGATACTGCAAGACGTTTCTGTAGATTGGGCACAGCGCTCTGCAGGGTGTTAGCAGAGACTTTCCCGGGACAGTGAAACCCTATGTCAGAGACACTGAGAAGAAGCCCCAATGTTCCCTCCAGGCACTTTCAGTGTGGGTGCCTTCTCCACGTGGTTCCTGGTTTCCCTGCAGCGCTGAAGAGAATGTTAGCAAAGAGGTAACCGGGACAGTGAAAACAGTACTCAAAGACAGGGAGAGCAAGCTCTCTCTTGGCACTTTGGATGTGGGACATACAGCGAGATGTTTGCTGCTTTTGCGTTTGGCTGTTGGGAGATTTACAGCACAAAGATATCTAGTTGATTTGAAGCAGTTCCGAGAAAGTCTAAACATAATCGCCACTTCTCCCTCCTGGCACTTTCCATGTGGGAGATATAGCAGGATGTATATTGGTTTTGAGGACAACTCAATGGACAGTGTAGGGAGAAAAGTTCCTGGCTCCTTGAATGCCGTTCCTGGAGACACTGCGATCAATGTGGGAGATATGTCAAGATGTGTGTTTGTTTTGAGGACGGCTCTCTGGAGAGTCTTAGCAAAGAGGTCACAGGGATAATCAGAGCAATTCTCAGAGACACTGAGAACACACTGAGAACAAGCTAGACAATTCCCTCCTGGCACTTTCCCTGTAGGAGATACCGCAAGACGTTTCTGTAGATTGGGCACAGCGCTCTGCAGGGTGTTAGCAGAGACTTTCCCGGGACAGTGAAACCCTATGTCAGAGACACTGAGAAGAAGCCCCAATGTTCCCTCCAGGCACTTTCAGGGTGGGTGCCTTCTCCACGTGGTTCCTGGTTTCCCTGCAGTGCTGAAGAGAATGTTAACAAAGAGGTAACCGGGACAGTGAAAACAGTACTCAAAGACAGGGAGAGCAAGCTCTCTCTTGGCACTTTGGATGTGGGACATACAGCGAGATGTTTGCTGCTTTTGCGTTTGGCTGTTGGGAGATTTACAGCACAAAGATATCTAGTTGATTTGAAGCAGTTCCGAGAAAGTCTAAACATAATCGCCACTTCTCCCTCCTGGCACTTTCCATGTGGGAGATATAGCAGGATGTATATTGGTTTTGAGGACAACTCAATGGACAGTGTAGGGAGAAAAGTTCCTGGCTCCTTGAATGCCGTTTCTGGAGACACTGCGATCAATGTGGGAGATATGTCAAGATGTGTGTTTGTTTTGAGGACGGCTCGCTGGAGAGTCTTAGCAAAGAGGTCACAGGGATAATCAGAGCAATTCTCAGAGACACTGAGAACACACTGAGAACAAGCTCGACAATTCCCTCCTGGCACTTTCCCTGTAGGAGATACCGCAAGACGTTTCTGTAGATTGGGCACAGCGCTCTGCAGGGTGTTAGCAGAGACTTTCCCGGGACAGTGAAACCCTATGTCAGAGACACTGAGAAGAAGCCCCAATGTTCCCTCCAGGCACTTTCAGTGTGGGTGCCTTCTCCACGTGGTTCCTGGTTTCCCTGCAGCGCTGAAGAGAATGTTAGCAAAGAGGTAACCGGGACAGTGAAAACAGTACTCAAAGACAGGGAGAGCAAGCTCTCTCTTGGCACTTTGGATGTGGGACATACAGCGAGATGTTTGCTGCTTTTGCGTTTGGCTGTTGGGAGATTTACAGCACAAAGATATCTAGTTGATTTGAAGCAGTTCCGAGAAAGTCTAAACATAATCGCCACTTCTCCCTCCTGGCACTTTCCATGTGGGAGATATAGCAGGATGTATATTGGTTTTGAGGACAACTCAATGGACAGTGTAGGGAGAAAAGTTCCTGGCTCCTTGAATGCCGTTCCTGGAGACACTGCGATCAATGTGGGAGATATGTCAAGATGTGTGTTTGTTTTGAGGACGGCTCTCTGGAGAGTCTTAGCAAAGAGGTCACAGGGATAATCAGAGCAATTCTCAGAGACACTGAGAACAAGCTCGACAATTCCCTCCTGGCACTTTCCCTGTAGGAGATACCGCAAGACGTTTCTGTAGATTGGGCACAGCGCTCTGCAGGGTGTTAGCAGAGACTTTCCCGGGACAGTGAAACCCTATGTCAGAGACACTGAGAAGAAGCCCCAGTGTTCCCTCCAGGCACTTTCAGTGTGGGTGCCTTCTCCACGTGGTTCCTGGTTTCCCTGCAGCGCTGAAGAGAATGTTAGCAAAGAGGTAACCGGGACAGTGAAAACAGTACTCAAAGAGAGGGAGAGCAAGCTCTCTCTTGGCACTTTGGATGTGGGACATACAGCGAGATGTTTGCTGCTTTTGCGTTTGGCTGTTGGGAGATTTACAGCACAAAGATATCTAGTTGATTTGAAGCAGTTCCGAGAAAGTCTAAACATAATCGCCACTTCTCCCTCCTGGCACTTTCCATGTGGGAGATATAGCAGGATGTATATTGGTTTTGAGGACAACTCAATGGACAGTGTAGGGAGAAAAGTTCCTGGCTCCTTGAATGCCGTTCCTGGAGACACTGCGATCAATGTGGGAGATATGTCAAGATGTGTGTTTGTTTTGAGGACGGCTCTCTGGAGAGTCTTAGCAAAGAGGTCACAGGGATAATCAGAGCAATTCTCAGAGACACTGAGGACAAGATCGACAATTCCCTCCTGGCACTTTCCCTGTAGGAGATACTGCAAGACGTTTCTGTAGATTGGGCACAGCGCTCTGCAGGGTGTTAGCAGAGACTTTCCCGGGACAGTGAAACCCTATGTCAGAGACACTGAGAAGAAGCCCCAATGTTCCCTCCAGGCACTTTCAGTGTGGGTGCCTTCTCCACGTGGTTCCTGGTTTCCCTGCAGCGCTGAAGAGAATGTTAGCAAAGAGGTAACCGGGACAGTGAAAACAGTACTCAAAGACAGGGAGAGCAAGCTCTCTCTTGGCACTTTGGATGTGGGACATACAGCGAGATGTTTGCTGCTTTTGCGTTTGGCTGTTGGGAGATTTACAGCACAAAGATATCTAGTTGATTTGAAGCAGTTCCGAGAAAGTCTAAACATAATCGCCACTTCTCCCTCCTGGCACTTTCCATGTGGGAGATATAGCAGGATGTATATTGGTTTTGAGGACAACTCAATGGACAGTGTAGGGAGAAAAGTTCCTGGCTCCTTGAATGCCGTTTCTGGAGACACTGCGATCAATGTGGGAGATATGTCAAGATGTGTGTTTGTTTTGAGGACGGCTCTCTGGAGAGTCTTAGCAAAGAGGTCACAGGGATAATCAGAGCAATTCTCAGAGACACTGAGAACACACTGAGAACAAGCTCGACAATTCCCTCCTGGCACTTTCCCTGTAGGAGATACCGCAAGACGTTTCTGTAGATTGGGCACAGCGCTCTGCAGGGTGTTAGCAGAGACTTTCCCGGGACAGTGAAACCCTATGTCAGAGACACTGAGAAGAAGCCCCAATGTTCCCTCCAGGCACTTTCAGTGTGGGTGCCTTCTCCACGTGGTTCCTGGTTTCCCTGCAGCGCTGAAGAGAATGTTAGCAAAGAGGTAACCGGGACAGTGAAAACAGTACTCAAAGACAGGGAGAGCAAGCTCTCTCTTGGCACTTTGGATGTGGGACATACAGCGAGATGTTTGCTGCTTTTGCGTTTGGCTGTTGGGAGATTTACAGCACAAAGATATCTAGTTGATTTGAAGCAGTTCCGAGAAAGTCTAAACATAATCGCCACTTCTCCCTCCTGGCACTTTCCATGTGGGAGATATAGCAGGATGTATATTGGTTTTGAGGACAACTCAATGGACAGTGCAGGGAGAAAAGTTCCTGGCTCCTTGAATGCCGTTCCTGGAGACACTGCGATCAATGTGGGAGATATGTCAAGATGTGTGTTTGTTTTGAGGACGGCTCTCTGGAGAGTCTTAGCAAAGAGGTCACAGGGATAATCAGAGCAATTCTCAGAGACACTGAGAACAAGCTCGACAATTCCCTCCTGGCACTTTCCCTGTAGGAGATACCGCAAGACGTTTCTGTAGATTGGGCACAGCGCTCTGCAGGGTGTTAGCAGAGACTTTCCCGGGACAGTGAAACCCTATGTCAGAGACACTGAGAAGAAGCCCCAATGTTCCCTCCAGGCACTTTCAGGGTGGGTGCCTTCTCCACGTGGTTCCTGGTTTCCCTGCAGTGCTGAAGAGAATGTTAACAAAGAGGTAACCGGGACAGTGAAAACAGTACTCAAAGACAGGGAGAGCAAGCTCTCTCTTGGCACTTTGGATGTGGGACATACAGCGAGATGTTTGCTGCTTTTGCGTTTGGCTGTTGGGAGATTTACAGCACAAAGATATCTAGTTGATTTGAAGCAGTTCCGAGAAAGTCTAAACATAATCGCCACTTCTCCCTCCTGGCACTTTCCATGTGGGAGATATAGCAGGATGTATATTGGTTTTGAGGACAACTCAATGGACAGTGTAGGGAGAAAAGTTCCTGGCTCCTTGAATGCCGTTTCTGGAGACACTGCGATCAATGTGGGAGATATGTCAAGATGTGTGTTTGTTTTGAGGACGGCTCGCTGGAGAGTCTTAGCAAAGAGGTCACAGGGATAATCAGAGCAATTCTCAGAGACACTGAGAACACACTGAGAACAAGCTCGACAATTCCCTCCTGGCACTTTCCCTGTAGGAGATACCGCAAGACGTTTCTGTAGATTGGGCACAGCGCTCTGCAGGGTGTTAGCAGAGACTTTCCCGGGACAGTGAAACCCTATGTCAGAGACACTGAGAAGAAGCCCCAATGTTCCCTCCAGGCACTTTCAGTGTGGGTGCCTTCTCCACGTGGTTCCTGGTTTCCCTGCAGCGCTGAAGAGAATGTTAGCAAAGAGGTAACCGGGACAGTGAAAACAGTACTCAAAGACAGGGAGAGCAAGCTCTCTCTTGGCACTTTGGATGTGGGACATACAGCGAGATGTTTGCTGCTTTTGCGTTTGGCTGTTGGGAGATTTACAGCACAAAGATATCTAGTTGATTTGAAGCAGTTCCGAGAAAGTCTAAACATAATCGCCACTTCTCCCTCCTGGCACTTTCCATGTGGGAGATATAGCAGGATGTATATTGGTTTTGAGGACAACTCAATGGACAGTGTAGGGAGAAAAGTTCCTGGCTCCTTGAATGCCGTTCCTGGAGACACTGCGATCAATGTGGGAGATATGTCAAGATGTGTGTTTGTTTTGAGGACGGCTCTCTGGAGAGTCTTAGCAAAGAGGTCACAGGGATAATCAGAGCAATTCTCAGAGACACTGAGAACAAGCTCGACAATTCCCTCCTGGCACTTTCCCTGTAGGAGATACCGCAAGACGTTTCTGTAGATTGGGCACAGCGCTCTGCAGGGTGTTAGCAGAGACTTTCCCGGGACAGTGAAACCCTATGTCAGAGACACTGAGAAGAAGCCCCAATGTTCCCTCCAGGCACTTTCAGGGTGGGTGCCTTCTCCACGTGGTTCCTGGTTTCCCTGCAGTGCTGAAGAGAATGTTAACAAAGAGGTAACCGGGACAGTGAAAACAGTACTCAAAGACAGGGAGAGCAAGCTCTCTCTTGGCACTTTGGATGTGGGACATACAGCGAGATGTTTGCTGCTTTTGCGTTTGGCTGTTGGGAGATTTACAGCACAAAGATATCTAGTTGATTTGAAGCAGTTCCGAGAAAGTCTAAACATAATCGCCACTTCTCCCTCCTGGCACTTTCCATGTGGGAGATATAGCAGGATGTATATTGGTTTTGAGGACAACTCAATGGACAGTGTAGGGAGAAAAGTTCCTGGCTCCTTGAATGCCGTTTCTGGAGACACTGCGATCAATGTGGGAGATATGTCAAGATGTGTGTTTGTTTTGAGGACGGCTCGCTGGAGAGTCTTAGCAAAGAGGTCACAGGGATAATCAGAGCAATTCTCAGAGACACTGAGAACACACTGAGAACAAGCTCGACAATTCCCTCCTGGCACTTTCCCTGTAGGAGATACCGCAAGACGTTTCTGTAGATTGGGCACAGCGCTCTGCAGGGTGTTAGCAGAGACTTTCCCGGGACAGTGAAACCCTATGTCAGAGACACTGAGAAGAAGCCCCAATGTTCCCTCCAGGCACTTTCAGTGTGGGTGCCTTCTCCACATGGTTCCTGGTTTCCCTGCAGCGCTGAAGAGAATGTTAGCAAAGAGGTAACCGGGACAGTGAAAACAGTACTCAAAGACAGGGAGAGCAAGCTCTCTCTTGGCACTTTGGATGTGGGACATACAGCGAGATGTTTGCTGCTTTTGCGTTTGGCTGTTGGGAGATTTACAGCACAAAGATATCTAGTTGATTTGAAGCAGTTCCGAGAAAGTCTAAACATAATCGCCACTTCTCCCTCCTGGCACTTTCCATGTGGGAGATATAGCAGGATGTATATTGGTTTTGAGGACAACTCAATGGACAGTGTAGGGAGAAAAGTTCCTGGCTCCTTGAATGCCGTTCCTGGAGACACTGCGATCAATGTGGGAGATATGTCAAGATGTGTGTTTGTTTTGAGGACGGCTCTCTGGAGAGTCTTAGCAAAGAGGTCACAGGGATAATCAGAGCAATTCTCAGAGACACTGAGAACAAGCTCGACAATTCCCTCCTGGCACTTTCCCTGTAGGAGATACCGCAAGACGTTTCTGTAGATTGGGCACAGCGCTCTGCAGGGTGTTAGCAGAGACTTTCCCGGGACAGTGAAACCCTATGTCAGAGACACTGAGAAGAAGCCCCAGTGTTCCCTCCAGGCACTTTCAGTGTGGGTGCCTTCTCCACGTGGTTCCTGGTTTCCCTGCAGCGCTGAAGAGAATGTTAGCAAAGAGGTAACCGGGACAGTGAAAACAGTACTCAAAGAGAGGGAGAGCAAGCTCTCTCTTGGCACTTTGGATGTGGGACATACAGCGAGATGTTTGCTGCTTTTGCGTTTGGCTGTTGGGAGATTTACAGCACAAAGATATCTAGTTGATTTGAAGCAGTTCCGAGAAAGTCTAAACATAATCGCCACTTCTCCCTCCTGGCACTTTCCATGTGGGAGATATAGCAGGATGTATATTGGTTTTGAGGACAACTCAATGGACAGTGTAGGGAGAAAAGTTCCTGGCTCCTTGAATGCCGTTCCTGGAGACACTGCGATCAATGTGGGAGATATGTCAAGATGTGTGTTTGTTTTGAGGACGGCTCTCTGGAGAGTCTTAGCAAAGAGGTCACAGGGATAATCAGAGCAATTCTCAGAGACACTGAGGACAAGATCGACAATTCCCTCCTGGCACTTTCCCTGTAGGAGATACTGCAAGACGTTTCTGTAGATTGGGCACAGCGCTCTGCAGGGTGTTAGCAGAGACTTTCCCGGGACAGTGAAACCCTATGTCAGAGACACTGAGAAGAAGCCCCAATGTTCCCTCCAGGCACTTTCAGTGTGGGTGCCTTCTCCACGTGGTTCCTGGTTTCCCTGCAGCGCTGAAGAGAATGTTAGCAAAGAGGTAACCGGGACAGTGAAAACAGTACTCAAAGACAGGGAGAGCAAGCTCTCTCTTGGCACTTTGGATGTGGGACATACAGCGAGATGTTTGCTGCTTTTGCGTTTGGCTGTTGGGAGATTTACAGCACAAAGATATCTAGTTGATTTGAAGCAGTTCCGAGAAAGTCTAAACATAATCGCCACTTCTCCCTCCTGGCACTTTCCATGTGGGAGATATAGCAGGATGTATATTGGTTTTGAGGACAACTCAATGGACAGTGTAGGGAGAAAAGTTCCTGGCTCCTTGAATGCCGTTTCTGGAGACACTGCGATCAATGTGGGAGATATGTCAAGATGTGTGTTTGTTTTGAGGACGGCTCTCTGGAGAGTCTTAGCAAAGAGGTCACAGGGATAATCAGAGCAATTCTCAGAGACACTGAGAACACACTGAGAACAAGCTCGACAATTCCCTCCTGGCACTTTCCCTGTAGGAGATACCGCAAGACGTTTCTGTAGATTGGGCACAGCGCTCTGCAGGGTGTTAGCAGAGACTTTCCCGGGACAGTGAAACCCTATGTCAGAGACACTGAGAAGAAGCCCCAATGTTCCCTCCAGGCACTTTCAGTGTGGGTGCCTTCTCCACGTGGTTCCTGGTTTCCCTGCAGCGCTGAAGAGAATGTTAGCAAAGAGGTAACCGGGACAGTGAAAACAGTACTCAAAGACAGGGAGAGCAAGCTCTCTCTTGGCACTTTGGATGTGGGACATACAGCGAGATGTTTGCTGCTTTTGCGTTTGGCTGTTGGGAGATTTACAGCACAAAGATATCTAGTTGATTTGAAGCAGTTCCGAGAAAGTCTAAACATAATCGCCACTTCTCCCTCCTGGCACTTTCCATGTGGGAGATATAGCAGGATGTATATTGGTTTTGAGGACAACTCAATGGACAGTGCAGGGAGAAAAGTTCCTGGCTCCTTGAATGCCGTTCCTGGAGACACTGCGATCAATGTGGGAGATATGTCAAGATGTGTGTTTGTTTTGAGGACGGCTCTCTGGAGAGTCTTAGCAAAGAGGTCACAGGGATAATCAGAGCAATTCTCAGAGACACTGAGAACAAGCTCGACAATTCCCTCCTGGCACTTTCCCTGTAGGAGATACCGCAAGACGTTTCTGTAGATTGGGCACAGCGCTCTGCAGGGTGTTAGCAGAGACTTTCCCGGGACAGTGAAACCCTATGTCAGAGACACTGAGAAGAAGCCCCAATGTTCCCTCCAGGCACTTTCAGGGTGGGTGCCTTCTCCACGTGGTTCCTGGTTTCCCTGCAGTGCTGAAGAGAATGTTAACAAAGAGGTAACCGGGACAGTGAAAACAGTACTCAAAGACAGGGAGAGCAAGCTCTCTCTTGGCACTTTGGATGTGGGACATACAGCGAGATGTTTGCTGCTTTTGCGTTTGGCTGTTGGGAGATTTACAGCACAAAGATATCTAGTTGATTTGAAGCAGTTCCGAGAAAGTCTAAACATAATCGCCACTTCTCCCTCCTGGCACTTTCCATGTGGGAGATATAGCAGGATGTATATTGGTTTTGAGGACAACTCAATGGACAGTGTAGGGAGAAAAGTTCCTGGCTCCTTGAATGCCGTTTCTGGAGACACTGCGATCAATGTGGGAGATATGTCAAGATGTGTGTTTGTTTTGAGGACGGCTCGCTGGAGAGTCTTAGCAAAGAGGTCACAGGGATAATCAGAGCAATTCTCAGAGACACTGAGAACACACTGAGAACAAGCTCGACAATTCCCTCCTGGCACTTTCCCTGTAGGAGATACCGCAAGACGTTTCTGTAGATTGGGCACAGCGCTCTGCAGGGTGTTAGCAGAGACTTTCCCGGGACAGTGAAACCCTATGTCAGAGACACTGAGAAGAAGCCCCAATGTTCCCTCCAGGCACTTTCAGTGTGGGTGCCTTCTCCACGTGGTTCCTGGTTTCCCTGCAGCGCTGAAGAGAATGTTAGCAAAGAGGTAACCGGGACAGTGAAAACAGTACTCAAAGACAGGGAGAGCAAGCTCTCTCTTGGCACTTTGGATGTGGGACATACAGCGAGATGTTTGCTGCTTTTGCGTTTGGCTGTTGGGAGATTTACAGCACAAAGATATCTAGTTGATTTGAAGCAGTTCCGAGAAAGTCTAAACATAATCGCCACTTCTCCCTCCTGGCACTTTCCATGTGGGAGATATAGCAGGATGTATATTGGTTTTGAGGACAACTCAATGGACAGTGTAGGGAGAAAAGTTCCTGGCTCCTTGAATGCCGTTCCTGGAGACACTGCGATCAATGTGGGAGATATGTCAAGATGTGTGTTTGTTTTGAGGACGGCTCTCTGGAGAGTCTTAGCAAAGAGGTCACAGGGATAATCAGAGCAATTCTCAGAGACACTGAGAACAAGCTCGACAATTCCCTCCTGGCACTTTCCCTGTAGGAGATACCGCAAGACGTTTCTGTAGATTGGGCACAGCGCTCTGCAGGGTGTTAGCAGAGACTTTCCCGGGACAGTGAAACCCTATGTCAGAGACACTGAGAAGAAGCCCCAATGTTCCCTCCAGGCACTTTCAGGGTGGGTGCCTTCTCCACGTGGTTCCTGGTTTCCCTGCAGTGCTGAAGAGAATGTTAACAAAGAGGTAACCGGGACAGTGAAAACAGTACTCAAAGACAGGGAGAGCAAGCTCTCTCTTGGCACTTTGGATGTGGGACATACAGCGAGATGTTTGCTGCTTTTGCGTTTGGCTGTTGGGAGATTTACAGCACAAAGATATCTAGTTGATTTGAAGCAGTTCCGAGAAAGTCTAAACATAATCGCCACTTCTCCCTCCTGGCACTTTCCATGTGGGAGATATAGCAGGATGTATATTGGTTTTGAGGACAACTCAATGGACAGTGTAGGGAGAAAAGTTCCTGGCTCCTTGAATGCCGTTTCTGGAGACACTGCGATCAATGTGGGAGATATGTCAAGATGTGTGTTTGTTTTGAGGACGGCTCGCTGGAGAGTCTTAGCAAAGAGGTCACAGGGATAATCAGAGCAATTCTCAGAGACACTGAGAACACACTGAGAACAAGCTCGACAATTCCCTCCTGGCACTTTCCCTGTAGGAGATACCGCAAGACGTTTCTGTAGATTGGGCACAGCGCTCTGCAGGGTGTTAGCAGAGACTTTCCCGGGACAGTGAAACCCTATGTCAGAGACACTGAGAAGAAGCCCCAATGTTCCCTCCAGGCACTTTCAGTGTGGGTGCCTTCTCCACATGGTTCCTGGTTTCCCTGCAGCGCTGAAGAGAATGTTAGCAAAGAGGTAACCGGGACAGTGAAAACAGTACTCAAAGACAGGGAGAGCAAGCTCTCTCTTGGCACTTTGGATGTGGGACATACAGCGAGATGTTTGCTGCTTTTGCGTTTGGCTGTTGGGAGATTTACAGCACAAAGATATCTAGTTGATTTGAAGCAGTTCCGAGAAAGTCTAAACATAATCGCCACTTCTCCCTCCTGGCACTTTCCATGTGGGAGATATAGCAGGATGTATATTGGTTTTGAGGACAACTCAATGGACAGTGTAGGGAGAAAAGTTCCTGGCTCCTTGAATGCCGTTCCTGGAGACACTGCGATCAATGTGGGAGATATGTCAAGATGTGTGTTTGTTTTGAGGACGGCTCTCTGGAGAGTCTTAGCAAAGAGGTCACAGGGATAATCAGAGCAATTCTCAGAGACACTGAGAACAAGCTCGACAATTCCCTCCTGGCACTTTCCCTGTAGGAGATACCGCAAGACGTTTCTGTAGATTGGGCACAGCGCTCTGCAGGGTGTTAGCAGAGACTTTCCCGGGACAGTGAAACCCTATGTCAGAGACACTGAGAAGAAGCCCCAATGTTCCCTCCAGGCACTTTCAGGGTGGGTGCCTTCTCCACGTGGTTCCTGGTTTCCCTGCAGTGCTGAAGAGAATGTTAACAAAGAGGTAACCGGGACAGTGAAAACAGTACTCAAAGACAGGGAGAGCAAGCTCTCTCTTGGCACTTTGGATGTGGGACATACAGCGAGATGTTTGCTGCTTTTGCGTTTGGCTGTTGGGAGATTTACAGCACAAAGATATCTAGTTGATTTGAAGCAGTTCCGAGAAAGTCTAAACATAATCGCCACTTCTCCCTCCTGGCACTTTCCATGTGGGAGATATAGCAGGATGTATATTGGTTTTGAGGACAACTCAATGGACAGTGTAGGGAGAAAAGTTCCTGGCTCCTTGAATGCCGTTTCTGGAGACACTGCGATCAATGTGGGAGATATGTCAAGATGTGTGTTTGTTTTGAGGACGGCTCGCTGGAGAGTCTTAGCAAAGAGGTCACAGGGATAATCAGAGCAATTCTCAGAGACACTGAGAACACACTGAGAACAAGCTCGACAATTCCCTCCTGGCACTTTCCCTGTAGGAGATACCGCAAGACGTTTCTGTAGATTGGGCACAGCGCTCTGCAGGGTGTTAGCAGAGACTTTCCCGGGACAGTGAAACCCTATGTCAGAGACACTGAGAAGAAGCCCCAATGTTCCCTCCAGGCACTTTCAGTGTGGGTGCCTTCTCCACGTGGTTCCTGGTTTCCCTGCAGCGCTGAAGAGAATGTTAGCAAAGAGGTAACCGGGACAGTGAAAACAGTACTCAAAGACAGGGAGAGCAAGCTCTCTCTTGGCACTTTGGATGTGGGACATACAGCGAGATGTTTGCTGCTTTTGCGTTTGGCTGTTGGGAGATTTACAGCACAAAGATATCTAGTTGATTTGAAGCAGTTCCGAGAAAGTCTAAACATAATCGCCACTTCTCCCTCCTGGCACTTTCCATGTGGGAGATATAGCAGGATGTATATTGGTTTTGAGGACAACTCAATGGACAGTGTAGGGAGAAAAGTTCCTGGCTCCTTGAATGCCGTTCCTGGAGACACTGCGATCAATGTGGGAGATATGTCAAGATGTGTGTTTGTTTTGAGGACGGCTCTCTGGAGAGTCTTAGCAAAGAGGTCACAGGGATAATCAGAGCAATTCTCAGAGACACTGAGAACAAGCTCGACAATTCCCTCCTGGCACTTTCCCTGTAGGAGATACCGCAAGACGTTTCTGTAGATTGGGCACAGCGCTCTGCAGGGTGTTAGCAGAGACTTTCCCGGGACAGTGAAACCCTATGTCAGAGACACTGAGAAGAAGCCCCAATGTTCCCTCCAGGCACTTTCAGGGTGGGTGCCTTCTCCACGTGGTTCCTGGTTTCCCTGCAGTGCTGAAGAGAATGTTAACAAAGAGGTAACCGGGACAGTGAAAACAGTACTCAAAGACAGGGAGAGCAAGCTCTCTCTTGGCACTTTGGATGTGGGACATACAGCGAGATGTTTGCTGCTTTTGCGTTTGGCTGTTGGGAGATTTACAGCACAAAGATATCTAGTTGATTTGAAGAAGTTCCGAGAAAGTCTAAACATAATTGCCACTTCTCCCTCCTGGCACTTTCCATGTGGGAGATATAGCAGGATGTATATTGGTTTTGAGGACAACTCAATGGACAGTGTAGGGAGAAAAGTTCCTGGCTCCTTGAATGCCGTTTCTGGAGACACTGCGATCAATGTGGGAGATATGTCAAGATGTGTGTTTGTTTTGAGGACGGCTCTCTGGAGAGTCTTAGCAAAGAGGTCACAGGGATAATCAGAGCAATTCTCAGAGACACTGAGAACACACTGAGAACAAGCTCGACAATTCCCTCCTGGCACTTTCCCTGTAGGAGATACCGCAAGACGTTTCTGTAGATTGGGCACAGCGCTCTGCAGGGTGTTAGCAGAGACTTTCCCGGGACAGTGAAACCCTATGTCAGAGACACTGAGAAGAAGCCCCAGTGTTCCCTCCAGGCACTTTCAGTGTGGGTGCCTTCTCCACGTGGTTCCTGGTTTCCCTGCAGCGCTGAAGAGAATGTTAGCAAAGAGGTAACTGGGACAGTGAAAACAGTACTCAAAGACAGGGAGAGCAAGCTCTCTCTTGGCACTTTGGATGTGGGACATACAGCGAGATGTTTGCTGCTTTTGCGTTTGGCTGTTGGGAGATTTACAGCACAAAGATATCTAGTTGATTTGAAGCAGTTCCGAGAAAGTCTAAACATAATCGCCACTTCTCCCTCCTGGCACTTTCCATGTGGGAGATATAGCAGGATGTATATTGGTTTTGAGGACAACTCAATGGACAGTGTAGGGAGAAAAGTTCCTGGCTCCTTGAATGCCGTTCCTGGAGACACTGCGATCAATGTGGGAGATATGTCAAGATGTGTTTTTGTTTTGAGGACGGCTCTCTGGAGAGTCTTAGCAAAGAGGTCACAGGGATAATCAGAGCAATTCTCAGAGACACTGAGAACACACAGAGAACAAGCTCGACAATTCCCTCCTGGCACTTTCCCTGTAGGAGATACCGCAAGACGTTTCTGTAGATTGGGCACAGCGCTCTGCAGGGTGTTAGCAGAGACTTTCCCGGGACAGTGAAACCCTATGTCAGAGACACTGAGAAGAAGCCCCAATGTTCCCTCCAGGCACTTTCAGTGTGGGTGCCTTCTCCACGTGGTTCCTGGTTTCCCTGCAGCGCTGAAGAGAATGTTAGCAAAGAGGTAACCGGGACAGTGAAAACAGTACTCAAAGACAGGGAGAGCAAGCTCTCTCTTGGCACTTTGGATGTGGGACATACAGCGAGATGTTTGCTGCTTTTGCGTTTGGCTGTTGGGAGATTTACAGCACAAAGATATCTAGTTGATTTGAAGCAGTTCCGAGAAAGTCTAAACATAATCGCCACTTCTCCCTCCTGGCACTTTCCATGTGGGAGATATAGCAGGATGTATATTGGTTTTGAGGACAACTCAATGGACAGTGTAGGGAGAAAAGTTCCTGGCTCCTTGAATGCCGTTCCTGGAGACACTGCGATCAATGAGGGAGATATGTCAAGATGTGTGTTTGTTTTGAGGACGGCTCTCTGGAGAGTCTTAGCAAAGAGGTCACAGGGATAATCAGAGCAATTCTCAGAGACACTGAGGACAAGATCGACAATTCCCTCCTGGCACTTTCCCTGTAGGAGATACCGCAAGACGTTTCTGTATATTGGGCACAGCACTCTGCAGGGTGTTAGCAGAGACTTTCCCGGGACAGTGAAACCCTATGTCAGAGACACTGAGAAGAAGCCCCAATGTTCCCTCCAGGCACTTTCAGGGTGGGTGCCTTCTCCACGTGGTTCCTGGTTTCCCTGCAGCGCTGAAGAGAATGTTAGCAAAGAGGTAACCGGGACAGTGAAAACAGTACTCAAAGACAGGGAGAGCAAGCTCTCTCTTGGCACTTTGGATGTGGGACATACAGCGAGATGTTTGCTGCTTTTGCGTTTGGCTGTTGGGAGATTTACAGCACAAAGATATCTAGTTGATTTGAAGCAGTTCCGAGAAAGTCTAAACATAATCGCCACTTCTCCCTCCTGGCACTTTCCATGTGGGAGATATAGCAGGATGTATATTGGTTTTGAGGACAACTCAATGGACAGTGTAGGGAGAAAAGTTCCTGGCTCCTTGAATGCCGTTCCTGGAGACACTGCGATCAATGAGGGAGATATGTCAAGATGTGTGTTTGTTTTGAGGACGGCTCTCTGGAGAGTCTTAGCAAAGAGGTCACAGGGATAATCAGAGCAATTCTCAGAGACACTGAGGACAAGCTCGACAATTCCCTCCTGGCACTTTCCCTGTAGGAGATACCGCAAGACGTTTCTGTATATTGGGCACAGCACTCTGCAGGGTGTTAGCAGAGACTTTCCCGGGACAGTGAAACCCTATGTCAGAGACACTGAGAAGAAGCCCCAATGTTCCCTCCAGGCACTTTCAGTGTGGGTGCCTTCTCCACGTGGTTCCTGGTTTCCCTGCAGCGCTGAAGAGAATGTTAGCAAAGAGGTAACCGGGACAGTGAAAACAGTACTCAAAGACAGGGAGAGCAAGCTCTCTCTTGGCACTTTGGATGTGGGACATACAGCGAGATGTTTGCTGCTTTTGCGTTTGGCTGTTGGGAGATTTACAGCACAAAGATATCTAGTTGATTTGAAGCAGTTCCGAGAAAGTCTAAACATAATCGCCACTTCTCCCTCCTGGCACTTTCCATGTGGGAGATATAGCAGGATGTATATTGGTTTTGAGGACAACTCAATGGACAGTGTAGGGAGAAAAGTTCCTGGCTCCTTGAATGCCGTTTCTGGAGACACTGCGATCAATGTGGGAGATATGTCAAGATGTGTGTTTGTTTTGAGGACGGCTCTCTGGAGAGTCTTAGCAAAGAGGTCACAGGGATAATCAGAGCAATTCTCAGAGACACTGAGAACACACTGAGAACAAGCTCGACAATTCCCTCCTGGCACTTTCCCTGTAGGAGATACCGCAAGACGTTTCTGTAGATTGGGCACAGCGCTCTGCAGGGTGTTAGCAGAGACTTTCCCGGGACAGTGAAACCCTATGTCAGAGACACTGAGAAGAAGCCCCAGTGTTCCCTCCAGGCACTTTCAGTGTGGGTGCCTTCTCCACGTGGTTCCTGGTTTCCCTGCAGCGCTGAAGAGAATGTTAGCAAAGAGGTAACTGGGACAGTGAAAACAGTACTCAAAGACAGGGAGAGCAAGCTCTCTCTTGGCACTTTGGATGTGGGACATACAGCGAGATGTTTGCTGCTTTTGCGTTTGGCTGTTGGGAGATTTACAGCACAAAGATATCTAGTTGATTTGAAGCAGTTCCGAGAAAGTCTAAACATAATCGCCACTTCTCCCTCCTGGCACTTTCCATGTGGGAGATATAGCAGGATGTATATTGGTTTTGAGGACAACTCAATGGACAGTGTAGGGAGAAAAGTTCCTGGCTCCTTGAATGCCGTTCCTGGAGACACTGCGATCAATGTGGGAGATATGTCAAGATGTGTTTTTGTTTTGAGGACGGCTCTCTGGAGAGTCTTAGCAAAGAGGTCACAGGGATAATCAGAGCAATTCTCAGAGACACTGAGAACACACAGAGAACAAGCTCGACAATTCCCTCCTGGCACTTTCCCTGTAGGAGATACCGCAAGACGTTTCTGTAGATTGGGCACAGCGCTCTGCAGGGTGTTAGCAGAGACTTTCCCGGGACAGTGAAACCCTATGTCAGAGACACTGAGAAGAAGCCCCAATGTTCCCTCCAGGCACTTTCAGTGTGGGTGCCTTCTCCACGTGGTTCCTGGTTTCCCTGCAGCGCTGAAGAGAATGTTAGCAAAGAGGTAACCGGGACAGTGAAAACAGTACTCAAAGACAGGGAGAGCAAGCTCTCTCTTGGCACTTTGGATGTGGGACATACAGCGAGATGTTTGCTGCTTTTGCGTTTGGCTGTTGGGAGATTTACAGCACAAAGATATCTAGTTGATTTGAAGCAGTTCCGAGAAAGTCTAAACATAATCGCCACTTCTCCCTCCTGGCACTTTCCATGTGGGAGATATAGCAGGATGTATATTGGTTTTGAGGACAACTCAATGGACAGTGTAGGGAGAAAAGTTCCTGGCTCCTTGAATGCCGTTCCTGGAGACACTGCGATCAATGAGGGAGATATGTCAAGATGTGTGTTTGTTTTGAGGACGGCTCTCTGGAGAGTCTTAGCAAAGAGGTCACAGGGATAATCAGAGCAATTCTCAGAGACACTGAGGACAAGATCGACAATTCCCTCCTGGCACTTTCCCTGTAGGAGATACCGCAAGACGTTTCTGTATATTGGGCACAGCACTCTGCAGGGTGTTAGCAGAGACTTTCCCGGGACAGTGAAACCCTATGTCAGAGACACTGAGAAGAAGCCCCAATGTTCCCTCCAGGCACTTTCAGTGTGGGTGCCTTCTCCACGTGGTTCCTGGTTTCCCTGCAGCGCTGAAGAGAATGTTAGCAAAGAGGTAACCGGGACAGTGAAAACAGTACTCAAAGACAGGGAGAGCAAGCTCTCTCTTGGCACTTTGGATGTGGGACATACAGCGAGATGTTTGCTGCTTTTGCGTTTGGCTGTTGGGAGATTTACAGCACAAAGATATCTAGTTGATTTGAAGCAGTTCCGAGAAAGTCTAAACATAATCGCCACTTCTCCCTCCTGGCACTTTCCATGTGGGAGATATAGCAGGATGTATATTGGTTTTGAGGACAACTCAATGGACAGTGTAGGGCGAAAAATTCCTGGCTCCTTGAATGCCGTTCCTGGAGACACTGCGATCAATGTGGGAGATATGTCAAGATGTGTGTTTGTTTTGAGGACGGCTCTCTGGAGAGTCTTAGCAAAGAGGTCACAGGGATAATCAGAGCAATTCTCAGAGACACTGAGAACAAGCTAGACAATTCCCTCCTGGCACTTTCCCTGTAGGAGATACCGCAAGACGTTTCTGTAGATTGGGCACAGCGCTCTGCAGGGTGTTAGCAGAGACTTTCCCGGGACAGTGAAACCCTATGTCAGAGACACTGAGAAGAAGCCCCAATGTTCCCTCCAGGCACTTTCAGTGTGGGTGCCTTCTCCACGTGGTTCCTGGTTTCCCTGCAGCGCTGAAGAGAATGTTAGCAAAGAGGTAACCGGGACAGTGAAAACAGTACTCAAAGAGAGGGAGAGCAAGCTCTCTCTTGGCACTTTGGATGTGGGACATACAGCGAGATGTTTGCTGCTTTTGCGTTTGGCTGTTGGGAGATTTACAGCACAAAGATATCTAGTTGATTGGAAGCAGTTCCGAGAAAGTCTAAACATAATTGCCACTTCTCCCTCCTGGCACTTTCCATGTGGGAGATATAGCAGGATGTATATTGGTTTTGAGGACAACTCAATGGACAGTGTAGGGAGAAAAGTTCCTGGCTCCTTGAATGCCGTTCCTGGAGACACTGCGATCAATGTGGGAGATATGTCAAGATGTGTGTTTGTTTTGAGGACGGCTCTCTGGAGAGTCTTAGCAAAGAGGTCACAGGGATAATCAGAGCAATTCTCAGAGACACTAAGAACACACTGAGAACAAGCTCGACAATTCCCTCCTGGCACTTTCCCTGTAGGAGATACCGCAAGACGTTTCTGTAGATTGGGCACAGCGCTCTGCAGGGTGTTAGCAGAGACTTTCCCGGGACAGTGAAACCCTATGTCAGAGACACTGAGAAGAAGCCCCAGTGTTCCCTCCAGGCACTTTCAGTGTGGGTGCCTTCTCCACGTGGTTCCTGGTTTCCCTGCAGCGCTGAAGAGAATTTTAGCAAAGAGGTAACCGGGACAGTGAAAACAGTACTCAAAGAGAGGGAGAGCAAGCTCTCTCTTGGCACTTTGGATGTGGGACATACAGCGAGATGTTTGCTGCTTTTGCGTTTGGCTGTTGGGAGATTTACAGCACAAAGATATCTAGTTGATTTGAAGCAGTTCCGAGAAAGTCTAAACATAATCGCCACTTCTCCCTCCTGGCACTTTCCATGTGGGAGATATAGCAGGATGTATATTGGTTTTGAGGACAACTCAATGGACAGTGTAGGGAGAAAAGTTCCTGGCTCCTTGAATGCCGTTTCTGGAGACACTGCGATCAATGTGGGAGATATGTCAAGATGTGTGTTTGTTTTGAGGACGGCTCTCTGGAGAGTCTTAGCAAAGAGGTCACAGGGATAATCAGAGCAATTCTCAGAGACACTGAGAACAAGCTCGACAATTCCCTCCTGGCACTTTCCCTGTAGGAGATACCGCAAGACGTTTCTGTAGATTGGGCACAGCGCTCTGCAGGGTGTTAGCAGAGACTTTCCCGGGACAGTGAAACCCTATGTCAGAGACACTGAGAAGAAGCCCCAATGTTCCCTCCAGGCACTTTCAGTGTGGGTGCCTTCTCCACGTGGTTCCTGGTTTCCCTGCAGCGCTGAAGAGAATGTTAACAAAGAGGTAACCGGGACAGTGAAAACAGTACTCAAAGACAGGGAGAGCAAGCTCTCTCTTGGCACTTTGGATGTGGGACATACAGCGAGATGTTTGCTGCTTTTGCGTTTGGCTGTTGGGAGATTTACAGCACAAAGATATCTAGTTGATTTGAAGAAGTTCCGAGAAAGTCTAAACATAATTGCCACTTCTCCCTCCTGGCACTTTCCATGTGGGAGATATAGCAGGATGTATATTGGTTTTGAGGACAACTCAATGGACAGTGTAGGGAGAAAAGTTCCTGGCTCCTTGAATGCCGTTCCTGGAGACACTGCGATCAATGTGGGAGATATGTCAAGATGTGTGTTTGTTTTGAGGACGGCTCTCTGGAGAGTCTTAGCAAAGAGGTCACAGGGATAATCAGAGCAATTCTCAGAGACACTGAGAACACACTGAGAACAAGCTCGACAATTCCCTCCTGGCACTTTCCCTGTAGGAGATACCGCAAGACGTTTCTGTAGATTGGGCACAGCGCTCTGCAGGGTGTTAGCAGAGACTTTCCCGGGACAGTGAAACCCTATGTCAGAGACACTGAGAAGAAGCCCCAATGTTCCCTCCAGGCACTTTCAGGGTGGGTGCCTTCTCCACGTGGTTCCTGGTTTCCCTGCAGCGCTGAAGAGAATGTTAGCAAAGAGGTAACCGGGACAGTGAAAACAGTACTCAAAGACAGGGAGAGCAAGCTCTCTCTTGGCACTTTGGATGTGGGACATACAGCGAGATGTTTGCTGCTTTTGCGTTTGGCTGTTGGGAGATTTACAGCACAAAGATATCTAGTTGATTTGAAGCAGTTCCGAGAAAGTCTAAACATAATCGCCACTTCTCCCTCCTGGCACTTTCCATGTGGGAGATATAGCAGGATGTATATTGGTTTTGAGGACAACTCAATGGACAGTGTAGGGAGAAAAGTTCCTGGCTCCTTGAATGCCGTTCCTGGAGACACTGCGATCAATGTGGGAGATATGTCAAGATGTGTGTTGGTTTTGAGGACGGCTCTCTGGAGAGTCTTAGCAAAGAGGTCACAGGGATAATCAGAGCAATTCTCAGAGACACTGAGAACACACTGAGAACAAGCTCGACAATTCCCTCCTGGCACTTTCCCTGTAGGAGATACCGCAAGACGTTTCTGTAGATTGGGCACAGCGCTCTGCAGGGTGTTAGCAGAGACTTTCCCGGGACAGTGAAACCCTATGTCAGAGACACTGAGAAGAAGCCCCAATGTTCCCTCCAGGCACTTTCAGTGTGGGTGCCTTCTCCACGTGGTTCCTGGTTTCCCTGCAGCGCTGAAGAGAATGTTAGCAAAGAGGTAACCGGGACAGTGAAAACAGTACTCAAAGACAGGGAGAGCAAGCTCTCTCTTGGCACTTTGGATGTGGGACATACAGCGAGATGTTTGCTGCTTTTGCGTTTGGCTGTTGGGAGATTTACAGCACAAAGATATCTAGTTGATTTGAAGCAGTTCCGAGAAAGTCTAAACATAATCGCCACTTCTCCCTCCTGGCACTTTCCATGTGGGAGATATAGCAGGATGTATATTGGTTTTGAGGACAACTCAATGGACAGTGTAGGGAGAAAAGTTCCTGGCTCCTTGAATGCCGTTCCTGGAGACACTGCGATCAATGTGGGAGATATGTCAAGATGTGTGTTGGTTTTGAGGACGGCTCTCTGGAGAGTCTTAGCAAAGAGGTCACAGGGATAATCAGAGCAATTCTCAGAGACACTGAGAACAAGCTCGACAATTCCCTCCTGGCACTTTCCCTGTAGGAGATACCGCAAGACGTTTCTGTAGATTGGGCACAGCGCTCTGCAGGGTGTTAGCAGAGACTTTCCCGGGACAGTGAAACCCTATGTCAGAGACACTGAGAAGAAGCCCCAGTGTTCCCTCCAGGCACTTTCAGTGTGGGTGCCTTCTCCACGTGGTTCCTGGTTTCCCTGCAGCGCTGAAGAGAATGTTAGCAAAGAGGTAACCGGGACAGTGAAAACAGTACTCAAAGAGAGGGAGAGCAAGCTCTCTCTTGGCACTTTGGATGTGGGACATACAGCGAGATGTTTGCTGCTTTTGCGTTTGGCTGTTGGGAGATTTACAGCACAAAGATATCTAGTTGATTTGAAGCAGTTCCGAGAAAGTCTAAACATAATCGCCACTTCTCCCTCCTGGCACTTTCCATGTGGGAGATATAGCAGGATGTATATTGGTTTTGAGGACAACTCAATGGACAGTGTAGGGAGAAAAGTTCCTGGCTCCTTGAATGCCGTTCCTGGAGACACTGCGATCAATGTGGGAGATATGTCAAGATGTGTGTTGGTTTTGAGGACGGCTCTCTGGAGAGTCTTAGCAAAGAGGTCACAGGGATAATCAGAGCAATTCTCAGAGACACTGAGAACAAGCTCGACAATTCCCTCCTGGCACTTTCCCTGTAGGAGATACCGCAAGACGTTTCTG
Organism: Chroicocephalus ridibundus; assembly: GCF_963924245.1. Classification (NCBI taxonomy): domain Eukaryota; kingdom Metazoa; phylum Chordata; class Aves; order Charadriiformes; family Laridae; genus Chroicocephalus; species Chroicocephalus ridibundus. Next base: position 238,897 of record NW_026961322.1, read on the forward strand.
TAGATTGGGCACAGCGCTCTGCAGGGTGTTAGCAGAGACTTTCCCGGGACAGTGAAACCCTATGTCAGAGACACTGAGAAGAAGCCCCAATGTTCCCTCCAGGCACTTTCAGTGTGGGTGCCTTCTCCACGTGGTTCCTGGTTTCCCTGCAGCGCTGAAGAGAATGTTAGCAAAGAGGTAACCGGGACAGTGAAAACAGTACTCAAAGACAGGGAGAGCAAGCTCTCTCTTGGCACTTTGGATGTGGGACATACAGCGAGATGTTTGCTGCTTTTGCGTTTGGCTGTTGGGAGATTTACAGCACAAAGATATCTAGTTGATTTGAAGCAGTTCCGAGAAAGTCTAAACATAATCGCCACTTCTCCCTCCTGGCACTTTCCATGTGGGAGATATAGCAGGATGTATATTGGTTTTGAGGACAACTCAATGGAGAGTGTAGGGAGAAAAGTTCCTGGCTCCTTGAATGCCGTTCCTGGAGACACTGCGATCAATGTGGGAGATATGTCAAGATGTGTGTTTGTTTTGAGGACGGCTCTCTGGAGAGTCTTAGCAAAGAGGTCACAGGGATAATCAGAGCAATTCTCAGAGACACTGAGAACACACTGAGAACAAGCTAGACAATTCCCTCCTGGCACTTTCCCTGTAGGAGATACCGCAAGACGTTTCTGTAGATTGGGCACAGCGCTCTGCAGGGTGTTAGCAGAGACTTTCCCGGGACAGTGAAACCCTATGTCAGAGACACTGAGAAGAAGCCCCAATGTTCCCTCCAGGCACTTTCAGGGTGGGTGCCTTCTCCACGTGGTTCCTGGTTTCCCTGCAGCGCTGAAGAGAATGTTAGCAAAGAGGTAACCGGGACAGTGAAAACAGTACTCAAAGACAGGGAGAGCAAGCTCTCTCTTGGCACTTTGGATGTGGGACATACAGCGAGATGTTTGCTGCTTTTGCGTTTGGCTGTTGGGAGATTTACAGCACAAAGATATCTAGTTGATTTGAAGCAGTTCCGAGAAAGTCTAAACATAATCGCCACTTCTCCCTCCTGGCACTTTCCATGTGGGAGATATAGCAGGATGTATATTGGTTTTGAGGACAACTCAATGGACAGTGTAGGGAGAAAAGTTCCTGGCTCCTTGAATGCCGTTCCTGGAGACACTGCGATCAATGTGGGAGATATGTCAAGATGTGTTTTTGTTTTGAGGACGGCTCTCTGGAGAGTCTTAGCAAAGAGGTCACAGGGATAATCAGAGCAATTCTCAGAGACACTGAGAACACACTGAGAACAAGCTCGACAATTCCCTCCTGGCACTTTCCCTGTAGGAGATACCGCAAGACGTTTCTGTAGATTGGGCACAGCGCTCTGCAGGGTGTTAGCAGAGACTTTCCCGGGACAGTGAAACCCTATGTCAGAGACACTGAGAAGAAGCCCCAATGTTCCCTCCAGGCACTTTCAGTGTGGGTGCCTTCTCCACGTGGTTCCTGGTTTCCCTGCAGCGCTGAAGAGAATGTTAGCAAAGAGGTAACCGGGACAGTGAAAACAGTACTCAAAGAGAGGGAGAGCAAGCTCTCTCTTGGCACTTTGGATGTGGGACATACAGCGAGATGTTTGCTGCTTTTGCGTTTGGCTGTTGGGAGATTTACAGCACAAAGATATCTAGTTGATTTGAAGCAGTTCCGAGAAAGTCTAAACATAATCGCCACTTCTCCCTCCTGGCACTTTCCATGTGGGAGATATAGCAGGATGTATATTGGTTTTGAGGACAACTCAATGGACAGTGTAGGGAGAAAAGTTCCTGGCTCCTTGAATGCCGTTCCTGGAGACACTGCGATCAATGTGGGAGATATGTCAAGATGTGTGTTGGTTTTGAGGACGGCTCTCTGGAGAGTCTTAGCAAAGAGGTCACAGGGATAATCAGAGCAATTCTCAGAGACACTGAAGACAAGATCGACAATTCCCTCCTGGCACTTTCCCTGTAGGAGATACCGCAAGACGTTTCTGTAGATTGGGCACAGCGCTCTGCAGGGTGTTAGCAGAGACTTTCCCGGGACAGTGAAACCCTATGTCAGAGACACTGAGAAGAAGCCCCAATGTTCCCTCCAGGCACTTTCAGTGTGGGTGCCTTCTCCACGTGGTTCCTGGTTTCCCTGCAGCGCTGAAGAGAATGTTAGCAAAGAGGTAACCGGGACAGTGAAAACAGTACTCAAAGACAGGGAGAGCAAGCTCTCTCTTGGCACTTTGGATGTGGGACATACAGCGAGATGTTTGCTGCTTTTGCGTTTGGCTGTTGGGAGATTTACAGCACAAAGATATCTAGTTGATTTGAAGCAGTTCCGAGAAAGTCTAAACATAATCGCCACTTCTCCCTCCTGGCACTTTCCATGTGGGAGATATAGCAGGATGTATATTGGTTTTGAGGACAACTCAATGGAGAGTGTAGGGAGAAAAGTTCCTGGCTCCTTGAATGCCGTTCCTGGAGACACTGCGATCAATGTGGGAGATATGTCAAGATGTGTGTTTGTTTTGAGGACGGCTCTCTGGAGAGTCTTAGCAAAGAGGTCACAGGGATAATCAGAGCAATTCTCAGAGACACTGAGAACACACTGAGAACAAGCTCGACAATTCCCTCCTGGCACTTTCCCTGTAGGAGATACCGCAAGACGTTTCTGTAGATTGGGCACAGCGCTCTGCAGGGTGTTAGCAGAGACTTTCCCGGGACAGTGAAACCCTATGTCAGAGACACTGAGAAGAAGCCCCAATGTTCCCTCCAGGCACTTTCAGTGTGGGTGCCTTCTCCACGTGGTTCCTGGTTTCCCTGCAGCGCTGAAGAGAATGTTAGCAAAGAGGTAACCGGGACAGTGAAAACAGTACTCAAAGACAGGGAGAGCAAGCTCTCTCTTGGCACTTTGGATGTGGGACATACAGCGAGATGTTTGCTGCTTTTGCGTTTGGCTGTTGGGAGATTTACAGCACAAAGATATCTAGTTGATTTGAAGCAGTTCCGAGAAAGTCTAAACATAATCGCCACTTCTCCCTCCTGGCACTTTCCATGTGGGAGATATAGCAGGATGTATATTGGTTTTGAGGACAACTCAATGGACAGTGTAGGGAGAAAAGTTCCTGGCTCCTTGAATGCCGTTCCTGGAGACACTGCGATCAATGTGGGAGATATGTCAAGATGTGTGTTTGTTTTGAGGACGGCTCTCTGGAGAGTCTTAGCAAAGAGGTCACAGGGATAATCAGAGCAATTCTCAGAGACACTGAGAACAAGCTCGACAATTCCCTCCTGGCACTTTCCCTGTAGGAGATACCGCAAGACGTTTCTGTATATTGGGCACAGCGCTCTGCAGGGTGTTAGCAGAGACTTTCCCGGGACAGTGAAACCCTATGTCAGAGACACTGAGAAGAAGCCCCAATGTTCCCTCCAGGCACTTTCAGTGTGGGTGCCTTCTCCACGTGGTTCCTGGTTTCCCTGCAGCGCTGAAGAGAATGTTAGCAAAGAGGTAACCGGGACAGTGAAAACAGTACTCAAAGACAGGGAGAGCAAGCTCTCTCTTGGCACTTTGGATGTGGGACATACAGCGAGATGTTTGCTGCTTTTGCGTTTGGCTGTTGGGAGATTTACAGCACAAAGATATCTAGTTGATTTGAAGCAGTTCCGAGAAAGTCTAAACATAATCGCCACTTCTCCCTCCTGGCACTTTCCATGTGGGAGATATAGCAGGATGTATATTGGTTTTGAGGACAACTCAATGGACAGTGTAGGGAGAAAAGTTCCTGGCTCCTTGAATGCCGTTCCTGGAGACACTGCGATCAATGTGGGAGATATGTCAAGATGTGTGTTTGTTTTGAGGACGGCTCTCTGGAGAGTCTTAGCAAAGAGGTCACAGGGATAATCAGAGCAATTCTCAGAGACACTGAGAACACACTGAGAACAAGCTCGACAATTCCCTCCTGGCACTTTCCCTGTAGGAGATACCGCAAGACGTTTCTGTAGATTGGGCACAGCGCTCTGCAGGGTGTTAGCAGAGACTTTCCCGGGACAGTGAAACCCTATGTCAGAGACACTGAGAAGAAGCCCCAATGTTCCCTCCAGGCACTTTCAGTGTGGGTGCCTTCTCCACGTGGTTCCTGGTTTCCCTGCAGCGCTGAAGAGAATGTTAGCAAAGAGGTAACCGGGACAGTGAAAACAGTACTCAAAGACAGGGAGAGCAAGCTCTCTCTTGGCACTTTGGATGTGGGACATACAGCGAGATGTTTGCTGCTTTTGCGTTTGGCTGTTGGGAGATTTACAGCACAAAGATATCTAGTTGATTTGAAGCAGTTCCGAGAAAGTCTAAACATAATCGCCACTTCTCCCTCCTGGCACTTTCCATGTGGGAGATATAGCAGGATGTATATTGGTTTTGAGGACAACTCAATGGACAGTGTAGGGAGAAAAGTTCCTGGCTCCTTGAATGCCGTTCCTGGAGACACTGCGATCAATGTGGGAGATATGTCAAGATGTGTGTTTGTTTTGAGGACGGCTCTCTGGAGAGTCTTAGCAAAGAGGTCACAGGGATAATCAGAGCAATTCTCAGAGACACTGAGAACAAGCTCGACAATTCCCTCCTGGCACTTTCCCTGTAGGAGATACCGCAAGACGTTTCTGTAGATTGGGCACAGCGCTCTGCAGGGTGTTAGCAGAGACTTTCCCGGGACAGTGAAACCCTATGTCAGAGACACTGAGAAGAAGCCCCAATGTTCCCTCCAGGCACTTTCAGTGTGGGTGCCTTCTCCACGTGGTTCCTGGTTTCCCTGCAGTGCTGAAGAGAATGTTAGCAAAGAGGTAACCGGGACAGTGAAAACAGTACTCAAAGACAGGGAGAGCAAGCTCTCTCTTGGCACTTTGGATGTGGGACATACAGCGAGATGTTTGCTGCTTTTGCGTTTGGCTGTTGGGAGATTTACAGCACAAAGATATCTAGTTGATTTGAAGAAGTTCCGAGAAAGTCTAAACATAATTGCCACTTCTCCCTCCTGGCACTTTCCATGTGGGAGATATAGCAGGATGTATATTGGTTTTGAGGACAACTCAATGGACAGTGTAGGGAGAAAAGTTCCTGGCTCCTTGAATGCCGTTCCTGGAGACACTGCGATCAATGTGGGAGATATGTCAAGATGTGTGTTGGTTTTGAGGACGGCTCTCTGGAGAGTCTTAGCAAAGAGGTCACAGGGATAATCAGAGCAATTCTCAGAGACACTGAGAACACACTGAGAACAAGCTCGACAATTCCCTCCTGGCACTTTCCCTGTAGGAGATACCGCAAGACGTTTCTGTAGATTGGGCACAGCGCTCTGCAGGGTGTTAGCAGAGACTTTCCCGGGACAGTGAAACCCTATGTCAGAGACACTGAGAAGAAGCCCCAATGTTCCCTCCAGGCACTTTCAGTGTGGGTGCCTTCTCCACGTGGTTCCTGGTTTCCCTGCAGCGCTGAAGAGAATGTTAGCAAAGAGGTAACCGGGACAGGGAAAACAGTACTCAAAGACAGGGAGAGCAAGCTCTCTCTTGGCACTTTGGATGTGGGACATACAGCGAGATGTTTGCTGCTTTTGCGTTTGGCTGTTGGGAGATTTACAGCACAAAGATATCTAGTTGATTTGAAGCAGTTCCGAGAAAGTCTAAACATAATCGCCACTTCTCCCTCCTGGCACTTTCCATGTGGGAGATATAGCAGGATGTATATTGGTTTTGAGGACAACTCAATGGACAGTGTAGGGAGAAAAGTTCCTGGCTCCTTGAATGCCGTTCCTGGAGACACTGCGATCAATGTGGGAGATATGTCAAGATGTGTTTTTGTTTTGAGGACGGCTCTCTGGAGAGTCTTAGCAAAGAGGTCACAGGGATAATCAGAGCAATTCTCAGAGACACTGAGAACACACTGAGAACAAGCTAGACAATTCCCTCCTGGCACTTTCCCTGTAGGAGATACCGCAAGACGTTTCTGTAGATTGGGCACAGCGCTCTGCAGGGTGTTAGCAGAGACTTTCCCGGGACAGTGAAACCCTATGTCAGAGACACTGAGAAGAAGCCCCAATGTTCCCTCCAGGCACTTTCAGTGTGGGTGCCTTCTCCACGTGGTTCCTGGTTTCCCTGCAGCGCTGAAGAGAATGTTAGCAAAGAGGTAACCGGGACAGTGAAAACAGTACTCAAAGACAGGGAGAGCAAGCTCTCTCTTGGCACTTTGGATGTGGGACATACAGCGAGATGTTTGCTGCTTTTGCGTTTGGCTGTTGGGAGATTTACAGCACAAAGATATCTAGTTGATTTGAAGCAGTTCCGAGAAAGTCTAAACATAATCGCCACTTCTCCCTCCTGGCACTTTCCATGTGGGAGATATAGCAGGATGTATATTGGTTTTGAGGACAACTCAATGGACAGTGTAGGGAGAAAAGTTCCTGGCTCCTTGAATGCCGTTCCTGGAGACACTGCGATCAATGTGGGAGATATGTCAAGATGTGTGTTGGTTTTGAGGACGGCTCTCTGGAGAGTCTTAGCAAAGAGGTCACAGGGATAATCAGAGCAATTCTCAGAGACACTGAGAACAAGCTCGACAATTCCCTCCTGGCACTTTCCCTGTAGGAGATACCGCAAGACGTTTCTGTAGATTGGGCACAGCGCTCTGCAGGGTGTTAGCAGAGACTTTCCCGGGACAGTGAAACCCTATGTCAGAGACACTGAGAAGAAGCCCCAATGTTCCCTCCAGGCACTTTCAGTGTGGGTGCCTTCTCCACGTGGTTCCTGGTTTCCCTGCAGCGCTGAAGAGAATGTTAGCAAAGAGGTAACCGGGACAGTGAAAACAGTACTCAAAGACAGGGAGAGCAAGCTCTCTCTTGGCACTTTGGATGTGGGACATACAGCGAGATGTTTGCTGCTTTTGCGTTTGGCTGTTGGGAGATTTACAGCACAAAGATATCTAGTTGATTTGAAGCAGTTCCGAGAAAGTCTAAACATAATCGCCACTTCTCCCTCCTGGCACTTTCCATGTGGGAGATATAGCAGGATGTATATTGGTTTTGAGGACAACTCAATGGACAGTGTAGGGAGAAAAGTTCCTGGCTCCTTGAATGCCGTTCCTGGAGACACTGCGATCAATGTGGGAGATATGTCAAGATGTGTGTTTGTTTTGAGGACGGCTCTCTGGAGAGTCTTAGCAAAGAGGTCACAGGGATAATCAGAGCAATTCTCAGAGACACTGAGAACAAGCTCGACAATTCCCTCCTGGCACTTTCCCTGTAGGAGATACCGCAAGACGTTTCTGTAGATTGGGCACAGCGCTCTGCAGGGTGTTAGCAGAGACTTTCCCGGGACAGTGAAACCCTATGTCAGAGACACTGAGAAGAAGCCCCAATGTTCCCTCCAGGCACTTTCAGGGTGGGTGCCTTCTCCACGTGGTTCCTGGTTTCCCTGCAGCGCTGAAGAGAATGTTAGCAAAGAGGTAACCGGGACAGTGAAAACAGTACTCAAAGAGAGGGAGAGCAAGCTCTCTCTTGGCACTTTGGATGTGGGACATACAGCGAGATGTTTGCTGCTTTTGCGTTTGGCTGTTGGGAGATTTACAGCACAAAGATATCTAGTTGATTTGAAGCAGTTCCGAGAAAGTCTAAACATAATCGCCACTTCTCCCTCCTGGCACTTTCCATGTGGGAGATATAGCAGGATGTATATTGGTTTTGAGGACAACTCAATGGACAGTGTAGGGAGAAAAGTTCCTGGCTCCTTGAATGCCGTTCCTGGAGACACTGCGATCAATGTGGGAGATATGTCAAGATGTGTGTTTGTTTTGAGGACGGCTCTCTGGAGAGTCTTAGCAAAGAGGTCACAGGGATAATCAGAGCAATTCTCAGAGACACTGAGGACAAGATCGACAATTCCCTCCTGGCACTTTCCCTGTAGGAGATACCGCAAGACGTTTCTGTAGATTGGGCACAGCGCTCTGCAGGGTGTTAGCAGAGACTTTCCCGGGACAGTGAAACCCTATGTCAGAGACACTGAGAAGAAGCCCCAATGTTCCCTCCAGGCACTTTCAGTGTGGGTGCCTTCTCCACGTGGTTCCTGGTTTCCCTGCAGCGCTGAAGAGAATGTTAGCAAAGAGGTAACCGGGACAGTGAAAACAGTACTCAAAGACAGGGAGAGCAAGCTCTCTCTTGGCACTTTGGATGTGGGACATACAGCGAGATGTTTGCTGCTTTTGCGTTTGGCTGTTGGGAGATTTACAGCACAAAGATATCTAGTTGATTTGAAGCAGTTCCGAGAAAGTCTAAACATAATCGCCACTTCTCCCTCCTGGCACTTTCCATGTGGGAGATATAGCAGGATGTATATTGGTTTTGAGGACAACTCAATGGACAGTGTAGGGAGAAAAGTTCCTGGCTCCTTGAATGCCGTTCCTGGAGACACTGCGATCAATGTGGGAGATATGTCAAGATGTGTGTTGGTTTTGAGGACGGCTCTCTGGAGAGTCTTAGCAAAGAGGTCACAGGGATAATCAGAGCAATTCTCAGAGACACTGAGAACACACTGAGAACAAGCTCGACAATTCCCTCCTGGCACTTTCCCTGTAGGAGATACCGCAAGACGTTTCTGTAGATTGGGCACAGCGCTCTGCAGGGTGTTAGCAGAGACTTTCCCGGGACAGTGAAACCCTATGTCAGAGACACTGAGAAGAAGCCCCAATGTTCCCTCCAGGCACTTTCAGGGTGGGTGCCTTCTCCACGTGGTTCCTGGTTTCCCTGCAGCGCTGAAGAGAATGTTAGCAAAGAGGTAACCGGGACAGTGAAAACAGTACTCAAAGACAGGGAGAGCAAGCTCTCTCTTGGCACTTTGGATGTGGGACATACAGCGAGATGTTTGCTGCTTTTGCGTTTGGCTGTTGGGAGATTTACAGCACAAAGATATCTAGTTGATTTGAAGCAGTTCCGAGAAAGTCTAAACATAATCGCCACTTCTCCCTCCTGGCACTTTCCATGTGGGAGATATAGCAGGATGTATATTGGTTTTGAGGACAACTCAATGGACAGTGTAGGGAGAAAAGTTCCTGGCTCCTTGAATGCCGTTCCTGGAGACACTGCGATCAATGTGGGAGATATGTCAAGATGTGTGTTGGTTTTGAGGACGGCTCTCTTGAGAGTCTTAGCAAAGAGGTCACAGGGATAATCAGAGCAATTCTCAGAGACACTGAGAACAAGCTCGACAATTCCCTCCTGGCACTTTCCCTGTAGGAGATACCGCAAGACGTTTCTGTAGATTGGGCACAGCGCTCTGCAGGGTGTTAGCAGAGACTTTCCCGGGACAGTGAAACCCTATGTCAGAGACACTGAGAAGAAGCCCCAATGTTCCCTCCAGGCACTTTCAGGGTGGGTGCCTTCTCCACGTGGTTCCTGGTTTCCCTGCAGCGCTGAAGAGAATGTTAGCAAAGAGGTAACCGGGACAGTGAAAACAGTACTCAAAGACAGGGAGAGCAAGCTCTCTCTTGGCACTTTGGATGTGGGACATACAGCGAGATGTTTGCTGCTTTTGCGTTTGGCTGTTGGGAGATTTACAGCACAAAGATATCTAGTTGATTTGAAGCAGTTCCGAGAAAGTCTAAACATAATCGCCACTTCTCCCTCCTGGCACTTTCCATGTGGGAGATATAGCAGGATGTATATTGGTTTTGAGGACAACTCAATGGACAGTGTAGGGAGAAAAGTTCCTGGCTCCTTGAATGCCGTTCCTGGAGACACTGCGATCAATGTGGGAGATATGTCAAGATGTGTGTTTGTTTTGAGGACGGCTCTCTGGAGAGTCTTAGCAAAGAGGTCACAGGGATAATCAGAGCAATTCTCAGAGACACTGAGAACACACTGAGAACAAGCTCGACAATTCCCTCCTGGCACTTTCCCTGTAGGAGATACCGCAAGACGTTTCTGTAGATTGGGCACAGCGCTCTGCAGGGTGTTAGCAGAGACTTTCCCGGGACAGTGAAACCCTATGTCAGAGACACTGAGAAGAAGCCCCAGTGTTCCCTCCAGGCACTTTCAGTGTGGGTGCCTTCTCCACGTGGTTCCTGGTTTCCCTGCAGCGCTGAAGAGAATGTTAGCAAAGAGGTAACCGGGACAGTGAAAACAGTACTCAAAGACAGGGAGAGCAAGCTCTCTCTTGGCACTTTGGATGTGGGACATACAGCGAGATGTTTGCTGCTTTTGCGTTTGGCTGTTGGGAGATTTACAGCACAAAGATATCTAGTTGATTTGAAGCAGTTCCGAGAAAGTCCAAACATAATCGCCACTTCTCCCTCCTGGCACTTTCCATGTGGGAGATATAGCAGGATGTATATTGGTTTTGAGGACAACTCAATGGACAGTGTAGGGAGAAAAGTTCCTGGCTCCTTGAATGCCGTTCCTGGAGACACTGCGATCAATGTGGGAGATATGTCAAGATGTGTGTTTGTTTTGAGGACGGCTCTCTGGAGAGTCTTAGCAAAGAGGTCACACAGATAATCAGAGCAATTCTCAGAGACACTGAGAACAAGATGGACAATTACCTCCTGGCACTTTCCCTGTAGGAGATACCGCAAGACGTTTCTGTAGATTGGGCACAGCGCTCTGCAGGGTGTTAGCAGAGACTTTCCCGGGACAGTGAAACCCTATGTCAGAGACACTGAGAAGAAGCCCCAGTGTTCCCTCCAGGCACTTTCAGGGTGGGTGCCTTCTCCACGTGGTTCCTGGTTTCCCTGCAGCGCTGAAGAGAATGTTAGCAAAGAGGTAACCGGGACAGTGAAAACAGTACTCAAAGACAGGGAGAGCAAGCTCTCTCTTGGCACTTTGGATGTGGGACATACAGCGAGATGTTTGCTGCTTTTGCGTTTGGCTGTTGGGAGATTTACAGCACAAAGATATCTAGTTGATTTGAAGCAGTTCCGAGAAAGTCTAAACATAATCGCCACTTCTCCCTCCTGGCACTTTCCATGTGGGAGATATAGCAGGATGTATATTGGTTTTGAGGACAACTCAATGGACAGTGTAGGGAGAAAAGTTCCTGGCTCCTTGAATGCCGTTCCTGGAGACACTGCGATCAATGTGGGAGATATGTCAAGATGTGTGTTTGTTTTGAGGACGGCTCTCTGGAGAGTCTTAGCAAAGAGGTCACAGGGATAATCAGAGCAATTCTCAGAGACACTGAGGACAAGATCGACAATTCCCTCCTGGCACTTTCCCTGTAGGAGATACCGCAAGACGTTTCTGTATATTGGGCACAGCGCTCTGCAGGGTGTTAGCAGAGACTTTCCCGGGACAGTGAAACCCTATGTCAGAGACACTGAGAAGAAGCCCCAATGTTCCCTCCAGGCACTTTCAGGGTGGGTGCCTTCTCCACGTGGTTCCTGGTTTCCCTGCAGCGCTGAAGAGAATGTTAGCAAAGAGGTAACCGGGACAGTGAAAACAGTACTCAAAGACAGGGAGAGCAAGCTCTCTCTTGGCACTTTGGATGTGGGACATACAGCGAGATGTTTGCTGCTTTTGCGTTTGGCTGTTGGGAGATTTACAGCACAAAGATATCTAGTTGATTTGAAGCAGTTCCGAGAAAGTCTAAACATAATCGCCACTTCTCCCTCCTGGCACTTTCCATGTGGGAGATATAGCAGGATGTATATTGGTTTTGAGGACAACTCAATGGACAGTGTAGGGAGAAAAGTTCCTGGCTCCTTGAATGCCGTTCCTGGAGACACTGCGATCAATGTGGGAGATATGTCAAGATGTGTGTTTGTTTTGAGGACGGCTCTCTGGAGAGTCTTAGCAAAGAGGTCACAGGGATAATCAGAGCAATTCTCAGAGACACTGAGAACACACTGAGAACAAGCTCGACAATTCCCTCCTGGCACTTTCCCTGTAGGAGATACTGCAAGACGTTTCTGTAGATTGGGCACAGCGCTCTGCAGGGTGTTAGCAGAGACTTTCCCGGGACAGTGAAACCCTATGTCAGAGACACTGAGAAGAAGCCCCAATGTTCCCTCCAGGCACTTTCAGTGTGGGTGCCTTCTCCACGTGGTTCCTGGTTTCCCTGCAGCGCTGAAGAGAATGTTAGCAAAGAGGTAACCGGGACAGTGAAAACAGTACTCAAAGACAGGGAGAGCAAGCTCTCTCTTGGCACTTTGGATGTGGGACATACAGCGAGATGTTTGCTGCTTTTGCGTTTGGCTGTTGGGAGATTTACAGCACAAAGATATCTAGTTGATTTGAAGCAGTTCCGAGAAAGTCTAAACATAATCGCCACTTCTCCCTCCTGGCACTTTCCATGTGGGAGATATAGCAGGATGTATATTGGTTTTGAGGACAACTCAATGGACAGTGTAGGGAGAAAAGTTCCTGGCTCCTTGAATGCCGTTCCTGGAGACACTGCGATCAATGAGGGAGATATGTCAAGATGTGTGTTTGTTTTGAGGACGGCTCTCTGGAGAGTCTTAGCAAAGAGGTCACAGGGATAATCAGAGCAATTCTCAGAGACACTGAGGACAAGATCGACAATTCCCTCCTGGCACTTTCCCTGTAGGAGATACCGCAAGACGTTTCTGTATATTGGGCACAGCGCTCTGCAGGGTGTTAGCAGAGACTTTCCCGGGACAGTGAAACCCTATGTCAGAGACACTGAGAAGAAGCCCCAATGTTCCCTCCAGGCACTTTCAGTGTGGGTGCCTTCTCCACGTGGTTCCTGGTTTCCCTGCAGCGCTGAAGAGAATGTTAGCAAAGAGGTAACCGGGACAGTGAAAACAGTACTCAAAGACAGGGAGAGCAAGCTCTCTCTTGGCACTTTGGATGTGGGACATACAGCGAGATGTTTGCTGCTTTTGCGTTTGGCTGTTGGGAGATTTACAGCACAAAGATATCTAGTTGATTTGAAGCAGTTCCGAGAAAGTCTAAACATAATCGCCACTTCTCCCTCCTGGCACTTTCCATGTGGGAGATATAGCAGGATGTATATTGGTTTTGAGGACAACTCAATGGACAGTGTAGGGAGAAAAGTTCCTGGCTCCTTGAATGCCGTTCCTGGAGACACTGCGATCAATGTGGGAGATATGTCAAGATGTGTGTTTGTTTTGAGGACGGCTCTCTGGAGAGTCTTAGCAAAGAGGTCACAGGGATAATCAGAGCAATTCTCAGAGACACTGAGAACACACTGAGAACAAGCTCGACAATTCCCTCCTGGCACTTTCCCTGTAGGAGATACCGCAAGACGTTTCTGTAGATTGGGCACAGCGCTCTGCAGGGTGTTAGCAGAGACTTTCCCGGGACAGTGAAACCCTATGTCAGAGACACTGAGAAGAAGCCCCAATGTTCCCTCCAGGCACTTTCAGTGTGGGTGCCTTCTCCACGTGGTTCCTGGTTTCCCTGCAGCGCTGAAGAGAATGTTAGCAAAGAGGTAACCGGGACAGTGAAAACAGTACTCAAAGACAGGGAGAGCAAGCTCTCTCTTGGCACTTTGGATGTGGGACATACAGCGAGATGTTTGCTGCTTTTGCGTTTGGCTGTTGGGAGATTTACAGCACAAAGATATCTAGTTGATTTGAAGCAGTTCCGAGAAAGTCTAAACATAATCGCCACTTCTCCCTCCTGGCACTTTCCATGTGGGAGATATAGCAGGATGTATATTGGTTTTGAGGACAACTCAATGGACAGTGTAGGGAGAAAAGTTCCTGGCTCCTTGAATGCCGTTCCTGGAGACACTGCGATCAATGTGGGAGATATGTCAAGATGTGTGTTGGTTTTGAGGACGGCTCTCTGGAGAGTCTTAGCAAAGAGGTCACAGGGATAATCAGAGCAATTCTCAGAGACACTGAGAACAAGCTCGACAATTCCCTCCTGGCACTTTCCCTGTAGGAGATACCGCAAGACGTTTCTGTAGATTGGGCACAGCGCTCTGCAGGGTGTTAGCAGAGACTTTCCCGGGACAGTGAAACCCTATGTCAGAGACACTGAGAAGAAGCCCCAGTGTTCCCTCCAGGCACTTTCAGGGTGGGTGCCTTCTCCACGTGGTTCCTGGTTTCCCTGCAGCGCTGAAGAGAATGTTAGCAAAGAGGTAACCGGGACAGTGAAAACAGTACTCAAAGAGAGGGAGAGCAAGCTCTCTCTTGGCACTTTGGATGTGGGACATACAGCGAGATGTTTGCTGCTTTTGCGTTTGGCTGTTGGGAGATTTACAGCACAAAGATATCTAGTTGATTTGAAGCAGTTCCGAGAAAGTCTAAACATAATCGCCACTTCTCCCTCCTGGCACTTTCCATGTGGGAGATATAGCAGGATGTATATTGGTTTTGAGGACAACTCAATGGACAGTGTAGGGAGAAAAGTTCCTGGCTCCTTGAATGCCGTTTCTGGAGACACTGCGATCAATGTGGGAGATATGTCAAGATGTGTGTTTGTTTTGAGGACGGCTCTCTGGAGAGTCTTAGCAAAGAGGTCACAGGGATAATCAGAGCAATTCTCAGAGACACTGAGAACAAGCTCGACAATTCCCTCCTGGCACTTTCCCTGTAGGAGATACCGCAAGACGTTTCTGTAGATTGGGCACAGCGCTCTGCAGGGTGTTAGCAGAGACTTTCCCGGGACAGTGAAACCCTATGTCAGAGACACTGAGAAGAAGCCCCAATGTTCCCTCCAGGCACTTTCAGTGTGGGTGCCTTCTCCACGTGGTTCCTGGTTTCCCTGCAGCGCTGAAGAGAATGTTAGCAAAGAGGTAACCGGGACAGTGAAAACAGTACTCAAAGAGAGGGAGAGCAAGCTCTCTCTTGGCACTTTGGATGTGGGACATACAGCGAGATGTTTGCTGCTTTTGCGTTTGGCTGTTGGGAGATTTACAGCACAAAGATATCTAGTTGATTTGAAGCAGTTCCGAGAAAGTCTAAACATAATCGCCACTTCTCCCTCCTGGCACTTTCCATGTGGGAGATATAGCAGGATGTATATTGGTTTTGAGGACAACTCAATGGACAGTGTAGGGAGAAAAGTTCCTGGCTCCTTGAATGCCGTTCCTGGAGACACTGCGATCAATGTGGGAGATATGTCAAGATGTGTGTTTGTTTTGAGGACGGCTCTCTGGAGAGTCTTAGCAAAGAGGTCACAGGGATAATCAGAGCAATTCTCAGAGACACTGAGAACAAGCTCGACAATTCCCTCCTGGCACTTTCCCTGTAGGAGATACCGCAAGACGTTTCTGTAGATTGGGCACAGCGCTCTGCAGGGTGTTAGCAGAGACTTTCCCGGGACAGTGAAACCCTATGTCAGAGACACTGAGAAGAAGCCCCAATGTTCCCTCCAGGCACTTTCAGTGTGGGTGCCTTCTCCACGTGGTTCCTGGTTTCCCTGCAGCGCTGAAGAGAATGTTAGCAAAGAGGTAACCGGGACAGTGAAAACAGTACTCAAAGACAGGGAGAGCAAGCTCTCTCTTGGCACTTTGGATGTGGGACATACAGCGAGATGTTTGCTGCTTTTGCGTTTGGCTGTTGGGAGATTTACAGCACAAAGATATCTAGTTGATTTGAAGCAGTTCCGAGAAAGTCTAAACATAATCGCCACTTCTCCCTCCTGGCACTTTCCATGTGGGAGATATAGCAGGATGTATATTGGTTTTGAGGACAACTCAATGGACAGTGTAGGGAGAAAAGTTCCTGGCTCCTTGAATGCCGTTCCTGGAGACACTGCGATCAATGTGGGAGATATGTCAAGATGTGTGTTTGTTTTGAGGACGGCTCTCTGGAGAGTCTTAGCAAAGAGGTCACAGGGATAATCAGAGCAATTCTCAGAGACACTGAGAACAAGCTCGACAATTCCCTCCTGGCACTTTCCCTGTAGGAGATACCGCAAGACGTTTCTGTAGATTGGGCACAGCGCTCTGCAGGGTGTTAGCAGAGACTTTCCCGGGACAGTGAAACCCTATGTCAGAGACACTGAGAAGAAGCCCCAATGTTCCCTCCAGGCACTTTCAGGGTGGGTGCCTTCTCCACGTGGTTCCTGGTTTCCCTGCAGCGCTGAAGAGAATGTTAACAAAGAGGTAACCGGGACAGTGAAAACAGTACTCAAAGAGAGGGAGAGCAAGCTCTCTCTTGGCACTTTGGATGTGGGACATACAGCGAGATGTTTGCTGCTTTTGCGTTTGGCTGTTGGGAGATTTACAGCACAAAGATATCTAGTTGATTTGAAGAAGTTCCGAGAAAGTCTAAACAAAATTGCCACTTCTCCCTCCTGGCACTTTCCATGTGGGAGATATAGCAGGATGTATATTGGTTTTGAGGACAACTCAATGGACAGTGTAGGGAGAAAAGTTCCTGGCTCCTTGAATGCCGTTCCTGGAGACACTGCGATCAATGTGGGAGATATGTCAAGATGTGTGTTGGTTTTGAGGACGGCTCTCTGGAGAGTCTTAGCAAAGAGGTCACAGGGATAATCAGAGCAATTCTCAGAGACACTGAGAACACACTGAGAACAAGCTCGACAATTCCCTCCTGGCACTTTCCCTGTAGGAGATACCGCAAGACGTTTCTGTAGATTGGGCACAGCGCTCTGCAGGGTGTTAGCAGAGACTTTCCCGGGACAGTGAAACCCTATGTCAGAGACACTGAGAAGAAGCCCCAATGTTCCCTCCAGGCACTTTCAGGGTGGGTGCCTTCTCCACGTGGTTCCTGGTTTCCCTGCAGCGCTGAAGAGAATGTTAGCAAAGAGGTAACCGGGACAGTGAAAACAGTACTCAAAGACAGGGAGAGCAAGCTCTCTCTTGGCACTTTGGATGTGGGACATACAGCGAGATGTTTGCTGCTTTTGCGTTTGGCTGTTGGGAGATTTACAGCACAAAGATATCTAGTTGATTTGAAGCAGTTCCGAGAAAGTCTAAACATAATCGCCACTTCTCCCTCCTGGCACTTTCCATGTGGGAGATATAGCAGGATGTATATTGGTTTTGAGGACAACTCAATGGACAGTGTAGGGAGAAAAGTTCCTGGCTCCTTGAATGCCGTTCCTGGAGACACTGCGATCAATGTGGGAGATATGTCAAGATGTGTGTTGGTTTTGAGGACGGCTCTCTGGAGAGTCTTAGCAAAGAGGTCACAGGGATAATCAGAGCAATTCTCAGAGACACTGAGAACACACTGAGAACAAGCTCGACAATTCCCTCCTGGCACTTTCCCTGTAGGAGATACCGCAAGACGTTTCTGTAGATTGGGCACAGCGCTCTGCAGGGTGTTAGCAGAGACTTTCCCGGGACAGTGAAACCCTATGTCAGAGACACTGAGAAGAAGCCCCAATGTTCCCTCCAGGCACTTTCAGTGTGGGTGCCTTCTCCACGTGGTTCCTGGTTTCCCTGCAGCGCTGAAGAGAATGTTAGCAAAGAGGTAACCGGGACAGTGAAAACAGTACTCAAAGACAGGGAGAGCAAGCTCTCTCTTGGCACTTTGGATGTGGGACATACAGCGAGATGTTTGCTGCTTTTGCGTTTGGCTGTTGGGAGATTTACAGCACAAAGATATCTAGTTGATTTGAAGCAGTTCCGAGAAAGTCTAAACATAATCGCCACTTCTCCCTCCTGGCACTTTCCATGTGGGAGATATAGCAGGATGTATATTGGTTTTGAGGACAACTCAATGGACAGTGTAGGGAGAAAAGTTCCTGGCTCCTTGAATGCCGTTCCTGGAGACACTGCGATCAATGAGGGAGATATGTCAAGATGTGTGTTTGTTTTGAGGACGGCTCTCTGGAGAGTCTTAGCAAAGAGGTCACAGGGATAATCAGAGCAATTCTCAGAGACACTGAAGACAAGCTCGACAATTCCCTCCTGGCACTTTCCCTGTAGGAGATACCGCAAGACGTTTCTGTAGATTGGGCACAGCGCTCTGCAGGGTGTTAGCAGAGACTTTCCCGGGACAGTGAAACCCTATGTCAGAGACACTGAGAAGAAGCCCCAATGTTCCCTCCAGGCACTTTCAGTGTGGGTGCCTTCTCCACGTGGTTCCTGGTTTCCCTGCAGCGCTGAAGAGAATGTTAGCAAAGAGGTAACCGGGACAGTGAAAACAGTACTCAAAGACAGGGAGAGCAAGCTCTCTCTTGGCACTTTGGATGTGGGACATACAGCGAGATGTTTGCTGCTTTTGCGTTTGGCTGTTGGGAGATTTACAGCACAAAGATATCTAGTTGATTTGAAGCAGTTCCGAGAAAGTCTAAACATAATCGCCACTTCTCCCTCCTGGCACTTTCCAT
Organism: Chroicocephalus ridibundus; assembly: GCF_963924245.1. Lineage (NCBI taxonomy): Eukaryota > Metazoa > Chordata > Aves > Charadriiformes > Laridae > Chroicocephalus > Chroicocephalus ridibundus. The sequence continues at coordinate 257,150 of NW_026961322.1, forward strand.
GTGGGAGATATAGCAGGATGTATATTGGTTTTGAGGACAACTCAATGGACAGTGTAGGGAGAAAAGTTCCTGGCTCCTTGAATGCCGTTCCTGGAGACACTGCGATCAATGTGGGAGATATGTCAAGATGTGTGTTGGTTTTGAGGACGGCTCTCTGGAGAGTCTTAGCAAAGAGGTCACAGGGATAATCAGAGCAATTCTCAGAGACACTGAGAACACACTGAGAACAAGCTCGACAATTCCCTCCTGGCACTTTCCCTGTAGGAGATACCGCAAGACGTTTCTGTAGATTGGGCACAGCGCTCTGCAGGGTGTTAGCAGAGACTTTCCCGGGACAGTGAAACCCTATGTCAGAGACACTGAGAAGAAGCCCCAATGTTCCCTCCAGGCACTTTCAGTGTGGGTGCCTTCTCCACGTGGTTCCTGGTTTCCCTGCAGCGCTGAAGAGAATGTTAGCAAAGAGGTAACCGGGACAGTGAAAACAGTACTCAAAGACAGGGAGAGCAAGCTCTCTCTTGGCACTTTGGATGTGGGACATACAGCGAGATGTTTGCTGCTTTTGCGTTTGGCTGTTGGGAGATTTACAGCACAAAGATATCTAGTTGATTTGAAGCAGTTCCGAGAAAGTCTAAACATAATCGCCACTTCTCCCTCCTGGCACTTTCCATGTGGGAGATATAGCAGGATGTATATTGGTTTTGAGGACAACTCAATGGACAGTGTAGGGAGAAAAGTTCCTGGCTCCTTGAATGCCGTTCCTGGAGACACTGCGATCAATGAGGGAGATATGTCAAGATGTGTGTTTGTTTTGAGGACGGCTCTCTGGAGAGTCTTAGCAAAGAGGTCACAGGGATAATCAGAGCAATTCTCAGAGACACTGAAGACAAGATCGACAATTCCCTCCTGGCACTTTCCCTGTAGGAGATACCGCAAGACGTTTCTGTAGATTGGGCACAGCGCTCTGCAGGGTGTTAGCAGAGACTTTCCCGGGACAGTGAAACCCTATGTCAGAGACACTGAGAAGAAGCCCCAATGTTCCCTCCAGGCACTTTCAGTGTGGGTGCCTTCTCCACGTGGTTCCTGGTTTCCCTGCAGCGCTGAAGAGAATGTTAGCAAAGAGGTAACCGGGACAGTGAAAACAGTACTCAAAGACAGGGAGAGCAAGCTCTCTCTTGGCACTTTGGATGTGGGACATACAGCGAGATGTTTGCTGCTTTTGCGTTTGGCTGTTGGGAGATTTACAGCACAAAGATATCTAGTTGATTTGAAGCAGTTCCGAGAAAGTCTAAACATAATCGCCACTTCTCCCTCCTGGCACTTTCCATGTGGGAGATATAGCAGGATGTATATTGGTTTTGAGGACAACTCAATGGACAGTGTAGGGAGAAAAGTTCCTGGCTCCTTGAATGCCGTTCCTGGAGACACTGCGATCAATGTGGGAGATATGTCAAGATGTGTGTTGGTTTTGAGGACGGCTCTCTGGAGAGTCTTAGCAAAGAGGTCACAGGGATAATCAGAGCAATTCTCAGAGACACTGAGAACACACTGAGAACAAGCTCGACAATTCCCTCCTGGCACTTTCCCTGTAGGAGATACCGCAAGACGTTTCTGTAGATTGGGCACAGCGCTCTGCAGGGTGTTAGCAGAGACTTTCCCGGGACAGTGAAACCCTATGTCAGAGACACTGAGAAGAAGCCCCAATGTTCCCTCCAGGCACTTTCAGTGTGGGTGCCTTCTCCACGTGGTTCCTGGTTTCCCTGCAGCGCTGAAGAGAATGTTAGCAAAGAGGTAACCGGGACAGTGAAAACAGTACTCAAAGACAGGGAGAGCAAGCTCTCTCTTGGCACTTTGGATGTGGGACATACAGCGAGATGTTTGCTGCTTTTGCGTTTGGCTGTTGGGAGATTTACAGCACAAAGATATCTAGTTGATTTGAAGCAGTTCCGAGAAAGTCTAAACATAATCGCCACTTCTCCCTCCTGGCACTTTCCATGTGGGAGATATAGCAGGATGTATATTGGTTTTGAGGACAACTCAATGGACAGTGTAGGGAGAAAAGTTCCTGGCTCCTTGAATGCCGTTCCTGGAGACACTGCGATCAATGAGGGAGATATGTCAAGATGTGTGTTTGTTTTGAGGACGGCTCTCTGGAGAGTCTTAGCAAAGAGGTCACAGGGATAATCAGAGCAATTCTCAGAGACACTGAGAACACACTGAGAACAAGCTCGACAATTCCCTCCTGGCACTTTCCCTGTAGGAGATACCGCAAGACGTTTCTGTAGATTGGGCACAGCGCTCTGCAGGGTGTTAGCAGAGACTTTCCCGGGACAGTGAAACCCTATGTCAGAGACACTGAGAAGAAGCCCCAATGTTCCCTCCAGGCACTTTCAGTGTGGGTGCCTTCTCCACGTGGTTCCTGGTTTCCCTGCAGCGCTGAAGAGAATGTTAGCAAAGAGGTAACCGGGACAGTGAAAACAGTACTCAAAGACAGGGAGAGCAAGCTCTCTCTTGGCACTTTGGATGTGGGACATACAGCGAGATGTTTGCTGCTTTTGCGTTTGGCTGTTGGGAGATTTACAGCACAAAGATATCTAGTTGATTTGAAGCAGTTCCGAGAAAGTCTAAACATAATCGCCACTTCTCCCTCCTGGCACTTTCCATGTGGGAGATATAGCAGGATGTATATTGGTTTTGAGGACAACTCAATGGACAGTGTAGGGAGAAAAGTTCCTGGCTCCTTGAATGCCGTTCCTGGAGACACTGCGATCAATGAGGGAGATATGTCAAGATGTGTGTTTGTTTTGAGGACGGCTCTCTGGAGAGTCTTAGCAAAGAGGTCACAGGGATAATCAGAGCAATTCTCAGAGACACTGAGAACACACTGAGAACAAGCTCGACAATTCCCTCCTGGCACTTTCCCTGTAGGAGATACCGCAAGACGTTTCTGTAGATTGGGCACAGCGCTCTGCAGGGTGTTAGCAGAGACTTTCCCGGGACAGTGAAACCCTATGTCAGAGACACTGAGAAGAAGCCCCAATGTTCCCTCCAGGCACTTTCAGTGTGGGTGCCTTCTCCACGTGGTTCCTGGTTTCCCTGCAGCGCTGAAGAGAATGTTAGCAAAGAGGTAACCGGGACAGTGAAAACAGTACTCAAAGACAGGGAGAGCAAGCTCTCTCTTGGCACTTTGGATGTGGGACATACAGCGAGATGTTTGCTGCTTTTGCGTTTGGCTGTTGGGAGATTTACAGCACAAAGATATCTAGTTGATTTGAAGCAGTTCCGAGAAAGTCTAAACATAATCGCCACTTCTCCCTCCTGGCACTTTCCATGTGGGAGATATAGCAGGATGTATATTGGTTTTGAGGACAACTCAATGGACAGTGTAGGGAGAAAAGTTCCTGGCTCCTTGAATGCCGTTCCTGGAGACACTGCGATCAATGAGGGAGATATGTCAAGATGTGTGTTTGTTTTGAGGACGGCTCTCTGGAGAGTCTTAGCAAAGAGGTCACAGGGATAATCAGAGCAATTCTCAGAGACACTGAGAACACACTGAGAACAAGCTCGACAATTCCCTCCTGGCACTTTCCCTGTAGGAGATACCGCAAGACGTTTCTGTAGATTGGGCACAGCGCTCTGCAGGGTGTTAGCAGAGACTTTCCCGGGACAGTGAAACCCTATGTCAGAGACACTGAGAAGAAGCCCCAATGTTCCCTCCAGGCACTTTCAGTGTGGGTGCCTTCTCCACGTGGTTCCTGGTTTCCCTGCAGCGCTGAAGAGAATGTTAGCAAAGAGGTAACCGGGACAGTGAAAACAGTACTCAAAGACAGGGAGAGCAAGCTCTCTCTTGGCACTTTGGATGTGGGACATACAGCGAGATGTTTGCTGCTTTTGCGTTTGGCTGTTGGGAGATTTACAGCACAAAGATATCTAGTTGATTTGAAGCAGTTCCGAGAAAGTCTAAACATAATCGCCACTTCTCCCTCCTGGCACTTTCCATGTGGGAGATATAGCAGGATGTATATTGGTTTTGAGGACAACTCAATGGACAGTGTAGGGAGAAAAGTTCCTGGCTCCTTGAATGCCGTTCCTGGAGACACTGCGATCAATGTGGGAGATATGTCAAGATGTGTGTTGGTTTTGAGGACGGCTCTCTGGAGAGTCTTAGCAAAGAGGTCACAGGGATAATCAGAGCAATTCTCAGAGACACTGAGAACACACTGAGAACAAGCTCGACAATTCCCTCCTGGCACTTTCCCTGTAGGAGATACCGCAAGACGTTTCTGTAGATTGGGCACAGCGCTCTGCAGGGTGTTAGCAGAGACTTTCCCGGGACAGTGAAACCCTATGTCAGAGACACTGAGAAGAAGCCCCAATGTTCCCTCCAGGCACTTTCAGTGTGGGTGCCTTCTCCACGTGGTTCCTGGTTTCCCTGCAGCGCTGAAGAGAATGTTAGCAAAGAGGTAACCGGGACAGTGAAAACAGTACTCAAAGACAGGGAGAGCAAGCTCTCTCTTGGCACTTTGGATGTGGGACATACAGCGAGATGTTTGCTGCTTTTGCGTTTGGCTGTTGGGAGATTTACAGCACAAAGATATCTAGTTGATTTGAAGCAGTTCCGAGAAAGTCTAAACATAATCGCCACTTCTCCCTCCTGGCACTTTCCATGTGGGAGATATAGCAGGATGTATATTGGTTTTGAGGACAACTCAATGGACAGTGTAGGGAGAAAAGTTCCTGGCTCCTTGAATGCCGTTCCTGGAGACACTGCGATCAATGAGGGAGATATGTCAAGATGTGTGTTTGTTTTGAGGACGGCTCTCTGGAGAGTCTTAGCAAAGAGGTCACAGGGATAATCAGAGCAATTCTCAGAGACACTGAGAACACACTGAGAACAAGCTCGACAATTCCCTCCTGGCACTTTCCCTGTAGGAGATACCGCAAGACGTTTCTGTAGATTGGGCACAGCGCTCTGCAGGGTGTTAGCAGAGACTTTCCCGGGACAGTGAAACCCTATGTCAGAGACACTGAGAAGAAGCCCCAATGTTCCCTCCAGGCACTTTCAGTGTGGGTGCCTTCTCCACGTGGTTCCTGGTTTCCCTGCAGCGCTGAAGAGAATGTTAGCAAAGAGGTAACCGGCACAGCGAAAACAGTACTCAAGGAGAGGGAGAGCAAGCTCTCTCTTGGCACTTTGGATGTGGGACATACAGCGAGATGTTTGCTGCTTTTGCGTTTGGCTGTTGGGAGATTTACAGCACAAAGATATCTAGTTGATTTGAAGCAGTTCCGAGAAAGTCTAAACATAATCGCCACTTCTCCCTCCTGGCACTTTCCATGTGGGAGATATAGCAGGATGTATATTGGTTTTGAGGACAACTCAATGGACAGTGTAGGGAGAAAAGTTCCTGGCTCCTTGAATGCCGTTTCTGGAGACACTGCGATCAATGTGGGAGATATGTCAAGATGTGTGTTTGTTTTGAGGACGGCTCTCTGGAGAGTCTTAGCAAAGAGGTCACAGGGATAATCAGAGCAATTCTCAGAGACACTGAGAACAAGCTCGACAATTCCCTCCTGGCACTTTCCCTGTAGGAGATACCGCAAGACGTTTCTGTAGATTGGGCACAGCGCTCTGCAGGGTGTTAGCAGAGACTTTCCCGGGACAGTGAAACCCTATGTCAGAGACACTGAGAAGAAGCCCCAATGTTCCCTCCAGGCACTTTCAGTGTGGGTGCCTTCTCCACGTGGTTCCTGGTTTCCCTGCAGCGCTGAAGAGAATGTTAGCAAAGAGGTAACCGGGACAGTGAAAACAGTACTCAAAGACAGGGAGAGCAAGCTCTCTCTTGGCACTTTGGATGTGGGACATACAGCGAGATGTTTGCTGCTTTTGCGTTTGGCTGTTGGGAGATTTACAGCACAAAGATATCTAGTTGATTTGAAGCAGTTCCGAGAAAGTCTAAACATAATCGCCACTTCTCCCTCCTGGCACTTTCCATGTGGGAGATATAGCAGGATGTATATTGGTTTTGAGGACAACTCAATGGACAGTGTAGGGAGAAAAGTTCCTGGCTCCTTGAATGCCGTTCCTGGAGACACTGCGATCAATGTGGGAGATATGTCAAGATGTGTGTTGGTTTTGAGGACGGCTCTCTGGAGAGTCTTAGCAAAGAGGTCACAGGGATAATCAGAGCAATTCTCAGAGACACTGAGAACAAGCTCGACAATTCCCTCCTGGCACTTTCCCTGTAGGAGATACCGCAAGACGTTTCTGTAGATTGGGCACAGCGCTCTGCAGGGTGTTAGCAGAGACTTTCCCGGGACAGTGAAACCCTATGTCAGAGACACTGAGAAGAAGCCCCAGTGTTCCCTCCAGGCACTTTCAGTGTGGGTGCCTTCTCCACGTGGTTCCTGGTTTCCCTGCAGCGCTGAAGAGAATGTTAGCAAAGAGGTAACCGGGACAGTGAAAACAGTACTCAAAGACAGGGAGAGCAAGCTCTCTCTTGGCACTTTGGATGTGGGACATACAGCGAGATGTTTGCTGCTTTTGCGTTTGGCTGTTGGGAGATTTACAGCACAAAGATATCTAGTTGATTTGAAGCAGTTCCGAGAAAGTCTAAACATAATCGCCACTTCTCCCTCCTGGCACTTTCCATGTGGGAGATATAGCAGGATGTATATTGGTTTTGAGGACAACTCAATGGACAGTGTAGGGAGAAAAGTTCCTGGCTCCTTGAATGCCGTTCCTGGAGACACTGCGATCAATGTGGGAGATATGTCAAGATGTGTGTTGGTTTTGAGGACGGCTCTCTGGAGAGTCTTAGCAAAGAGGTCACAGGGATAATCAGAGCAATTCTCAGAGACACTGAGAACAAGCTCGACAATTCCCTCCTGGCACTTTCCCTGTAGGAGATACCGCAAGACGTTTCTGTAGATTGGGCACAGCGCTCTGCAGGGTGTTAGCAGAGACTTTCCCGGGACAGTGAAACCCTATGTCAGAGACACTGAGAAGAAGCCCCAATGTTCCCTCCAGGCACTTTCAGTGTGGGTGCCTTCTCCACGTGGTTCCTGGTTTCCCTGCAGCGCTGAAGAGAATGTTAGCAAAGAGGTAACCGGGACAGGGAAAACAGTACTCAAAGACAGGGAGAGCAAGCTCTCTCTTGGCACTTTGGATGTGGGACATACAGCGAGATGTTTGCTGCTTTTGCGTTTGGCTGTTGGGAGATTTACAGCACAAAGATATCTAGTTGATTTGAAGCAGTTCCGAGAAAGTCTAAACATAATCGCCACTTCTCCCTCCTGGCACTTTCCATGTGGGAGATATAGCAGGATGTATATTGGTTTTGAGGACAACTCAATGGACAGTGTAGGGAGAAAAGTTCCTGGCTCCTTGAATGCCGTTCCTGGAGACACTGCGATCAATGAGGGAGATATGTCAAGATGTGTGTTTGTTTTGAGGACGGCTCTCTGGAGAGTCTTAGCAAAGAGGTCACAGGGATAATCAGAGCAATTCTCAGAGACACTGAGAACAAGCTCGACAATTCCCTCCTGGCACTTTCCCTGTAGGAGATACCGCAAGACGTTTCTGTAGATTGGGCACAGCGCTCTGCAGGGTGTTAGCAGAGACTTTCCCGGGACAGTGAAACCCTATGTCAGAGACACTGAGAAGAAGCCCCAATGTTCCCTCCAGGCACTTTCAGTGTGGGTGCCTTCTCCACGTGGTTCCTGGTTTCCCTGCAGCGCTGAAGAGAATGTTAGCAAAGAGGTAACCGGGACAGTGAAAACAGTACTCAAAGACAGGGAGAGCAAGCTCTCTCTTGGCACTTTGGATGTGGGACATACAGCGAGATGTTTGCTGCTTTTGCGTTTGGCTGTTGGGAGATTTACAGCACAAAGATATCTAGTTGATTTGAAGCAGTTCCGAGAAAGTCTAAACATAATCGCCACTTCTCCCTCCTGGCACTTTCCATGTGGGAGATATAGCAGGATGTATATTGGTTTTGAGGACAACTCAATGGACAGTGTAGGGAGAAAAGTTCCTGGCTCCTTGAATGCCGTTCCTGGAGACACTGCGATCAATGTGGGAGATATGTCAAGATGTGTGTTGGTTTTGAGGACGGCTCTCTGGAGAGTCTTAGCAAAGAGGTCACAGGGATAATCAGAGCAATTCTCAGAGACACTGAGAACAAGCTCGACAATTCCCTCCTGGCACTTTCCCTGTAGGAGATACCGCAAGACGTTTCTGTAGATTGGGCACAGCGCTCTGCAGGGTGTTAGCAGAGACTTTCCCGGGACAGTGAAACCCTATGTCAGAGACACTGAGAAGAAGCCCCAGTGTTCCCTCCAGGCACTTTCAGTGTGGGTGCCTTCTCCACGTGGTTCCTGGTTTCCCTGCAGCGCTGAAGAGAATGTTAGCAAAGAGGTAACCGGGACAGTGAAAACAGTACTCAAAGACAGGGAGAGCAAGCTCTCTCTTGGCACTTTGGATGTGGGACATACAGCGAGATGTTTGCTGCTTTTGCGTTTGGCTGTTGGGAGATTTACAGCACAAAGATATCTAGTTGATTTGAAGCAGTTCCGAGAAAGTCTAAACATAATCGCCACTTCTCCCTCCTGGCACTTTCCATGTGGGAGATATAGCAGGATGTATATTGGTTTTGAGGACAACTCAATGGACAGTGTAGGGAGAAAAGTTCCTGGCTCCTTGAATGCCGTTCCTGGAGACACTGCGATCAATGTGGGAGATATGTCAAGATGTGTGTTGGTTTTGAGGACGGCTCTCTGGAGAGTCTTAGCAAAGAGGTCACAGGGATAATCAGAGCAATTCTCAGAGACACTGAGAACAAGCTCGACAATTCCCTCCTGGCACTTTCCCTGTAGGAGATACCGCAAGACGTTTCTGTAGATTGGGCACAGCGCTCTGCAGGGTGTTAGCAGAGACTTTCCCGGGACAGTGAAACCCTATGTCAGAGACACTGAGAAGAAGCCCCAATGTTCCCTCCAGGCACTTTCAGTGTGGGTGCCTTCTCCACGTGGTTCCTGGTTTCCCTGCAGCGCTGAAGAGAATGTTAGCAAAGAGGTAACCGGGACAGTGAAAACAGTACTCAAAGACAGGGAGAGCAAGCTCTCTCTTGGCACTTTGGATGTGGGACATACAGCGAGATGTTTGCTGCTTTTGCGTTTGGCTGTTGGGAGATTTACAGCACAAAGATATCTAGTTGATTTGAAGCAGTTCCGAGAAAGTCTAAACATAATCGCCACTTCTCCCTCCTGGCACTTTCCATGTGGGAGATATAGCAGGATGTATATTGGTTTTGAGGACAACTCAATGGACAGTGTAGGGAGAAAAGTTCCTGGCTCCTTGAATGCCGTTCCTGGAGACACTGCGATCAATGAGGGAGATATGTCAAGATGTGTGTTTGTTTTGAGGACGGCTCTCTGGAGAGTCTTAGCAAAGAGGTCACAGGGATAATCAGAGCAATTCTCAGAGACACTGAGAACACACTGAGAACAAGCTCGAGAATTCCCTCCTGGCACTTTCCCTGTAGGAGATACCGCAAGACGTTTCTGTAGATTGGGCACAGCGCTCTGCAGGGTGTTAGCAGAGACTTTCCCGGGACAGTGAAACCCTATGTCAGAGACACTGAGAAGAAGCCCCAATGTTCCCTCCAGGCACTTTCAGTGTGGGTGCCTTCTCCACGTGGTTCCTGGTTTCCCTGCAGCGCTGAAGAGAATGTTAGCAAAGAGGTAACCGGGACAGTGAAAACAGTACTCAAAGACAGGGAGAGCAAGCTCTCTCTTGGCACTTTGGATGTGGGACATACAGCGAGATGTTTGCTGCTTTTGCGTTTGGCTGTTGGGAGATTTACAGCACAAAGATATCTAGTTGATTTGAAGCAGTTCCGAGAAAGTCTAAACATAATCGCCACTTCTCCCTCCTGGCACTTTCCATGTGGGAGATATAGCAGGATGTATATTGGTTTTGAGGACAACTCAATGGACAGTGTAGGGAGAAAAGTTCCTGGCTCCTTGAATGCCGTTTCTGGAGACACTGCGATCAATGTGGGAGATATGTCAAGATGTGTGTTTGTTTTGAGGACGGCTCTCTGGAGAGTCTTAGCAAAGAGGTCACAGGGATAATCAGAGCAATTCTCAGAGACACTGAGAACAAGCTCGACAATTCCCTCCTGGCACTTTCCCTGTAGGAGATACCGCAAGACGTTTCTGTATATTGGGCACAGCGCTCTGCAGGGTGTTAGCAGAGACTTTCCCGGGACAGTGAAACCCTATGTCAGAGACACTGAGAAGAAGCCCCAATGTTCCCTCCAGGCACTTTCAGTGTGGGTGCCTTCTCCACGTGGTTCCTGGTTTCCCTGCAGCGCTGAAGAGAATGTTAGCAAAGAGGTAACCGGGACAGTGAAAACAGTACTCAAAGACAGGGAGAGCAAGCTCTCTCTTGGCACTTTGGATGTGGGACATACAGCGAGATGTTTGCTGCTTTTGCGTTTGGCTGTTGGGAGATTTACAGCACAAAGATATCTAGTTGATTTGAAGCAGTTCCGAGAAAGTCTAAACATAATCGCCACTTCTCCCTCCTGGCACTTTCCATGTGGGAGATATAGCAGGATGTATATTGGTTTTGAGGACAACTCAATGGACAGTGTAGGGAGAAAAGTTCCTGGCTCCTTGAATGCCGTTCCTGGAGACACTGCGATCAATGTGGGAGATATGTCAAGATGTGTGTTTGTTTTGAGGACGGCTCTCTGGAGAGTCTTAGCAAAGAGGTCACAGGGATAATCAGAGCAATTCTCAGAGACACTGAGAACAAGCTCGACAATTCCCTCCTGGCACTTTCCCTGTAGGAGATACCGCAAGACGTTTCTGTAGATTGGGCACAGCGCTCTGCAGGGTGTTAGCAGAGACTTTCCCGGGACAGTGAAACCCTATGTCAGAGACACTGAGAAGAAGCCCCAGTGTTCCCTCCAGGCACTTTCAGTGTGGGTGCCTTCTCCACGTGGTTCCTGGTTTCCCTGCAGCGCTGAAGAGAATGTTAGCAAAGAGGTAACCGGGACAGTGAAAACAGTACTCAAAGACAGGGAGAGCAAGCTCTCTCTTGGCACTTTGGATGTGGGACATACAGCGAGATGTTTGCTGCTTTTGCGTTTGGCTGTTGGGAGATTTACAGCACAAAGATATCTAGTTGATTTGAAGCAGTTCCGAGAAAGTCTAAACATAATCGCCACTTCTCCCTCCTGGCACTTTCCATGTGGGAGATATAGCAGGATGTATATTGGTTTTGAGGACAACTCAATGGACAGTGTAGGGAGAAAAGTTCCTGGCTCCTTGAATGCCATTCCTGGAGACACTGCGATCAATGTGGGAGATATGTCAAGATGTGTGTTTGTTTTGAGGACGGCTCTCTGGAGAGTCTTAGCAAAGAGGTCACAGGGATAATCAGAGCAATTCTCAGAGACACTGAGAACAAGCTCGACAATTCCCTCCTGGCACTTTCCCTGTAGGAGATACCGCAAGACGTTTCTGTAGATTGGGCACAGCGCTCTGCAGGGTGTTAGCAGAGACTTTCCCGGGACAGTGAAACCCTATGTCAGAGACACTGAGAAGAAGCTCCAATGTTCCCTCCAGGCACTTTCAGTGTGGGTGCCTTCTCCACGTGGTTCCTGGTTTCCCTGCAGCGCTGAAGAGAATGTTAGCAAAGAGGTAACCGGGACAGCGAAAACAGTACTCAAAGACAGGGAGAGCAAGCTCTCTCTTGGCACTTTGGATGTGGGACATACAGCGAGATGTTTGCTGCTTTTGCGTTTGGCTGTTGGGAGATTTACAGCACAAAGATATCTAGTTGATTTGAAGCAGTTCCGAGAAAGTCTAAACATAATCGCCACTTCTCCCTCCTGGCACTTTCCATGTGGGAGATATAGCAGGATGTATATTGGTTTTGAGGACAACTCAATGGACAGTGTAGGGAGAAAAGTTCCTGGCTCCTTGAATGCCGTTCCTGGAGACACTGCGATCAATGTGGGAGATATGTCCAGATGTGTGTTTGTTTTGAGGACGGCTCTCTGGAGAGTCTTAGCAAAGAGGTCACACAGATAATCAGAGCAATTCTCAGAGACACTGAGAACAAGCTCGACAATTCCCTCCTGGCACTTTCCCTGTAGGAGATACCGCAAGACGTTTCTGTAGATTGGGCACAGCGCTCTGCAGGGTGTTAGCAGAGACTTTCCCGGGACAGTGAAACCCTATGTCAGAGACACTGAGAAGAAGCTCCAATGTTCCCTCCAGGCACTTTCAGTGTGGGTGCCTTCTCCACGTGGTTCCTGGTTTCCCTGCAGCGCTGAAGAGAATGTTAGCAAAGAGGTAACCGGGGCAGTGCAAACAGTACTCAAAGACAGGGAGAGCAAGCTCTCTCTTGGCACTTTGGATGTGGGACATAAAGCGAGATGTTTGCTGCTTTTGCGTTTGGCTGTTGGGAGATTTACAGCACAAAGATATCTAGTTGATTTGAAGCAGTTCCGAGAAAGTCTAAACATAATCGCCACTTCTCCCTCCTGGCACTTTCCATGTGGGAGATATAGCAGGATGTATATTGGTTTTGAGGACAACTCAATGGACAGTGTAGGGAGAAAAGTTCCTGGCTCCTTGAATGCCGTTCCTGGAGACACTGCGATCAATGTGGGAGATATGTCAAGATGTGTGTTGGTTTTGAGGACGGCTCTCTGGAGAGTCTTAGCAAAGAGGTCACAGGGATAATCAGAGCAATTCTCAGAGACACTGAGAACAAGCTCGACAATTCCCTCCTGGCACTTTCCCTGTAGGAGATACCGCAAGACGTTTCTGTAGATTGGGCACAGCGCTCTGCAGGGTGTTAGCAGAGACTTTCCCAGGACAGTGAAACCCTATGTCAGAGACACTGAGAAGAAGCCCCAATGTTCCCTCCAGGCACTTTCAGTGTGGGTGCCTTCTCCACGTGGTTCCTGGTTTCCCTGCAGCGCTGAAGAGAATGTTAGCAAAGAGGTAACCGGGACAGTGAAAACAGTACTCAAAGACAGGGAGAGCAAGCTCTCTCTTGGCACTTTGGATGTGGGACATAAAGCGAGATGTTTGCTGCTTTTGCGTTTGGCTGTTGGGAGATTTACAGCACAAAGATATCTAGTTGATTTGAAGCAGTTCCGAGAAAGTCTAAACATAATCGCCACTTCTCCCTCCTGGCACTTTCCATGTGGGAGATATAGCAGGATGTATATTGGTTTTGAGGACAACTCAATGGACAGTGTAGGGAGAAAAGTTCCTGGCTCCTTGAATGCCGTTCCTGGAGACACTGCGATCAATGTGGGAGATATGTCAAGATGTGTGTTGGTTTTGAGGACGGCTCTCTGGAGAGTCTTAGCAAAGAGGTCACAGGGATAATCAGAGCAATTCTCAGAGACACTGAGAACAAGCTCGACAATTCCCTCCTGGCACTTTCCCTGTAGGAGATACCGCAAGACGTTTCTGTAGATTGGGCACAGCGCTCTGCAGGGTGTTAGCAGAGACTTTCCCGGGACAGTGAAACCCTATGTCAGAGACACTGAGAAGAAGCCCCAATGTTCCCTCCAGGCACTTTCAGTGTGGGTGCCTTCTCCACGTGGTTCCTGGTTTCCCTGCAGCGCTGAAGAGAATGTTAGCAAAGAGGTAACCGGGACAGTGAAAACAGTACTCAAAGACAGGGAGAGCAAGCTCTCTCTTGGCACTTTGGATGTGGGACATACAGCGAGATGTTTGCTGCTTTTGCGTTTGGCTGTTGGGAGATTTACAGCACAAAGATATCTAGTTGATTTGAAGCAGTTCCGAGAAAGTCTAAACATAATCGCCACTTCTCCCTCCTGGCACTTTCCATGTGGGAGATATAGCAGGATGTATATTGGTTTTGAGGACAACTCAATGGACAGTGTAGGGAGAAAAGTTCCTGGCTCCTTGAATGCCGTTCCTGGAGACACTGCGATCAATGAGGGAAATATGTCAAGATATGTGTTGGTTTTGAGGACGGCTCTCTGGAGAGTCTTAGCAAAGAGGTCACAGGGATAATCAGAGCAATTCTCAGAGACACTGAGAACAAGCTCGACAATTCCCTCCTGGCACTTTCCCTGTAGGAGATACCGCAAGACGTTTCTGTAGATTGGGCACAGCGCTCTGCAGGGTGTTAGCAGAGACTTTCCCGGGACAGTGAAACCCTATGTCAGAGACACTGAGAAGAAGCCCCAATGTTCCCTCCAGGCACTTTCAGTGTGGGTGCCTTCTCCACGTGGTTCCTGGTTTCCCTGCAGCGCTGAAGAGAATGTTAGCAAAGAGGTAACCGGCACAGCGAAAACAGTACTCAAAGAGAGGGAGAGCAAGCTCTCTCTTGGCACTTTGGATGTGGGACATACAGCGAGATGTTTGCTGCTTTTGCGTTTGGCTGTTGGGAGATTTACAGCACAAAGATATCTAGTTGATTTGAAGCAGTTCTGAGAAAGTCTAAACATAATCGCCACTTCTCCCTCCTGGCACTTTCCATGTGGGAGATATAGCAGGATGTATATTGGTTTTGAGGACAACTCAATGGACAGTGTAGGGAGAAAAGTTCCTGGCTCCTTGAATGCCGTTCCTGGAGACACTGCGATCAATGAGGGAGATATGTCAAGATGTGTGTTGGTTTTGAGGACAGCTCTCTGGAGAGTCTTAGCAAAGAGGTCACAGGGATAATCAGAGCAATTCTCAGAGACACTGAGAACAAGCTCGACAATTCCCTCCTGGCACTTTCCCTGTAGGAGATACCGCAAGACGTTTCTGTAGATTGGGCACAGCGCTCTGCAGGGTGTTAGCAGAGACTTTCCCGGGACAGTGAAACCCTATGTCAGAGACACTGAGAAGAAGCTCCAATGTTCCCTCCAGGCACTTTCAGTGTGGGTGCCTTCTCCACGTGGTTCCTGGTTTCCCTGCAGCGCTGAAGAGAATGTTAGCAAAGAGGTAACCGGCACAGCGAAAACAGTACTCAAAGACAGGGAGAGCAAGCTCTCTCTTGGCACTTTGGATGTGGGACATACAGCGAGATGTTTGCTGCTTTTGCGTTTGGCTGTTGGGAGATTTACAGCACAAAGATATCTAGTTGATTTGAAGCAGTTCCGAGAAAGTCTAAACATAATCGCCACTTCTCCCTCCTGGCACTTTCCATGTGGGAGATATAGCAGGATGTATATTGGTTTTGAGGACAACTCAATGGACAGTGTAGGGAGAAAAGTTCCTGGCTCCTTGAATGCCGTTCCTGGAGACACTGCGATCAATGAGGGAGATATGTCAAGATGTGTGTTGGTTTTGAGGACGGCTCTCTGGAGAGTCTTAGCAAAGAGGTCACAGGGATAATCAGAGCAATTCTCAGAGACACTGAGAACAAGCTCGACAATTCCCTCCTGGCACTTTCCCTGTAGGAGATACCGCAAGACGTTTCTGTAGATTGGGCACAGCGCTCTGCAGGGTGTTAGCAGAGACTTTCCCGGGACAGTGAAACCCTATGTCAGAGACACTGAGAAGAAGCCCCAATGTTCCCTCCAGGCACTTTCAGTGTGGGTGCCTTCTCCACGTGGTTCCTGGTTTCCCTGCAGCGCTGAAGAGAATGTTAGCAAAGAGGTAACCGGCACAGCGAAAACAGTACTCAAAGACAGGGAGAGCAAGCTCTCTCTTGGCACTTTGGATGTGGGACATACAGCGAGATGTTTGCTGCTTTTGCGTTTGGCTGTTGGGAGATTTACAGCACAAAGATATCTAGTTGATTTGCAGCAGTTCCGAGAAAGTCTAAACATAATCGCCACTTCTCCCTCCTGGCACTTTCCATGTGGGAGATATAGCAGGATGTATATTGGTTTTGAGGACAACTCAATGGACAGTGTAGGGAGAAAAGTTCCTGGCTCCTTGAATGCCGTTCCTGGAGACACTGCGATCAATGTGGGAGATATGTCAAGATGTGTGTTTGTTTTGAGGACGGCTCTCTGGAGAGTCTTAGCAAAGAGGTCACAGGGATAATCAGAGCAATTCTCAGAGACACTGAGAACAAGCTCGACAATTCCCTCCTGGCACTTTCCCTGTAGGAGATACCGCAAGACGTTTCTGTAGATTGGGCACAGCGCTCTGCAGGGTGTTAGCAGAGACTTTCCCGGGACAGTGAAACCCTATGTCAGAGACACTGAGAAGAAGCCCCAATGTTCCCTCCAGGCACTTTCAGTGTGGGTGCCTTCTCCACGTGGTTCCTGGTTTCCCTGCAGCGCTGAAGAGAATGTTAGCAAAGAGGTAACCGGCACAGCGAAAACAGTACTCAAAGACAGGGAGAGCAAGCTCTCTCTTGGCACTTTGGATGTGGGACATACAGCGAGATGTTTGCTGCTTTTGCGTTTGGCTGTTGGGAGATTTACAGCACAAAGATATCTAGTTGATTTGAAGCAGTTCCGAGAAAGTCTAAACATAATCGCCACTTCTCCCTCCTGGCACTTTCCATGTGGGAGATATAGCAGGATGTATATTGGTTTTGAGGACAACTCAATGGACAGTGTAGGGAGAAAAGTTCCTGGCTCCTTGAATGCCGTTCCTGGAGACACTGCGATCAATGAGGGAGATATGTCAAGATGTGTGTTGGTTTTGAGGACGGCTCTCTGGAGAGTCTTAGCAAAGAGGTCACAGGGATAATCAGAGCAATTCTCAGAGACACTGAGAACAAGCTCGACAATTCCCTCCTGGCACTTTCCCTGTAGGAGATACCGCAAGACGTTTCTGTAGATTGGGCACAGCGCTCTGCAGGGTGTTAGCAGAGACTTTCCCGGGACAGTGAAACCCTATGTCAGAGACACTGAGAAGAAGCCCCAATGTTCCCTCCAGGCACTTTCAGTGTGGGTGCCTTCTCCACGTGGTTCCTGGTTTCCCTGCAGCGCTGAAGAGAATGTTAGCAAAGAGGTAACCGGCACAGCGAAAACAGTACTCAAAGACAGGGAGAGCAAGCTCTCTCTTGGCACTTTGGATGTGGGACATACAGCGAGATGTTTGCTGCTTTTGCGTTTGGCTGTTGGGAGATTTACAGCACAAAGATATCTAGTTGATTTGAAGCAGTTCTGAGAAAGTCTAAACATAATCGCCACTTCTCCCTCCTGGCACTTTCCATGTGGGAGATATAGCAGGATGTATATTGGTTTTGAGGACAACTCAATGGACAGTGTAGGGAGAAAAGTTCCTGGCTCCTTGAATGCCGTTCCTGGAGACACTGCGATCAATGAGGGAGATATGTCAAGATGTGTGTTGGTTTTGAGGACAGCTCTCTGGAGAGTCTTAGCAAAGAGGTCACAGGGATAATCAGAGCAATTCTCAGAGACACTGAGAACAAGCTCGACAATTCCCTCCTGGCACTTTCCCTGTAGGAGATACCGCAAGACGTTTCTGTAGATTGGGCACAGCGCTCTGCAGGGTGTTAGCAGAGACTTTCCCGGGACAGTGAAACCCTATGTCAGAGACACTGAGAAGAAGCTCCAATGTTCCCTCCAGGCACTTTCAGTGTGGGTGCCTTCTCCACGTGGTTCCTGGTTTCCCTGCAGCGCTGAAGAGAATGTTAGCAAAGAGGTAACCGGCACAGCGAAAACAGTACTCAAAGACAGGGAGAGCAAGCTCTCTCTTGGCACTTTGGATGTGGGACATACAGCGAGATGTTTGCTGCTTTTGCGTTTGGCTGTTGGGAGATTTACAGCACAAAGATATCTAGTTGATTTGAAGCAGTTCCGAGAAAGTCTAAACATAATCGCCACTTCTCCCTCCTGGCACTTTCCATGTGGGAGATATAGCAGGATGTATATTGGTTTTGAGGACAACTCAATGGACAGTGTAGGGAGAAAAGTTCCTGGCTCCTTGAATGCCGTTCCTGGAGACACTGCGATCAATGAGGGAGATATGTCAAGATGTGTGTTGGTTTTGAGGACGGCTCTCTGGAGAGTCTTAGCAAAGAGGTCACAGGGATAATCAGAGCAATTCTCAGAGACACTGAGAACAAGCTCGACAATTCCCTCCTGGCACTTTCCCTGTAGGAGATACCGCAAGACGTTTCTGTAGATTGGGCACAGCGCTCTGCAGGGTGTTAGCAGAGACTTTCCCGGGACAGTGAAACCCTATGTCAGAGACACTGAGAAGAAGCCCCAATGTTCCCTCCAGGCACTTTCAGTGTGGGTGCCTTCTCCACGTGGTTCCTGGTTTCCCTGCAGCGCTGAAGAGAATGTTAGCAAAGAGGTAACCGGGACAGTGAAAACAGTACTCAAAGACAGGGAGAGCAAGCTCTCTCTTGGCACTTTGGATGTGGGACATACAGCGAGATGTTTGCTGCTTTTGCGTTTGGCTGTTGGGAGATTTACAGCACAAAGATATCTAGTTGATTTGAAGCAGTTCCGAGAAAGTCTAAACATAATCGCCACTTCTCCCTCCTGGCACTTTCCATGTGGGAGATATAGCAGGATGTATATTGGTTTTGAGGACAACTCAATGGACAGTGTAGGGAGAAAAGTTCCTGGCTCCTTGAATGCCGTTCCTGGAGACACTGCGATCAATGAGGGAGATATGTCAAGATGTGTGTTGGTTTTGAGGACGGCTCTCTGGAGAGTCTTAGCAAAGAGGTCACAGGGATAATCAGAGCAATTCTCAGAGACACTGAGAACAAGCTCGACAATTCCCTCCTGGCACTTTCCCTGTAGGAGATACCGCAAGACGTTTCTGTAGATTGGGCACAGCGCTCTGCAGGGTGTTAGCAGAGACTTTCCCGGGACAGTGAAACCCTATGTCAGAGACACTGAGAAGAAGCCCCAATGTTCCCTCCAGGCACTTTCAGTGTGGGTGCCTTCTCCACGTGGTTCCTGGTTTCCCTGCAGCGCTGAAGAGAATGTTAGCAAAGAGGTAACCGGCACAGCGAAAACAGTACTCAAAGACAGGGAGAGCAAGCTCTCTCTTGGCACTTTGGATGTGGGACATACAGCGAGATGTTTGCTGCTTTTGCGTTTGGCTGTTGGGAGATTTACAGCACAAAGATATCTAGTTGATTTGCAGCAGTTCCGAGAAAGTCTAAACATAATCGCCACTTCTCCCTCCTGGCACTTTCCATGTGGGAGATATAGCAGGATGTATATTGGTTTTGAGGACAACTCAATGGACAGTGTAGGGAGAAAAGTTCCTGGCTCCTTGAATGCCGTTCCTGGAGACACTGCGATCAATGTGGGAGATATGTCAAGATGTGTGTTTGTTTTGAGGACGGCTCTCTGGAGAGTCTTAGCAAAGAGGTCACAGGGATAATCAGAGCAATTCTCAGAGACACTGAGAACAAGCTCGACAATTCCCTCCTGGCACTTTCCCTGTAGGAGATACCGCAAGACGTTTCTGTAGATTGGGCACAGCGCTCTGCAGGGTGTTAGCAGAGACTTTCCCGGGACAGTGAAACCCTATGTCAGAGACACTGAGAAGAAGCCCCAATGTTCCCTCCAGGCACTTTCAGTGTGGGTGCCTTCTCCACGTGGTTCCTGGTTTCCCTGCAGCGCTGAAGAGAATGTTAGCAAAGAGGTAACCGGCACAGCGAAAACAGTACTCAAAGACAGGGAGAGCAAGCTCTCTCTTGGCACTTTGGATGTGGGACATACAGCGAGATGTTTGCTGCTTTTGCGTTTGGCTGTTGGGAGATTTACAGCACAAAGATATCTAGTTGATTTGAAGCAGTTCCGAGAAAGTCTAAACATAATCGCCACTTCTCCCTCCTGGCACTTTCCATGTGGGAGATATAGCAGGATGTATATTGGTTTTGAGGACAACTCAATGGACAGTGTAGGGAGAAAAGTTCCTGGCTCCTTGAATGCCGTTCCTGGAGACACTGCGATCAATGAGGGAGATATGTCAAGATGTGTGTTGGTTTTGAGGACGGCTCTCTGGAGAGTCTTAGCAAAGAGGTCACAGGGATAATCAGAGCAATTCTCAGAGACACTGAGAACAAGCTCGACAATTCCCTCCTGGCACTTTCCCTGTAGGAGATACCGCAAGACGTTTCTGTAGATTGGGCACAGCGCTCTGCAGGGTGTTAGCAGAGACTTTCCCGGGACAGTGAAACCCTATGTCAGAGACACTGAGAAGAAGCCCCAATGTTCCCTCCAGGCACTTTCAGTGTGGGTGCCTTCTCCACGTGGTTCCTGGTTTCCCTGCAGCGCTGAAGAGAATGTTAGCAAAGAGGTAACCGGGACAGTGAAAACAGTACTCAAAGAGAGGGAGAGCAAGCTCTCTCTTGGCACTTTGGATGTGGGACATACAGCGAGATGTTTGCTGCTTTTGCGTTTGGCTGTTGGGAGATTTCCAGCACAAAGATATCTAGTTGATTTGAAGCAGTTCCGAGAAAGTCTAAACATAATCGCCACTTCTCCCTCCTGGCACTTTCCATGTGGGAGATATAGCAGGATGTATATTGGTTTTGAGGACAACTCAATGGACAGTGTAGGGAGAAAAGTTCCTGGCTCCTTGAATGCCGTTCCTGGAGACACTGCGATCAATGTGGGAGATATGTCAAGATGTGTGTTTGTTTTGAGGACGGCTCTCTGGAGAGTCTTAGCAAAGAGGTCACAGGGATAATCAGAGCAATTCTCAGAGACACTGAGAACAAGCTCGACAATTCCCTCCTGGCACTTTCCCTGTAGGAGATACCGCAAGACGTTTCTGTAGATTGGGCACAGCGCTCTGCAGGGTGTTAGCAGAGACTTTCCTGGGACAGTGAAACCCTATGTCAGAGACACTGAGAAGAAGCCCCAATGTTCCCTCCAGGCACTTTCAGTGTGGGTGCCTTCTCCACGTGGTTCCTGGTTTCCCTGCAGCGCTGAAGAGAATGTTAGCAAAGAGGTAACCGGCACAGCGAAAACAGTACTCAAAGACAGGGAGAGCAAGCTCTCTCTTGGCACTTTGGATGTGGGACATACAGCGAGATGT
Source organism: Chroicocephalus ridibundus (assembly GCF_963924245.1). Classification (NCBI taxonomy): domain Eukaryota; kingdom Metazoa; phylum Chordata; class Aves; order Charadriiformes; family Laridae; genus Chroicocephalus; species Chroicocephalus ridibundus. The sequence continues at coordinate 278,144 of NW_026961322.1, forward strand.
TTGCTGCTTTTGCGTTTGGCTGTTGGGAGATTTACAGCACAAAGATATCTAGTTGATTTGAAGCAGTTCCGAGAAAGTCTAAACATAATCGCCACTTCTCCCTCCTGGCACTTTCCATGTGGGAGATATAGCAGGATGTATATTGGTTTTGAGGACAACTCAATGGACAGTGTAGGGAGAAAAGTTCCTGGCTCCTTGAATGCCGTTCCTGGAGACACTGCGATCAATGAGGGAGATATGTCAAGATGTGTGTTGGTTTTGAGGACGGCTCTCTGGAGAGTCTTAGCAAAGAGGTCACAGGGATAATCAGAGCAATTCTCAGAGACACTGAGAACAAGCTCGACAATTCCCTCCTGGCACTTTCCCTGTAGGAGATACCGCAAGACGTTTCTGTAGATTGGGCACAGCGCTCTGCAGGGTGTTAGCAGAGACTTTCCCGGGACAGTGAAACCCTATGTCAGAGACACTGAGAAGAAGCCCCAATGTTCCCTCCAGGCACTTTCAGTGTGGGTGCCTTCTCCACGTGGTTCCTGGTTTCCCTGCAGCGCTGAAGAGAATGTTAGCAAAGAGGTAACCGGGACAGTGAAAACAGTACTCAAAGAGAGGGAGAGCAAGCTCTCTCTTGGCACTTTGGATGTGGGACATACAGCGAGATGTTTGCTGCTTTTGCGTTTGGCTGTTGGGAGATTTACAGCACAAAGATATCTAGTTGATTTGAAGCAGTTCCGAGAAAGTCTAAACATAATCGCCACTTCTCCCTCCTGGCACTTTCCATGTGGGAGATATAGCAGGATGTATATTGGTTTTGAGGACAACTCAATGGACAGTGTAGGGAGAAAAGTTCCTGGCTCCTTGAATGCCGTTCCTGGAGACACTGCGATCAATGCGGGAGATATGTCAAGATGTGTGTTTGTTTTGAGGACGGCTCTCTGGAGAGTCTTAGCAAAGAGGTCACAGGGATAATCAGAGCAATTCTCAGAGACACTGAGAACAAGCTCGACAATTCCCTCCTGGCACTTTCCCTGTAGGAGATACCGCAAGACGTTTCTGTAGATTGGGCACAGCGCTCTGCAGGGTGTTAGCAGAGACTTTCCCGGGACAGTGAAACCCTATGTCAGAGACACTGAGAAGAAGCCCCAATGTTCCCTCCAGGCACTTTCAGTGTGGGTGCCTTCTCCACGTGGTTCCTGGTTTCCCTGCAGCGCTGAAGAGAATGTTAGCAAAGAGGTAACCGGGACAGTGAAAACAGTACTCAAAGACAGGGAGAGCAAGCTCTCTCTTGGCACTTTGGATGTGGGACATACAGCGAGATGTTTGCTGCTTTTGCGTTTGGCTGTTGGGAGATTTACAGCACAAAGATATCTAGTTGATTTGAAGCAGTTCCGAGAAAGTCTAAACATAATCGCCACTTCTCCCTCCTGGCACTTTCCATGTGGGAGATATAGCAGGATGTATATTGGTTTTGAGGACAACTCAATGGACAGTGTAGGGAGAAAAGTTCCTGGCTCCTTGAATGCCGTTCCTGGAGACACTGCGATCAATGTGGCAGATATGTCAAGATGTGTGTTTGTTTTGAGGACGGCTCTCTGGAGAGTCTTAGCAAAGAGGTCACAGGGATAATCAGAGCAATTCTCAGAGACACTGAGAACAAGCTCGACAATTCCCTCCTGGCACTTTCCCTGTAGGAGATACCGCAAGACGTTTCTGTAGATTGGGCACAGCGCTCTGCAGGGTGTTAGCAGAGACTTTCCCGGGACAGTGAAACCCTATGTCAGAGACACTGAGAAGAAGCCCCAATGTTCCCTCCAGGCACTTTCAGTGTGGGTGCCTTCTCCACGTGGTTCCTGGTTTCCCTGCAGCGCTGAAGAGAATGTTAGCAAAGAGGTAACCGGCACAGCGAAAACAGTACTCAAAGACAGGGAGAGCAAGCTCTCTCTTGGCACTTTGGATGTGGGACATACAGCGAGATGTTTGCTGCTTTTGCGTTTGGCTGTTGGGAGATTTACAGCACAAAGATATCTAGTTGATTTGAAGCAGTTCCGAGAAAGTCTAAACATAATCGCCACTTCTCCCTCCTGGCACTTTCCATGTGGGAGATATAGCAGGATGTATATTGGTTTTGAGGACAACTCAATGGACAGTGTAGGGAGAAAAGTTCCTGGCTCCTTGAATGCCGTTCCTGGAGACACTGCGATCAATGTGGGAGATATGTCAAGATGTGTGTTGGTTTTGAGGACGGCTCTCTGGAGAGTCTTAGCAAAGAGGTCACAGGGATAATCAGAGCAATTCTCAGAGACACTGAGAACAAGATGGACAGTTCCCTCCTGGCACTTTCCCTGTAGGAGATACCGCAAGACGTTTCTGTAGATTGGGCACAGCGCTCTGCAGGGTGTTAGCAGAGACTTTCCCGGGACAGTGAAACCCTATGTCAGAGACACTGAGAAGAAGCCCCAATGTTCCCTCCAGGCACTTTCAGTGTGGGTGCCTTCTCCACGTGGTTCCTGGTTTCCCTGCAGCGCTGAAGAGAATGTTAGCAAAGAGGTAACCGGGACAGTGAAAACAGTACTCAAAGACAGGGAGAGCAAGCTCTCTCTTGGCACTTTGGATGTGGGACATACAGCGAGATGTTTGCTGCTTTTGCGTTTGGCTGTTGGGAGATTTACAGCACAAAGATATCTAGTTGATTTGAAGCAGTTCCGAGAAAGTCTAAACATAATCGCCACTTCTCCCTCCTGGCACTTTCCATGTGGGAGATATAGCAGGATGTATATTGGTTTTGAGGACAACTCAATGGACAGTGTAGGGAGAAAAGTTCCTGGCTCCTTGAATGCCGTTCCTGGAGACACTGCGATCAATGTGGGAGATATGTCAAGATGTGTGTTGGTTTTGAGGACGGCTCTCTGGAGAGTCTTAGCAAAGAGGTCACAGGGATAATCAGAGCAATTCTCAGAGACACTGAGAACAAGATGGACAGTTCCCTCCTGGCACTTTCCCTGTAGGAGATACCGCAAGACGTTTCTGTAGATTGGGCACAGCGCTCTGCAGGGTGTTAGCAGAGACTTTCCCGGGACAGTGAAACCCTATGTCAGAGACACTGAGAAGAAGCCCCAATGTTCCCTCCAGGCACTTTCAGTGTGGGTGCCTTCTCCACGTGGTTCCTGGTTTCCCTGCAGCGCTGAAGAGAATGTTAGCAAAGAGGTAACCGGGACAGTGAAAACAGTACTCAAAGACAGGGAGAGCAAGCTCTCTCTTGGCACTTTGGATGTGGGACATACAGCGAGATGTTTGCTGCTTTTGCGTTTGGCTGTTGGGAGATTTACAGCACAAAGATATCTAGTTGATTTGAAGCAGTTCCGAGAAAGTCTAAACATAATCGCCACTTCTCCCTCCTGGCACTTTCCATGTGGGAGATATAGCAGGATGTATATTGGTTTTGAGGACAACTCAATGGACAGTGTAGGGAGAAAAGTTCCTGGCTCCTTGAATGCCGTTCCTGGAGACACTGCGATCAATGTGGGAGATATGTCAAGATGTGTGTTTGTTTTGAGGACGGCTCTCTGGAGAGTCTTAGCAAAGAGGTCACAGGGATAATCAGAGCAATTCTCAGAGACACTGAGAACAAGCTCGACAATTCCCTCCTGGCACTTTCCCTGTAGGAGATACCGCAAGACGTTTCTGTAGATTGGGCACAGCGCTCTGCAGGGTGTTAGCAGAGACTTTCCTGGGACAGTGAAACCCTATGTCAGAGACACTGAGAAGAAGCCCCAATGTTCCCTCCAGGCACTTTCAGTGTGGGTGCCTTCTCCACGTGGTTCCTGGTTTCCCTGCAGCGCTGAAGAGAATGTTAGCAAAGAGGTAACCGGCACAGCGAAAACAGTACTCAAAGACAGGGAGAGCAAGCTCTCTCTTGGCACTTTGGATGTGGGACATACAGCGAGATGTTTGCTGCTTTTGCGTTTGGCTGTTGGGAGATTTACAGCACAAAGATATCTAGTTGATTTGAAGCAGTTCCGAGAAAGTCTAAACATAATCGCCACTTCTCCCTCCTGGCACTTTCCATGTGGGAGATATAGCAGGATGTATATTGGTTTTGAGGACAACTCAATGGACAGTGTAGGGAGAAAAGTTCCTGGCTCCTTGAATGCCGTTCCTGGAGACACTGCGATCAATGAGGGAGATATGTCAAGATGTGTGTTGGTTTTGAGGACGGCTCTCTGGAGAGTCTTAGCAAAGAGGTCACAGGGATAATCAGAGCAATTCTCAGAGACACTGAGAACAAGCTCGACAATTCCCTCCTGGCACTTTCCCTGTAGGAGATACCGCAAGACGTTTCTGTAGATTGGGCACAGCGCTCTGCAGGGTGTTAGCAGAGACTTTCCCGGGACAGTGAAACCCTATGTCAGAGACACTGAGAAGAAGCCCCAATGTTCCCTCCAGGCACTTTCAGTGTGGGTGCCTTCTCCACGTGGTTCCTGGTTTCCCTGCAGCGCTGAAGAGAATGTTAGCAAAGAGGTAACCGGCACAGCGAAAACAGTACTCAAAGACAGGGAGAGCAAGCTCTCTCTTGGCACTTTGGATGTGGGACATACAGCGAGATGTTTGCTGCTTTTGCGTTTGGCTGTTGGGAGATTTACAGCACAAAGATATCTAGTTGATTTGAAGCAGTTCCGAGAAAGTCTAAACATAATCGCCACTTCTCCCTCCTGGCACTTTCCATGTGGGAGATATAGCAGGATGTATATTGGTTTTGAGGACAACTCAATGGACAGTGTAGGGAGAAAAGTTCCTGGCTCCTTGAATGCCGTTCCTGGAGACACTGCGATCAATGTGGCAGATATGTCAAGATGTGTGTTTGTTTTGAGGACGGCTCTCTGGAGAGTCTTAGCAAAGAGGTCACAGGGATAATCAGAGCAATTCTCAGAGACACTGAGAACAAGCTCGACAATTCCCTCCTGGCACTTTCCCTGTAGGAGATACCGCAAGACGTTTCTGTAGATTGGGCACAGCGCTCTGCAGGGTGTTAGCAGAGACTTTCCCGGGACAGTGAAACCCTATGTCAGAGACACTGAGAAGAAGCCCCAATGTTCCCTCCAGGCACTTTCAGTGTGGGTGCCTTCTCCACGTGGTTCCTGGTTTCCCTGCAGCGCTGAAGAGAATGTTAGCAAAGAGGTAACCGGCACAGCGAAAACAGTACTCAAAGACAGGGAGAGCAAGCTCTCTCTTGGCACTTTGGATGTGGGACATACAGCGAGATGTTTGCTGCTTTTGCGTTTGGCTGTTGGGAGATTTACAGCACAAAGATATCTAGTTGATTTGAAGCAGTTCCGAGAAAGTCTAAACATAATCGCCACTTCTCCCTCCTGGCACTTTCCATGTGGGAGATATAGCAGGATGTATATTGGTTTTGAGGACAACTCAATGGACAGTGTAGGGAGAAAAGTTCCTGGCTCCTTGAATGCCGTTCCTGGAGACACTGCGATCAATGTGGGAGATATGTCAAGATGTGTGTTGGTTTTGAGGACGGCTCTCTGGAGAGTCTTAGCAAAGAGGTCACAGGGATAATCAGAGCAATTCTCAGAGACACTGAGAACAAGATGGACAGTTCCCTCCTGGCACTTTCCCTGTAGGAGATACCGCAAGACGTTTCTGTAGATTGGGCACAGCGCTCTGCAGGGTGTTAGCAGAGACTTTCCCGGGACAGTGAAACCCTATGTCAGAGACACTGAGAAGAAGCCCCAATGTTCCCTCCAGGCACTTTCAGTGTGGGTGCCTTCTCCACGTGGTTCCTGGTTTCCCTGCAGCGCTGAAGAGAATGTTAGCAAAGAGGTAACCGGCACAGCGAAAACAGTACTCAAAGACAGGGAGAGCAAGCTCTCTCTTGGCACTTTGGATGTGGGACATACAGCGAGATGTTTGCTGCTTTTGCGTTTGGCTGTTGGGAGATTTACAGCACAAAGATATCTAGTTGATTTGAAGCAGTTCCGAGAAAGTCTAAACATAATCGCCACTTCTCCCTCCTGGCACTTTCCATGTGGGAGATATAGCAGGATGTATATTGGTTTTGAGGACAACTCAATGGACAGTGTAGGGAGAAAAGTTCCTGGCTCCTTGAATGCCGTTCCTGGAGACACTGCGATCAATGTGGGAGATATGTCAAGATGTGTGTTGGTTTTGAGGACGGCTCTCTGGAGAGTCTTAGCAAAGAGGTCACAGGGATAATCAGAGCAATTCTCAGAGACACTGAGAACAAGATGGACAGTTCCCTCCTGGCACTTTCCCTGTAGGAGATACCGCAAGACGTTTCTGTAGATTGGGCACAGCGCTCTGCAGGGTGTTAGCAGAGACTTTCCCGGGACAGTGAAACCCTATGTCAGAGACACTGAGAAGAAGCCCCAATGTTCCCTCCAGGCACTTTCAGTGTGGGTGCCTTCTCCACGTGGTTCCTGGTTTCCCTGCAGCGCTGAAGAGAATGTTAGCAAAGAGGTAACCGGGACAGTGAAAACAGTACTCAAAGACAGGGAGAGCAAGCTCTCTCTTGGCACTTTGGATGTGGGACATACAGCGAGATGTTTGCTGCTTTTGCGTTTGGCTGTTGGGAGATTTACAGCACAAAGATATCTAGTTGATTTGAAGCAGTTCCGAGAAAGTCTAAACATAATCGCCACTTCTCCCTCCTGGCACTTTCCATGTGGGAGATATAGCAGGATGTATATTGGTTTTGAGGACAACTCAATGGACAGTGTAGGGAGAAAAGGTCCTGGCTCCTTGAATGCCGTTCCTGGAGACACTGCGATCAATGTGGGAGATATGTCAAGATGTGTGTTTGTTTTGAGGACGGCTCTCTGGAGAGTCTTAGCAAAGAGGTCACAGGGATAATCAGAGCAATTCTCAGAGACACTGAGAACAAGATGGACAGTTCCCTCCTGGCACTTTCCCTGTAGGAGATACCGCAAGACGTTTCTGTAGATTGGGCACAGCGCTCTGCAGGGTGTTAGCAGAGACTTTCCCGGGACAGTGAAACCCTATGTCAGAGACACTGAGAAGAAGCCCCAATGTTCCCTCCAGGCACTTTCAGTGTGGGTGCCTTCTCCACGTGGTTCCTGGTTTCCCTGCAGCGCTGAAGAGAATGTTAGCAAAGAGGTAACCGGGACAGTGAAAACAGTACTCAAAGACAGGGAGAGCAAGCTCTCTCTTGGCACTTTGGATGTGGGACATACAGCGAGATGTTTGCTGCTTTTGCGTTTGGCTGTTGGGAGATTTACAGCACAAAGATATCTAGTTGATTTGAAGCAGTTCCGAGAAAGTCTAAACATAATCGCCACTTCTCCCTCCTGGCACTTTCCATGTGGGAGATATAGCAGGATGTATATTGGTTTTGAGGACAACTCAATGGACAGTGTAGGGAGAAAAGTTCCTGGCTCCTTGAATGCCGTTCCTGGAGACACTGCGATCAATGTGGGAGATATGTCAAGATGTGTGTTGGTTTTGAGGACGGCTCTCTGGAGAGTCTTAGCAAAGAGGTCACAGGGATAATCAGAGCAATTCTCAGAGACACTGAGAACAAGATGGACAGTTCCCTCCTGGCACTTTCCCTGTAGGAGATACCGCAAGACGTTTCTGTAGATTGGGCACAGCGCTCTGCAGGGTGTTAGCAGAGACTTTCCCGGGACAGTGAAACCCTATGTCAGAGACACTGAGAAGAAGCCCCAATGTTCCCTCCAGGCACTTTCAGTGTGGGTGCCTTCTCCACGTGGTTCCTGGTTTCCCTGCAGCGCTGAAGAGAATGTTAGCAAAGAGGTAACCGGGACAGTGAAAACAGTACTCAAAGACAGGGAGAGCAAGCTCTCTCTTGGCACTTTGGATGTGGGACATACAGCGAGATGTTTGCTGCTTTTGCGTTTGGCTGTTGGGAGATTTACAGCACAAAGATATCTAGTTGATTTGAAGCAGTTCCGAGAAAGTCTAAACATAATCGCCACTTCTCCCTCCTGGCACTTTCCATGTGGGAGATATAGCAGGATGTATATTGGTTTTGAGGACAACTCAATGGACAGTGTAGGGAGAAAAGGTCCTGGCTCCTTGAATGCCGTTCCTGGAGACACTGCGATCAATGTGGGAGATATGTCAAGATGTGTGTTTGTTTTGAGGACGGCTCTCTGGAGAGTCTTAGCAAAGAGGTCACAGGGATAATCAGAGCAATTCTCAGAGACACTGAGAACAAGATGGACAGTTCCCTCCTGGCACTTTCCCTGTAGGAGATACCGCAAGACGTTTCTGTAGATTGGGCACAGCGCTCTGCAGGGTGTTAGCAGAGACTTTCCCGGGACAGTGAAACCCTATGTCAGAGACACTGAGAAGAAGCCCCAATGTTCCCTCCAGGCACTTTCAGTGTGGGTGCCTTCTCCACGTGGTTCCTGGTTTCCCTGCAGCGCTGAAGAGAATGTTAGCAAAGAGGTAACCGGGACAGTGAAAACAGTACTCAAAGACAGGGAGAGCAAGCTCTCTCTTGGCACTTTGGATGTGGGACATACAGCGAGATGTTTGCTGCTTTTGCGTTTGGCTGTTGGGAGATTTACAGCACAAAGATATCTAGTTGATTTGAAGCAGTTCCGAGAAAGTCTAAACATAATCGCCACTTCTCCCTCCTGGCACTTTCCATGTGGGAGATATAGCAGGATGTATATTGGTTTTGAGGACAACTCAATGGACAGTGTAGGGAGAAAAGTTCCTGGCTCCTTGAATGCCGTTCCTGGAGACACTGCGATCAATGAGGGAGATATGTCAAGATGTGTGTTGGTTTTGAGGACGGCTCTCTGGAGAGTCTTAGCAAAGAGGTCACAGGGATAATCAGAGCAATTCTCAGAGACACTGAGAACAAGCTCGACAATTCCCTCCTGGCACTTTCCCTGTAGGAGATACCGCAAGACGTTTCTGTAGATTGGGCACAGCGCTCTGCAGGGTGTTAGCAGAGACTTTCCCGGGACAGTGAAACCCTATGTCAGAGACACTGAGAAGAAGCCCCAATGTTCCCTCCAGGCACTTTCAGTGTGGGTGCCTTCTCCACGTGGTTCCTGGTTTCCCTGCAGCGCTGAAGAGAATGTTAGCAAAGAGGTAACCGGGACAGTGAAAACAGTACTCAAAGACAGGGAGAGCAAGCTCTCTCTTGGCACTTTGGATGTGGGACATACAGCGAGATGTTTGCTGCTTTTGCGTTTGGCTGTTGGGAGATTTACAGCACAAAGATATCTAGTTGATTTGAAGCAGTTCCGAGAAAGTCTAAACATAATCGCCACTTCTCCCTCCTGGCACTTTCCATGTGGGAGATATAGCAGGATGTATATTGGTTTTGAGGACAACTCAATGGACAGTGTAGGGAGAAAAGTTCCTGGCTCCTTGAATGCCGTTCCTGGAGACACTGCGATCAATGTGGGAGATATGTCAAGATGTGTGTTTGTTTTGAGGACGGCTCTCTGGAGAGTCTTAGCAAAGAGGTCACAGGGATAATCAGAGCAATTCTCAGAGACACTGAGAACAAGCTCGACAATTCCCTCCTGGCACTTTCCCTGTAGGAGATACCGCAAGACGTTTCTGTAGATTGGGCACAGCGCTCTGCAGGGTGTTAGCAGAGACTTTCCTGGGACAGTGAAACCCTATGTCAGAGACACTGAGAAGAAGCCCCAATGTTCCCTCCAGGCACTTTCAGTGTGGGTGCCTTCTCCACGTGGTTCCTGGTTTCCCTGCAGCGCTGAAGAGAATGTTAGCAAAGAGGTAACCGGCACAGCGAAAACAGTACTCAAAGACAGGGAGAGCAAGCTCTCTCTTGGCACTTTGGATGTGGGACATACAGCGAGATGTTTGCTGCTTTTGCGTTTGGCTGTTGGGAGATTTACAGCACAAAGATATCTAGTTGATTTGAAGCAGTTCCGAGAAAGTCTAAACATAATCGCCACTTCTCCCTCCTGGCACTTTCCATGTGGGAGATATAGCAGGATGTATATTGGTTTTGAGGACAACTCAATGGACAGTGTAGGGAGAAAAGTTCCTGGCTCCTTGAATGCCGTTCCTGGAGACACTGCGATCAATGAGGGAGATATGTCAAGATGTGTGTTGGTTTTGAGGACGGCTCTCTGGAGAGTCTTAGCAAAGAGGTCACAGGGATAATCAGAGCAATTCTCAGAGACACTGAGAACAAGCTCGACAATTCCCTCCTGGCACTTTCCCTGTAGGAGATACCGCAAGACGTTTCTGTAGATTGGGCACAGCGCTCTGCAGGGTGTTAGCAGAGACTTTCCCGGGACAGTGAAACCCTATGTCAGAGACACTGAGAAGAAGCCCCAATGTTCCCTCCAGGCACTTTCAGTGTGGGTGCCTTCTCCACGTGGTTCCTGGTTTCCCTGCAGCGCTGAAGAGAATGTTAGCAAAGAGGTAACCGGGACAGTGAAAACAGTACTCAAAGACAGGGAGAGCAAGCTCTCTCTTGGCACTTTGGATGTGGGACATACAGCGAGATGTTTGCTGCTTTTGCGTTTGGCTGTTGGGAGATTTACAGCACAAAGATATCTAGTTGATTTGAAGCAGTTCCGAGAAAGTCTAAACATAATCGCCACTTCTCCCTCCTGGCACTTTCCATGTGGGAGATATAGCAGGATGTATATTGGTTTTGAGGACAACTCAATGGACAGTGTAGGGAGAAAAGTTCCTGGCTCCTTGAATGCCGTTCCTGGAGACACTGCGATCAATGTGGGAGATATGTCAAGATGTGTGTTTGTTTTGAGGACGGCTCTCTGGAGAGTCTTAGCAAAGAGGTCACAGGGATAATCAGAGCAATTCTCAGAGACACTGAGAACAAGCTCGACAATTCCCTCCTGGCACTTTCCCTGTAGGAGATACCGCAAGACGTTTCTGTAGATTGGGCACAGCGCTCTGCAGGGTGTTAGCAGAGACTTTCCCGGGACAGTGAAACCCTATGTCAGAGACACTGAGAAGAAGCCCCAATGTTCCCTCCAGGCACTTTCAGTGTGGGTGCCTTCTCCACGTGGTTCCTGGTTTCCCTGCAGCGCTGAAGAGAATGTTAGCAAAGAGGTAACCGGGACAGTGAAAACAGTACTCAAAGACAGGGAGAGCAAGCTCTCTCTTGGCACTTTGGATGTGGGACATACAGCGAGATGTTTGCTGCTTTTGCGTTTGGCTGTTGGGAGATTTACAGCACAAAGATATCTAGTTGATTTGAAGCAGTTCCGAGAAAGTCTAAACATAATCGCCACTTCTCCCTCCTGGCACTTTCCATGTGGGAGATATAGCAGGATGTATATTGGTTTTGAGGACAACTCAATGGACAGTGTAGGGAGAAAAGTTCCTGGCTCCTTGAATGCCGTTCCTGGAGACACTGCGATCAATGTGGCAGATATGTCAAGATGTGTGTTTGTTTTGAGGACGGCTCTCTGGAGAGTCTTAGCAAAGAGGTCACAGGGATAATCAGAGCAATTCTCAGAGACACTGAGAACAAGCTCGACAATTCCCTCCTGGCACTTTCCCTGTAGGAGATACCGCAAGACGTTTCTGTAGATTGGGCACAGCGCTCTGCAGGGTGTTAGCAGAGACTTTCCCGGGACAGTGAAACCCTATGTCAGAGACACTGAGAAGAAGCCCCAATGTTCCCTCCAGGCACTTTCAGTGTGGGTGCCTTCTCCACGTGGTTCCTGGTTTCCCTGCAGCGCTGAAGAGAATGTTAGCAAAGAGGTAACCGGCACAGCGAAAACAGTACTCAAAGACAGGGAGAGCAAGCTCTCTCTTGGCACTTTGGATGTGGGACATACAGCGAGATGTTTGCTGCTTTTGCGTTTGGCTGTTGGGAGATTTACAGCACAAAGATATCTAGTTGATTTGAAGCAGTTCCGAGAAAGTCTAAACATAATCGCCACTTCTCCCTCCTGGCACTTTCCATGTGGGAGATATAGCAGGATGTATATTGGTTTTGAGGACAACTCAATGGACAGTGTAGGGAGAAAAGTTCCTGGCTCCTTGAATGCCGTTCCTGGAGACACTGCGATCAATGTGGGAGATATGTCAAGATGTGTGTTGGTTTTGAGGACGGCTCTCTGGAGAGTCTTAGCAAAGAGGTCACAGGGATAATCAGAGCAATTCTCAGAGACACTGAGAACAAGATGGACAGTTCCCTCCTGGCACTTTCCCTGTAGGAGATACCGCAAGACGTTTCTGTAGATTGGGCACAGCGCTCTGCAGGGTGTTAGCAGAGACTTTCCCGGGACAGTGAAACCCTATGTCAGAGACACTGAGAAGAAGCCCCAATGTTCCCTCCAGGCACTTTCAGTGTGGGTGCCTTCTCCACGTGGTTCCTGGTTTCCCTGCAGCGCTGAAGAGAATGTTAGCAAAGAGGTAACCGGGACAGTGAAAACAGTACTCAAAGACAGGGAGAGCAAGCTCTCTCTTGGCACTTTGGATGTGGGACATACAGCGAGATGTTTGCTGCTTTTGCGTTTGGCTGTTGGGAGATTTACAGCACAAAGATATCTAGTTGATTTGAAGCAGTTCCGAGAAAGTCTAAACATAATCGCCACTTCTCCCTCCTGGCACTTTCCATGTGGGAGATATAGCAGGATGTATATTGGTTTTGAGGACAACTCAATGGACAGTGTAGGGAGAAAAGTTCCTGGCTCCTTGAATGCCGTTCCTGGAGACACTGCGATCAATGTGGGAGATATGTCAAGATGTGTGTTGGTTTTGAGGACGGCTCTCTGGAGAGTCTTAGCAAAGAGGTCACAGGGATAATCAGAGCAATTCTCAGAGACACTGAGAACAAGATGGACAGTTCCCTCCTGGCACTTTCCCTGTAGGAGATACCGCAAGACGTTTCTGTAGATTGGGCACAGCGCTCTGCAGGGTGTTAGCAGAGACTTTCCCGGGACAGTGAAACCCTATGTCAGAGACACTGAGAAGAAGCCCCAATGTTCCCTCCAGGCACTTTCAGTGTGGGTGCCTTCTCCACGTGGTTCCTGGTTTCCCTGCAGCGCTGAAGAGAATGTTAGCAAAGAGGTAACCGGGACAGTGAAAACAGTACTCAAAGACAGGGAGAGCAAGCTCTCTCTTGGCACTTTGGATGTGGGACATACAGCGAGATGTTTGCTGCTTTTGCGTTTGGCTGTTGGGAGATTTACAGCACAAAGATATCTAGTTGATTTGAAGCAGTTCCGAGAAAGTCTAAACATAATCGCCACTTCTCCCTCCTGGCACTTTCCATGTGGGAGATATAGCAGGATGTATATTGGTTTTGAGGACAACTCAATGGACAGTGTAGGGAGAAAAGTTCCTGGCTCCTTGAATGCCGTTCCTGGAGACACTGCGATCAATGTGGGAGATATGTCAAGATGTGTGTTTGTTTTGAGGACGGCTCTCTGGAGAGTCTTAGCAAAGAGGTCACAGGGATAATCAGAGCAATTCTCAGAGACACTGAGAACAAGCTCGACAATTCCCTCCTGGCACTTTCCCTGTAGGAGATACCGCAAGACGTTTCTGTAGATTGGGCACAGCGCTCTGCAGGGTGTTAGCAGAGACTTTCCTGGGACAGTGAAACCCTATGTCAGAGACACTGAGAAGAAGCCCCAATGTTCCCTCCAGGCACTTTCAGTGTGGGTGCCTTCTCCACGTGGTTCCTGGTTTCCCTGCAGCGCTGAAGAGAATGTTAGCAAAGAGGTAACCGGCACAGCGAAAACAGTACTCAAAGACAGGGAGAGCAAGCTCTCTCTTGGCACTTTGGATGTGGGACATACAGCGAGATGTTTGCTGCTTTTGCGTTTGGCTGTTGGGAGATTTACAGCACAAAGATATCTAGTTGATTTGAAGCAGTTCCGAGAAAGTCTAAACATAATCGCCACTTCTCCCTCCTGGCACTTTCCATGTGGGAGATATAGCAGGATGTATATTGGTTTTGAGGACAACTCAATGGACAGTGTAGGGAGAAAAGTTCCTGGCTCCTTGAATGCCGTTCCTGGAGACACTGCGATCAATGAGGGAGATATGTCAAGATGTGTGTTGGTTTTGAGGACGGCTCTCTGGAGAGTCTTAGCAAAGAGGTCACAGGGATAATCAGAGCAATTCTCAGAGACACTGAGAACAAGCTCGACAATTCCCTCCTGGCACTTTCCCTGTAGGAGATACCGCAAGACGTTTCTGTAGATTGGGCACAGCGCTCTGCAGGGTGTTAGCAGAGACTTTCCCGGGACAGTGAAACCCTATGTCAGAGACACTGAGAAGAAGCCCCAATGTTCCCTCCAGGCACTTTCAGTGTGGGTGCCTTCTCCACGTGGTTCCTGGTTTCCCTGCAGCGCTGAAGAGAATGTTAGCAAAGAGGTAACCGGGACAGTGAAAACAGTACTCAAAGACAGGGAGAGCAAGCTCTCTCTTGGCACTTTGGATGTGGGACATACAGCGAGATGTTTGCTGCTTTTGCGTTTGGCTGTTGGGAGATTTACAGCACAAAGATATCTAGTTGATTTGAAGCAGTTCCGAGAAAGTCTAAACATAATCGCCACTTCTCCCTCCTGGCACTTTCCATGTGGGAGATATAGCAGGATGTATATTGGTTTTGAGGACAACTCAATGGACAGTGTAGGGAGAAAAGTTCCTGGCTCCTTGAATGCCGTTCCTGGAGACACTGCGATCAATGTGGGAGATATGTCAAGATGTGTGTTTGTTTTGAGGACGGCTCTCTGGAGAGTCTTAGCAAAGAGGTCACAGGGATAATCAGAGCAATTCTCAGAGACACTGAGAACAAGCTCGACAATTCCCTCCTGGCACTTTCCCTGTAGGAGATACCGCAAGACGTTTCTGTAGATTGGGCACAGCGCTCTGCAGGGTGTTAGCAGAGACTTTCCCGGGACAGTGAAACCCTATGTCAGAGACACTGAGAAGAAGCCCCAATGTTCCCTCCAGGCACTTTCAGTGTGGGTGCCTTCTCCACGTGGTTCCTGGTTTCCCTGCAGCGCTGAAGAGAATGTTAGCAAAGAGGTAACCGGGACAGTGAAAACAGTACTCAAAGACAGGGAGAGCAAGCTCTCTCTTGGCACTTTGGATGTGGGACATACAGCGAGATGTTTGCTGCTTTTGCGTTTGGCTGTTGGGAGATTTACAGCACAAAGATATCTAGTTGATTTGAAGCAGTTCCGAGAAAGTCTAAACATAATCGCCACTTCTCCCTCCTGGCACTTTCCATGTGGGAGATATAGCAGGATGTATATTGGTTTTGAGGACAACTCAATGGACAGTGTAGGGAGAAAAGTTCCTGGCTCCTTGAATGCCGTTCCTGGAGACACTGCGATCAATGTGGCAGATATGTCAAGATGTGTGTTTGTTTTGAGGACGGCTCTCTGGAGAGTCTTAGCAAAGAGGTCACAGGGATAATCAGAGCAATTCTCAGAGACACTGAGAACAAGCTCGACAATTCCCTCCTGGCACTTTCCCTGTAGGAGATACCGCAAGACGTTTCTGTAGATTGGGCACAGCGCTCTGCAGGGTGTTAGCAGAGACTTTCCCGGGACAGTGAAACCCTATGTCAGAGACACTGAGAAGAAGCCCCAATGTTCCCTCCAGGCACTTTCAGTGTGGGTGCCTTCTCCACGTGGTTCCTGGTTTCCCTGCAGCGCTGAAGAGAATGTTAGCAAAGAGGTAACCGGCACAGCGAAAACAGTACTCAAAGACAGGGAGAGCAAGCTCTCTCTTGGCACTTTGGATGTGGGACATACAGCGAGATGTTTGCTGCTTTTGCGTTTGGCTGTTGGGAGATTTACAGCACAAAGATATCTAGTTGATTTGAAGCAGTTCCGAGAAAGTCTAAACATAATCGCCACTTCTCCCTCCTGGCACTTTCCATGTGGGAGATATAGCAGGATGTATATTGGTTTTGAGGACAACTCAATGGACAGTGTAGGGAGAAAAGTTCCTGGCTCCTTGAATGCCGTTCCTGGAGACACTGCGATCAATGAGGGAGATATGTCAAGATGTGTGTTGGTTTTGAGGACGGCTCTCTGGAGAGTCTTAGCAAAGAGGTCACAGGGATAATCAGAGCAATTCTCAGAGACACTGAGAACAAGATGGACAGTTCCCTCCTGGCACTTTCCCTGTAGGAGATACCGCAAGACGTTTCTGTAGATTGGGCACAGCGCTCTGCAGGGTGTTAGCAGAGACTTTCCCGGGACAGTGAAACCCTATGTCAGAGACACTGAGAAGAAGCCCCAATGTTCCCTCCAGGCACTTTCAGTGTGGGTGCCTTCTCCACGTGGTTCCTGGTTTCCCTGCAGCGCTGAAGAGAATGTTAGCAAAGAGGTAACCGGCACAGCGAAAACAGTACTCAAAGACAGGGAGAGCAAGCTCTCTCTTGGCACTTTGGATGTGGGACATACAGCGAGATGTTTGCTGCTTTTGCGTTTGGCTGTTGGGAGATTTACAGCACAAAGATATCTAGTTGATTTGAAGCAGTTCCGAGAAAGTCTAAACATAATCGCCACTTCTCCCTCCTGGCACTTTCCATGTGGGAGATATAGCAGGATGTATATTGGTTTTGAGGACAACTCAATGGACAGTGTAGGGAGAAAAGTTCCTGGCTCCTTGAATGCCGTTCCTGGAGACACTGCGATCAATGTGGGAGATATGTCAAGATGTGTGTTGGTTTTGAGGACGGCTCTCTGGAGAGTCTTAGCAAAGAGGTCACAGGGATAATCAGAGCAATTCTCAGAGACACTGAGAACAAGATGGACAGTTCCCTCCTGGCACTTTCCCTGTAGGAGATACCGCAAGACGTTTCTGTAGATTGGGCACAGCGCTCTGCAGGGTGTTAGCAGAGACTTTCCCGGGACAGTGAAACCCTATGTCAGAGACACTGAGAAGAAGCCCCAATGTTCCCTCCAGGCACTTTCAGTGTGGGTGCCTTCTCCACGTGGTTCCTGGTTTCCCTGCAGCGCTGAAGAGAATGTTAGCAAAGAGGTAACCGGGACAGTGAAAACAGTACTCAAAGACAGGGAGAGCAAGCTCTCTCTTGGCACTTTGGATGTGGGACATACAGCGAGATGTTTGCTGCTTTTGCGTTTGGCTGTTGGGAGATTTACAGCACAAAGATATCTAGTTGATTTGAAGCAGTTCCGAGAAAGTCTAAACATAATCGCCACTTCTCCCTCCTGGCACTTTCCATGTGGGAGATATAGCAGGATGTATATTGGTTTTGAGGACAACTCAATGGACAGTGTAGGGAGAAAAGTTCCTGGCTCCTTGAATGCCGTTCCTGGAGACACTGCGATCAATGTGGGAGATATGTCAAGATGTGTGTTGGTTTTGAGGACGGCTCTCTGGAGAGTCTTAGCAAAGAGGTCACAGGGATAATCAGAGCAATTCTCAGAGACACTGAGAACAAGATGGACAGTTCCCTCCTGGCACTTTCCCTGTAGGAGATACCGCAAGACGTTTCTGTAGATTGGGCACAGCGCTCTGCAGGGTGTTAGCAGAGACTTTCCCGGGACAGTGAAACCCTATGTCAGAGACACTGAGAAGAAGCCCCAATGTTCCCTCCAGGCACTTTCAGTGTGGGTGCCTTCTCCACGTGGTTCCTGGTTTCCCTGCAGCGCTGAAGAGAATGTTAGCAAAGAGGTAACCGGCACAGCGAAAACAGTACTCAAAGACAGGGAGAGCAAGCTCTCTCTTGGCACTTTGGATGTGGGACATACAGCGAGATGTTTGCTGCTTTTGCGTTTGGCTGTTGGGAGATTTACAGCACAAAGATATCTAGTTGATTTGAAGCAGTTCCGAGAAAGTCTAAACATAATCGCCACTTCTCCCTCCTGGCACTTTCCATGTGGGAGATATAGCAGGATGTATATTGGTTTTGAGGACAACTCAATGGACAGTGTAGGGAGAAAAGTTCCTGGCTCCTTGAATGCCGTTCCTGGAGACACTGCGATCAATGTGGGAGATATGTCAAGATGTGTGTTGGTTTTGAGGACGGCTCTCTGGAGAGTCTTAGCAAAGAGGTCACAGGGATAATCAGAGCAATTCTCAGAGACACTGAGAACAAGATGGACAGTTCCCTCCTGGCACTTTCCCTGTAGGAGATACCGCAAGACGTTTCTGTAGATTGGGCACAGCGCTCTGCAGGGTGTTAGCAGAGACTTTCCCGGGACAGTGAAACCCTATGTCAGAGACACTGAGAAGAAGCCCCAATGTTCCCTCCAGGCACTTTCAGTGTGGGTGCCTTCTCCACGTGGTTCCTGGTTTCCCTGCAGCGCTGAAGAGAATGTTAGCAAAGAGGTAACCGGGACAGTGAAAACAGTACTCAAAGACAGGGAGAGCAAGCTCTCTCTTGGCACTTTGGATGTGGGACATACAGCGAGATGTTTGCTGCTTTTGCGTTTGGCTGTTGGGAGATTTACAGCACAAAGATATCTAGTTGATTTGAAGCAGTTCCGAGAAAGTCTAAACATAATCGCCACTTCTCCCTCCTGGCACTTTCCATGTGGGAGATATAGCAGGATGTATATTGGTTTTGAGGACAACTCAATGGACAGTGTAGGGAGAAAAGGTCCTGGCTCCTTGAATGCCGTTCCTGGAGACACTGCGATCAATGTGGGAGATATGTCAAGATGTGTGTTTGTTTTGAGGACGGCTCTCTGGAGAGTCTTAGCAAAGAGGTCACAGGGATAATCAGAGCAATTCTCAGAGACACTGAGAACAAGATGGACAGTTCCCTCCTGGCACTTTCCCTGTAGGAGATACCGCAAGACGTTTCTGTAGATTGGGCACAGCGCTCTGCAGGGTGTTAGCAGAGACTTTCCCGGGACAGTGAAACCCTATGTCAGAGACACTGAGAAGAAGCCCCAATGTTCCCTCCAGGCACTTTCAGTGTGGGTGCCTTCTCCACGTGGTTCCTGGTTTCCCTGCAGCGCTGAAGAGAATGTTAGCAAAGAGGTAACCGGGACAGTGAAAACAGTACTCAAAGACAGGGAGAGCAAGCTCTCTCTTGGCACTTTGGATGTGGGACATACAGCGAGATGTTTGCTGCTTTTGCGTTTGGCTGTTGGGAGATTTACAGCACAAAGATATCTAGTTGATTTGAAGCAGTTCCGAGAAAGTCTAAACATAATCGCCACTTCTCCCTCCTGGCACTTTCCATGTGGGAGATATAGCAGGATGTATATTGGTTTTGAGGACAACTCAATGGACAGTGTAGGGAGAAAAGTTCCTGGCTCCTTGAATGCCGTTCCTGGAGACACTGCGATCAATGTGGGAGATATGTCAAGATGTGTGTTGGTTTTGAGGACGGCTCTCTGGAGAGTCTTAGCAAAGAGGTCACAGGGATAATCAGAGCAATTCTCAGAGACACTGAGAACAAGATGGACAGTTCCCTCCTGGCACTTTCCCTGTAGGAGATACCGCAAGACGTTTCTGTAGATTGGGCACAGCGCTCTGCAGGGTGTTAGCAGAGACTTTCCCGGGACAGTGAAACCCTATGTCAGAGACACTGAGAAGAAGCCCCAATGTTCCCTCCAGGCACTTTCAGTGTGGGTGCCTTCTCCACGTGGTTCCTGGTTTCCCTGCAGCGCTGAAGAGAATGTTAGCAAAGAGGTAACCGGGACAGTGAAAACAGTACTCAAAGACAGGGAGAGCAAGCTCTCTCTTGGCACTTTGGATGTGGGACATACAGCGAGATGTTTGCTGCTTTTGCGTTTGGCTGTTGGGAGATTTACAGCACAAAGATATCTAGTTGATTTGAAGCAGTTCCGAGAAAGTCTAAACATAATCGCCACTTCTCCCTCCTGGCACTTTCCATGTGGGAGATATAGCAGGATGTATATTGGTTTTGAGGACAACTCAATGGACAGTGTAGGGAGAAAAGGTCCTGGCTCCTTGAATGCCGTTCCTGGAGACACTGCGATCAATGTGGGAGATATGTCAAGATGTGTGTTTGTTTTGAGGACGGCTCTCTGGAGAGTCTTAGCAAAGAGGTCACAGGGATAATCAGAGCAATTCTCAGAGACACTGAGAACAAGATGGACAGTTCCCTCCTGGCACTTTCCCTGTAGGAGATACCGCAAGACGTTTCTGTAGATTGGGCACAGCGCTCTGCAGGGTGTTAGCAGAGACTTTCCCGGGACAGTGAAACCCTATGTCAGAGACACTGAGAAGAAGCCCCAATGTTCCCTCCAGGCACTTTCAGTGTGGGTGCCTTCTCCACGTGGTTCCTGGTTTCCCTGCAGCGCTGAAGAGAATGTTAGCAAAGAGGTAACCGGGACAGTGAAAACAGTACTCAAAGACAGGGAGAGCAAGCTCTCTCTTGGCACTTTGGATGTGGGACATACAGCGAGATGTTTGCTGCTTTTGCGTTTGGCTGTTGGGAGATTTACAGCACAAAGATATCTAGTTGATTTGAAGCAGTTCCGAGAAAGTCTAAACATAATCGCCACTTCTCCCTCCTGGCACTTTCCATGTGGGAGATATAGCAGGATGTATATTGGTTTTGAGGACAACTCAATGGACAGTGTAGGGAGAAAAGTTCCTGGCTCCTTGAATGCCGTTCCTGGAGACACTGCGATCAATGTGGGAGATATGTCAAGATGTGTGTTGGTTTTGAGGACGGCTCTCTGGAGAGTCTTAGCAAAGAGGTCACAGGGATAATCAGAGCAATTCTCAGAGACACTGAGAACAAGATGGACAGTTCCCTCCTGGCACTTTCCCTGTAGGAGATACCGCAAGACGTTTCTGTAGATTGGGCACAGCGCTCTGCAGGGTGTTAGCAGAGACTTTCCCGGGACAGTGAAACCCTATGTCAGAGACACTGAGAAGAAGCCCCAATGTTCCCTCCAGGCACTTTCAGTGTGGGTGCCTTCTCCACGTGGTTCCTGGTTTCCCTGCAGCGCTGAAGAGAATGTTAGCAAAGAGGTAACCGGCACAGTGAAAACAGTACTCAAAGACAGGGAGAGCAAGCTCTCTCTTGGCACTTTGGATGTGGGACATACAGCGAGATGTTTGCTGCTTTTGCGTTTGGCTGTTGGGAGATTTACAGCACAAAGATATCTAGTTGATTTGAAGCAGTTCCGAGAAAGTCTAAACATAATCGCCACTTCTCCCTCCTGGCACTTTCCATGTGGGAGATATAGCAGGATGTATATTGGTTTTGAGGACAACTCAATGGACAGTGTAGGGAGAAAAGTTCCTGGCTCCTTGAATGCCGTTCCTGGAGACACTGCGATCAATGTGGGAGATATGTCAAGATGTGTGTTTGTTTTGAGGACGGCTCTCTGGAGAGTCTTAGCAAAGAGGTCACAGGGATAATCAGAGCAATTCTCAGAGACACTGAGAACAAGCTCGACAATTCCCTCCTGGCACTTTCCCTGTAGGAGATACCGCAAGACGTTTCTGTAGATTGGGCACAGCGCTCTGCAGGGTGTTAGCAGAGACTTTCCCGGGACAGTGAAACCCTATGTCAGAGACACTGAGAAGAAGCCCCAATGTTCCCTCCAGGCACTTTCAGTGTGGGTGCCTTCTCCACGTGGTTCCTGGTTTCCCTGCAGCGCTGAAGAGAATGTTAGCAAAGAGGTAACCGGGACAGTGCAAACAGTACTCAAAGACAGGGAGAGCAAGCTCTCTCTTGGCACTTTGGATGTGGGACATACAGCGAGATGTTTGCTGCTTTTGCGTTTGGCTGTTGGGAGATTTACAGCACAAAGATATCTAGTTGATTTGAAGCAGTTCCGAGAAAGTCTAAACATAATCGCCACTTCTCCCTCCTGGCACTTTCCATGTGGGAGATATAGCAGGATGTATATTGGTTTTGAGGACAACTCAATGGACAGTGTAGGGAGAAAAGTTCCTGGCTCCTTGAATGCCGTTCCTGGAGACACTGCGGTCAATGTGGGAGATATGTCAAGATGTGTGTTGGTTTTGAGGACGGCTCTCTGGAGAGTCTTAGCAAAGAGGTCACAGGGATAATCAGAGCAATTCTCAGAGACACTGAGAACAAGCTAGACAATTCCCTCCTGGCACTTTCCCTGTAGGAGATACCGCAAGACGTTTCTGTAGATTGGGCACAGCGCTCTGCAGGGTGTTAGCAGAGACTTTCCCGGGACAGTGAAACCCTATGTCAGAGACACTGAGAAGAAGCCCCAATGTTCCCTCCAGGCACTTTCAGTGTGGGTGCCTTCTCCACGTGGTTCCTGGTTTCCCTGCAGCGCTGAAGAGAATGTTAGCAAAGAGGTAACCGGGACAGTGAAAACAGTACTCAAAGACAGGGAGAGCAAGCTCTCTCTTGGCACTTTGGATGTGGGACATACAGCGAGATGTTTGCTGCTTTTGCGTTTGGCTGTTGGGAGATTTACAGCACAAAGATATCTAGTTGATTTGAAGCAGTTCCGAGAAAGTCTAAACATAATCGCCACTTCTCCCTCCTGGCACTTTCCATGTGGGAGATATAGCAGGATGTATATTGGTTTTGAGGACAACTCAATGGACAGTGTAGGGAGAAAAGTTCCTGGCTCCTTGAATGCCGTTCCTGGAGACACTGCGATCAATGTGGGAGATATGTCAAGATGTGTGTTGGTTTTGAGGACGGCTCTCTGGAGAGTCTTAGCAAAGAGGTCACAGGGATAATCAGAGCAATTCTCAGAGACACTGAGAACAAGATGGACAGTTCCCTCCTGGCACTTTCCCTGTAGGAGATACCGCAAGACGTTTCTGTAGATTGGGCACAGCGCTCTGCAGGGTGTTAGCAGAGACTTTCCCGGGACAGTGAAACCCTATGTCAGAGACACTGAGAAGAAGCCCCAATGTTCCCTCCAGGCACTTTCAGTGTGGGTGCCTTCTCCACGTGGTTCCTGGTTTCCCTGCAGCGCTGAAGAGAATGTTAGCAAAGAGGTAACCGGGACAGTGAAAACAGTACTCAAAGACAGGGAGAGCAAGCTCTCTCTTGGCACTTTGGATGTGGGACATACAGCGAGATGTTTGCTGCTTTTGCGTTTGGCTGTTGGGAGATTTACAGCACAAAGATATCTAGTTGATTTGAAGCAGTTCCGAGAAAGTCTAAACATAATCGCCACTTCTCCCTCCTGGCACTTTCCATGTGGGAGATATAGCAGGATGTATATTGGTTTTGAGGACAACTCAATGGACAGTGTAGGGAGAAAAGTTCCTGGCTCCTTGAATGCCGTTCCTGGAGACACTGCGATCAATGTGGGAGATATGTCAAGATGTGTGTTTGTTTTGAGGACGGCTCTCTGGAGAGTCTTAGCAAAGAGGTCACAGGGATAATCAGAGCAATTCTCAGAGACACTGAGAACAAGCTCGACAATTCCCTCCTGGCACTTTCCCTGTAGGAGATACCGCAAGACGTTTCTGTAGATTGGGCACAGCGCTCTGCAGGGTGTTAGCAGAGACTTTCCCGGGACAGTGAAACCCTATGTCAGAGACACTGAGAAGAAGCCCCAATGTTCCCTCCAGGCACTTTCAGTGTGGGTGCCTTCTCCACGTGGTTCCTGGTTTCCCTGCAGCGCTGAAGAGAATGTTAGCAAAGAGGTAACCGGGACAGTGCAAACAGTACTCAAAGACAGGGAGAGCAAGCTCTCTCTTGGCACTTTGGATGTGGGACATACAGCGAGATGTTTGCTGCTTTTGCGTTTGGCTGTTGGGAGATTTACAGCACAAAGATATCTAGTTGATTTGAAGCAGTTCCGAGAAAGTCTAAACATAATCGCCACTTCTCCCTCCTGGCACTTTCCATGTGGGAGATATAGCAGGATGTATATTGGTTTTGAGGACAACTCAATGGACAGTGTAGGGAGAAAAGTTCCTGGCTCCTTGAATGCCGTTCCTGGAGACACTGCGGTCAATGTGGGAGATATGTCAAGATGTGTGTTGGTTTTGAGGACGGCTCTCTGGAGAGTCTTAGCAAAGAGGTCACAGGGATAATCAGAGCAATTCTCAGAGACACTGAGAACAAGATGGACAGTTCCCTCCTGGCACTTTCCCTGTAGGAGATACCGCAAGACGTTTCTGTAGATTGGGCACAGCGCTCTGCAGGGTGTTAGCAGAGACTTTCCCGGGACAGTGAAACCCTATGTCAGAGACACTGAGAAGAAGCCCCAATGTTCCCTCCAGGCACTTTCAGTGTGGGTGCCTTCTCCACGTGGTTCCTGGTTTCCCTGCAGCGCTGAAGAGAATGTTAGCAAAGAGGTAACCGGCACAGCGAAAACAGTACTCAAAGACAGGGAGAGCAAGCTCTCTCTTGGCACTTTGGATGTGGGACATACAGCGAGATGTTTGCTGCTTTTGCGTTTGGCTGTTGGGAGATTTACAGCACAAAGATATCTAGTTGATTTGAAGCAGTTCCGAGAAAGTCTAAACATAATCGCCACTTCTCCCTCCTGGCACTTTCCATGTGGGAGATATAGCAGGATGTATATTGGTTTTGAGGACAACTCAATGGACAGTGTAGGGAGAAAAGGTCCTGGCTCCTTGAATGCCGTTCCTGGAGACACTGCGATCAATGTGGGAGATATGTCAAGATGTGTGTTTGTTTTGAGGACGGCTCTCTGGAGAGTCTTAGCAAAGAGGTCACAGGGATAATCAGAGCAATTCTCAGAGACACTGAGAACAAGATGGACAGTTCCCTCCTGGCACTTTCCCTGTAGGAGATACCGCAAGACGTTTCTGTAGATTGGGCACAGCGCTCTGCAGGGTGTTAGCAGAGACTTTCCCGGGACAGTGAAACCCTATGTCAGAGACACTGAGAAGAAGCCCCAATGTTCCCTCCAGGCACTTTCAGTGTGGGTGCCTTCTCCACGTGGTTCCTGGTTTCCCTGCAGCGCTGAAGAGAATGTTAGCAAAGAGGTAACCGGGACAGTGAAAACAGTACTCAAAGACAGGGAGAGCAAGCTCTCTCTTGGCACTTTGGATGTGGGACATACAGCGAGATGTTTGCTGCTTTTGCGTTTGGCTGTTGGGAGATTTACAGCACAAAGATATCTAGTTGATTTGAAGCAGTTCCGAGAAAGTCTAAACATAATCGCCACTTCTCCCTCCTGGCACTTTCCATGTGGGAGATATAGCAGGATGTATATTGGTTTTGAGGACAACTCAATGGAGAGTGTAGGGAGAAAAGTTCCTGGCTCCTTGAATGCCGTTCCTGGAGACACTGCGATCAATGTGGGAGATATGTCAAGATGTGTGTTGGTTTTGAGGACGGCTCTCTGGAGAGTCTTAGCAAAGAGGTCACAGGGATAATCAGAGCAATTCTCAGAGACACTGAGAACAAGCTCGACAATTCCCTCCTGGCACTTTCCCTGTAGGAGATACCGCAAGACGTTTCTGTAGATTGGGCACAGCGCTCTGCAGGGTGTTAGCAGAGACTTTCCCGGGACAGTGAAACCCTATGTCAGAGACACTGAGAAGAAGCCCCAATGTTCCCTCCAGGCACTTTCAGTGTGGGTGCCTTCTCCACGTGGTTCCTGGTTTCCCTGCAGCGCTGAAGAGAATGTTAGCAAAGAGGTAACCGGCACAGCGAAAACAGTACTCAAAGACAGGGAGAGCAAGCTCTCTCTTGGCACTTTGGATGTGGGACATACAGCGAGATGTTTGCTGCTTTTGCGTTTGGCTGTTGGGAGATTTACAGCACAAAGATATCTAGTTGATTTGAAGCAGTTCCGAGAAAGTCTAAACATAATCGCCACTTCTCCCTCCTGGCACTTTCCATGTGGGAGATATAGCAGGATGTATATTGGTTTTGAGGACAACTCAATGGACAGTGTAGGGAGAAAAGTTCCTGGCTCCTTGAATGCCGTTCCTGGAGACACTGCGATCAATGTGGGAGATATGTCAAGATGTGTGTTGGTTTTGAGGACGGCTCTCTGGAGAGTCTTAGCAAAGAGGTCACAGGGATAATCAGAGCAATTCTCAGAGACACTGAGAACAAGCTCGACAATTCCCTCCTGGCACTTTCCCTGTAGGAGATACCGCAAGACGTTTCTGTAGATTGGGCACAGCGCTCTGCAGGGTGTTAGCAGAGACTTTCCCGGGACAGTGAAACCCTATGTCAGAGACACTGAGAAGAAGCCCCAATGTTCCCTCCAGGCACTTTCAGTGTGGGTGCCTTCTCCACGTGGTTCCTGGTTTCCCTGCAGCGCTGAAGAGAATGTTAGCAAAGAGGTAACCGGGACAGTGAAAACAGTACTCAAAGACAGGGAGAGCAAGCTCTCTCTTGGCACTTTGGATGTGGGACATACAGCGAGATGTTTGCTGCTTTTGCGTTTGGCTGTTGGGAGATTTACAGCACAAAGATATCTAGTTGATTTGAAGCAGTTCCGAGAAAGTCTAAACATAATCGCCACTTCTCCCTCCTGGCACTTTCCATGTGGGAGATATAGCAGGATGTATATTGGTTTTGAGGACAACTCAATGGAGAGTGTAGGGAGAAAAGTTCCTGGCTCCTTGAATGCCGTTCCTGGAGACACTGCGATCAATGAGGGAGATATGTCAAGATGTGTGTTTGTTTTGAGGACGGCTCTCTGGAGAGTCTTAGCAAAGAGGTCACAGGGATAATCAGAGCAATTCTCAGAGACACTGAGAACAAGCTCGACAATTCCCTCCTGGCACTTTCCCTGTAGGAGATACCGCAAGACGTTTCTGTAGATTGGGCACAGCGCTCTGCAGGGTGTTAGCAGAGACTTTCCCGGGACAGTGAAACCCTATGTCAGAGACACTGAGAAGAAGCCCCAATGTTCCCTCCAGGCACTTTCAGTGTGGGTGCCTTCTCCACGTGGTTCCTGGTTTCCCTGCAGCGCTGAAGAGAATGTTAGCAAAGAGGTAACCGGCACAGCGAAAACAGTACTCAAAGACAGGGAGAGCAAGCTCTCTCTTGGCACTTTGGATGTGGGACATACAGCGAGATGTTTGCTGCTTTTGCGTTTGGCTGTTGGGAGATTTACAGCACAAAGATATCTAGTTGATTTGAAGCAGTTCCGAGAAAGTCTAAACATAATCGCCACTTCTCCCTCCTGGCACTTTCCATGTGGGAGATACAGCAGGATGTATATTGGTTTTGAGGACAACTCAATGGACAGTGTAGGGAGAAAAGTTCCTGGCTCCTTGAATGCCGTTCCTGGAGACACTGCGATCAATGTGGCAGATATGTCAAGATGTGTGTTTGTTTTGAGGACGGCTCTCTGGAGAGTCTTAGCAAAGAGGTCACAGGGATAATCAGAGCAATTCTCAGAGACACTGAGAACAAGATGGACAGTTCCCTCCTGGCACTTTCCCTGTAGGAGATACCGCAAGACGTTTCTGTAGATTGGGCACAGCGCTCTGCAGGGTGTTAGCAGAGACTTTCCCGGGACAGTGAAACCCTATGTCAGAGACACTGAGAAGAAGCCCCAATGTTCCCTCCAGGCACTTTCAGTGTGGGTGCCTTCTCCACGTGGTTCCTGGTTTCCCTGCAGCGCTGAAGAGAATGTTAGCAAAGAGGTAACCGGCACAGCGAAAACAGTACTCAAGGAGAGGGAGAGCAAGCTCTCTCTTGGCACTTTGGATGTGGGACATACAGCGAGATGTTTGCTGCTTTTGCGTTTGGCTGTTGGGAGATTTACAGCACAAAGATATCTAGTTGATTTGAAGCAGTTCCGAGAAAGTCTAAACATAATCGCCACTTCTCCCTCCTGGCACTTTCCATGTGGGAGATATAGCAGGATGTATATTGGTTTTGAGGACAACTCAATGGACAGTGTAGGGAGAAAAGTTCCTGGCTCCTTGAATGCCGTTCCTGGAGACACTGCGATCAATGTGGGAGATATGTCAAGATGTGTGTTGGTTTTGAGGACGGCTCTCTGGAGAGTCTTAGCAAAGAGGTCACAGGGATAATCAGAGCAATTCTCAGAGACACTGAGAACAAGATGGACAGTTCCCTCCTGGCACTTTCCCTGTAGGAGATACCGCAAGACGTTTCTGTAGATTGGGCACAGCGCTCTGCAGGGTGTTAGCAGAGACTTTCCCGGGACAGTGAAACCCTCTGTCAGAGACACTGAGAAGAAGCCCCAATGTTCCCTCCAGGCACTTTCAGTGTGGGTGCCTTCTCCACGTGGTTCCTGGTTTCCCTGCAGCGCTGAAGAGAATGTTAGCAAAGAGGTAACCGGCACAGCGAAAACAGTACTCAAAGACAGGGAGAGCAAGCTCTCTCTTGGCACTTTGGATGTGGGACATACAGCGAGATGTTTGCTGCTTTTGCGTTTGGCTGTTGGGAGATTTACAGCACAAAGATATCTAGTTGATTTGAAGCAGTTCCGAGAAAGTCTAAACATAATCGCCACTTCTCCCTCCTGGCACTTTCCATGTGGGAGATATAGCAGGATGTATATTGGTTTTGAGGACAACTCAATGGACAGTGTAGGGAGAAAAGTTCCTGGCTCCTTGAATGCCGTTCCTGGAGACACTGCGATCAATGTGGGAGATATGTCAAGATGTGTGTTTGTTTTGAGGACGGCTCTCTGGAGAGTCTTAGCAAAGAGGTCACAGGGATAATCAGAGCAATTCTCAGAGACACTGAGAACAAGATGGACAGTTCCCTCCTGGCACTTTCCCTGTAGGAGATACCGCAAGACGTTTCTGTAGATTGGGCACAGCGCTCTGCAGGGTGTTAGCAGAGACTTTCCCGGGACAGTGAAACCCTATGTCAGAGACACTGAGAAGAAGCCCCAATGTTCCCTCCAGGCACTTTCAGTGTGGGTGCCTTCTCCACGTGGTTCCTGGTTTCCCTGCAGCGCTGAAGAGAATGTTAGCAAAGAGGTAACCGGCACAGCGAAAACAGTACTCAAAGACAGGGAGAGCAAGCTCTCTCTTGGCACTTTGGATGTGGGACATACAGCGAGATGTTTGCTGCTTTTGCGTTTGGCTGTTGGGAGATTTACAGCACAAAGATATCTAGTTGATTTGAAGCAGTTCCGAGAAAGTCTAAACATAATCGCCACTTCTCCCTCCTGGCACTTTCCATGTGGGAGATATAGCAGGATGTATATTGGTTTTGAGGACAACTCAATGGACAGTGTAGGGAGAAAAGTTCCTGGCTCCTTGAATGCCGTTCCTGGAGACACTGCGATCAATGAGGGAGATATGTCAAGATGTGTGTTGGTTTTGAGGACGGCTCTCTGGAGAGTCTTAGCAAAGAGGTCACAGGGATAATCAGAGCAATTCTCAGAGACACTGAGAACAAGCTCGACAATTCCCTCCTGGCACTTTCCCTGTAGGAGATACCGCAAGACGTTTCTGTAGATTGGGCACAGCGCTCTGCAGGGTGTTAGCAGAGACTTTCCCGGGACAGTGAAACCCTATGTCAGAGACACTGAGAAGAAGCCCCAATGTTCCCTCCAGGCACTTTCAGTGTGGGTGCCTTCTCCACGTGGTTCCTGGTTTCCCTGCAGCGCTGAAGAGAATGTTAGCAAAGAGGTAACCGGCACAGCGAAAACAGTACTCAAAGACAGGGAGAGCAAGCTCTCTCTTGGCACTTTGGATGTGGGACATACAGCGAGATGTTTGCTGCTTTTGCGTTTGGCTGTTGGGAGATTTACAGCACAAAGATATCTAGTTGATTTGAAGCAGTTCCGAGAAAGTCTAAACATAATCGCCACTTCTCCCTCCTGGCACTTTCCATGTGGGAGATACAGCAGGATGTATATTGGTTTTGAGGACAACTCAACGGACAGTGTAGGGAGAAAAGTTCCTGGCTCCTTGAATGCCGTTCCTGGAGACACTGCGATCAATGTGGGAGATATGTCAAGATGTGTGTTTGTTTTGAGGACGGCTCTCTGGAGAGTCTTAGCAAAGAGGTCACAGGGATAATCAGAGCAATTCTCAGAGACACTGAGAACAAGATGGACAGTTCCCTCCTGGCACTTTCCCTGTAGGAGATACCGCAAGACGTTTCTGTAGATTGGGCACAGCGCTCTGCAGGGTGTTAGCAGAGACTTTCCCGGGACAGTGAAACCCTATGTCAGAGACACTGAGAAGAAGCCCCAATGTTCCCTCCAGGCACTTTCAGTGTGGGTGCCTTCTCCACGTGGTTCCTGGTTTCCCTGCAGCGCTGAAGAGAATGTTAGCAAAGAGGTAACCGGGACAGTGAAAACAGTACTCAAAGACAGGGAGAGCAAGCTCTCTCTTGGCACTTTGGATGTGGGACATACAGCGAGATGTTTGCTGCTTTTGCGTTTGGCTGTTGGGAGATTTACAGCACAAAGATATCTAGTTGATTTGAAGCAGTTCCGAGAAAGTCTAAACATAATCGCCACTTCTCCCTCCTGGCACTTTCCATGTGGGAGATATAGCAGGATGTATATTGGTTTTGAGGACAACTCAACGGACAGTGTAGGGAGAAAAGTTCCTGGCTCCTTGAATGCCGTTCCTGGAGACACTGC
This sequence comes from Chroicocephalus ridibundus, assembly GCF_963924245.1. Classification (NCBI taxonomy): domain Eukaryota; kingdom Metazoa; phylum Chordata; class Aves; order Charadriiformes; family Laridae; genus Chroicocephalus; species Chroicocephalus ridibundus. The sequence goes on from NW_026961322.1 coordinate 308,587, forward strand.
GATCAATGAGGGAGATATGTCAAGATGTGTGTTGGTTTTGAGGACGGCTCTCTGGAGAGTCTTAGCAAAGAGGTCACAGGGATAATCAGAGCAATTCTCAGAGACACTGAGAACAAGATGGACAGTTCCCTCCTGGCACTTTCCCTGTAGGAGATACCGCAAGACGTTTCTGTAGATTGGGCACAGCGCTCTGCAGGGTGTTAGCAGAGACTTTCCCGGGACAGTGAAACCCTATGTCAGAGACACTGAGAAGAAGCCCCAATGTTCCCTCCAGGCACTTTCAGTGTGGGTGCCTTCTCCACGTGGTTCCTGGTTTCCCTGCAGCGCTGAAGAGAATGTTAGCAAAGAGGTAACCGGCACAGCGAAAACAGTACTCAAAGACAGGGAGAGCAAGCTCTCTCTTGGCACTTTGGATGTGGGACATACAGCGAGATGTTTGCTGCTTTTGCGTTTGGCTGTTGGGAGATTTACAGCACAAAGATATCTAGTTGATTTGAAGCAGTTCCGAGAAAGTCTAAACATAATCGCCACTTCTCCCTCCTGGCACTTTCCATGTGGGAGATATAGCAGGATGTATATTGGTTTTGAGGACAACTCAATGGACAGTGTAGGGAGAAAAGTTCCTGGCTCCTTGAATGCCGTTCCTGGAGACACTGCGATCAATGAGGGAGATATGTCAAGATGTGTGTTGGTTTTGAGGACGGCTCTCTGGAGAGTCTTAGCAAAGAGGTCACAGGGATAATCAGAGCAATTCTCAGAGACACTGAGAACAAGCTCGACAATTCCCTCCTGGCACTTTCCCTGTAGGAGATACCGCAAGACGTTTCTGTAGATTGGGCACAGCGCTCTGCAGGGTGTTAGCAGAGACTTTCCCGGGACAGTGAAACCCTATGTCAGAGACACTGAGAAGAAGCCCCAATGTTCCCTCCAGGCACTTTCAGTGTGGGTGCCTTCTCCACGTGGTTCCTGGTTTCCCTGCAGCGCTGAAGAGAATGTTAGCAAAGAGGTAACCGGCACAGCGAAAACAGTACTCAAAGACAGGGAGAGCAAGCTCTCTCTTGGCACTTTGGATGTGGGACATACAGCGAGATGTTTGCTGCTTTTGCGTTTGGCTGTTGGGAGATTTACAGCACAAAGATATCTAGTTGATTTGAAGCAGTTCCGAGAAAGTCTAAACATAATCGCCACTTCTCCCTCCTGGCACTTTCCATGTGGGAGATATAGCAGGATGTATATTGGTTTTGAGGACAACTCAACGGACAGTGTAGGGAGAAAAGTTCCTGGCTCCTTGAATGCCGTTCCTGGAGACACTGCGATCAATGTGGGAGATATGTCAAGATGTGTGTTGGTTTTGAGGACGGCTCTCTGGAGAGTCTTAGCAAAGAGGTCACAGGGATAATCAGAGCAATTCTCAGAGACACTGAGAACAAGATGGACAGTTCCCTCCTGGCACTTTCCCTGTAGGAGATACCGCAAGACGTTTCTGTAGATTGGGCACAGCGCTCTGCAGGGTGTTAGCAGAGACTTTCCCGGGACAGTGAAACCCTATGTCAGAGACACTGAGAAGAAGCCCCAATGTTCCCTCCAGGCACTTTCAGTGTGGGTGCCTTCTCCACGTGGTTCCTGGTTTCCCTGCAGCGCTGAAGAGAATGTTAGCAAAGAGGTAACCGGCACAGCGAAAACAGTACTCAAAGACAGGGAGAGCAAGCTCTCTCTTGGCACTTTGGATGTGGGACATACAGCGAGATGTTTGCTGCTTTTGCGTTTGGCTGTTGGGAGATTTACAGCACAAAGATATCTAGTTGATTTGAAGCAGTTCCGAGAAAGTCTAAACATAATCGCCACTTCTCCCTCCTGGCACTTTCCATGTGGGAGATATAGCAGGATGTATATTGGTTTTGAGGACAACTCAATGGACAGTGTAGGGAGAAAAGTTCCTGGCTCCTTGAATGCCGTTCCTGGAGACACTGCGATCAATGTGGGAGATATGTCAAGATGTGTGTTTGTTTTGAGGACGGCTCTCTGGAGAGTCTTAGCAAAGAGGTCACAGGGATAATCAGAGCAATTCTCAGAGACACTGAGAACAAGATGGACAGTTCCCTCCTGGCACTTTCCCTGTAGGAGATACCGCAAGACGTTTCTGTAGATTGGGCACAGCGCTCTGCAGGGTGTTAGCAGAGACTTTCCCGGGACAGTGAAACCCTATGTCAGAGACACTGAGAAGAAGCCCCAATGTTCCCTCCAGGCACTTTCAGTGTGGGTGCCTTCTCCACGTGGTTCCTGGTTTCCCTGCAGCGCTGAAGAGAATGTTAGCAAAGAGGTAACCGGCACAGCGAAAACAGTACTCAAAGACAGGGAGAGCAAGCTCTCTCTTGGCACTTTGGATGTGGGACATACAGCGAGATGTTTGCTGCTTTTGCGTTTGGCTGTTGGGAGATTTACAGCACAAAGATATCTAGTTGATTTGAAGCAGTTCCGAGAAAGTCTAAACATAATCGCCACTTCTCCCTCCTGGCACTTTCCATGTGGGAGATATAGCAGGATGTATATTGGTTTTGAGGACAACTCAATGGACAGTGTAGGGAGAAAAGTTCCTGGCTCCTTGAATGCCGTTCCTGGAGACACTGCGATCAATGAGGGAGATATGTCAAGATGTGTGTTTGTTTTGAGGACGGCTCTCTGGAGAGTCTTAGCAAAGAGGTCACAGGGATAATCAGAGCAATTCTCAGAGACACTGAGAACAAGCTCGACAATTCCCTCCTGGCACTTTCCCTGTAGGAGATACCGCAAGACGTTTCTGTAGATTGGGCACAGCGCTCTGCAGGGTGTTAGCAGAGACTTTCCCGGGACAGTGAAACCCTATGTCAGAGACACTGAGAAGAAGCCCCAATGTTCCCTCCAGGCACTTTCAGTGTGGGTGCCTTCTCCACGTGGTTCCTGGTTTCCCTGCAGCGCTGAAGAGAATGTTAGCAAAGAGGTAACCGGCACAGTGAAAACAGTACTCAAAGACAGGGAGAGCAAGCTCTCTCTTGGCACTTTGGATGTGGGACATACAGCGAGATGTTTGCTGCTTTTGCGTTTGGCTGTTGGGAGATTTACAGCACAAAGATATCTAGTTGATTTGAAGCAGTTCCGAGAAAGTCTAAACATAATCGCCACTTCTCCCTCCTGGCACTTTCCATGTGGGAGATATAGCAGGATGTATATTGGTTTTGAGGACAACTCAATGGACAGTGTAGGGAGAAAAGTTCCTGGCTCCTTGAATGCCGTTCCTGGAGACACTGCGATCAATGTGGGAGATATGTCAAGATGTGTGTTGGTTTTGAGGACGGCTCTCTGGAGAGTCTTAGCAAAGAGGTCACAGGGATAATCAGAGCAATTCTCAGAGACACTGAGAACAAGCTCGACAATTCCCTCCTGGCACTTTCCCTGTAGGAGATACCGCAAGACGTTTCTGTAGATTGGGCACAGCGCTCTGCAGGGTGTTAGCAGAGACTTTCCCGGGACAGTGAAACCCTATGTCAGAGACACTGAGAAGAAGCCCCAATGTTCCCTCCAGGCACTTTCAGTGTGGGTGCCTTCTCCACGTGGTTCCTGGTTTCCCTGCAGCGCTGAAGAGAATGTTAGCAAAGAGGTAACCGGCACAGTGAAAACAGTACTCAAAGACAGGGAGAGCAAGCTCTCTCTTGGCACTTTGGATGTGGGACATACAGCGAGATGTTTGCTGCTTTTGCGTTTGGCTGTTGGGAGATTTACAGCACAAAGATATCTAGTTGATTTGAAGCAGTTCCGAGAAAGTCTAAACATAATCGCCACTTCTCCCTCCTGGCACTTTCCATGTGGGAGATATAGCAGGATGTATATTGGTTTTGAGGACAACTCAATGGACAGTGTAGGGAGAAAAGTTCCTGGCTCCTTGAATGCCGTTCCTGGAGACACTGCGATCAATGTGGGAGATATGTCAAGATGTGTGTTGGTTTTGAGGACGGCTCTCTGGAGAGTCTTAGCAAAGAGGTCACAGGGATAATCAGAGCAATTCTCAGAGACACTGAGAACAAGCTCGACAATTCCCTCCTGGCACTTTCCCTGTAGGAGATACCGCAAGACGTTTCTGTAGATTGGGCACAGCGCTCTGCAGGGTGTTAGCAGAGACTTTCCCGGGACAGTGAAACCCTATGTCAGAGACACTGAGAAGAAGCCCCAATGTTCCCTCCAGGCACTTTCAGTGTGGGTGCCTTCTCCACGTGGTTCCTGGTTTCCCTGCAGCGCTAAAGAGAATGTTAGCAAAGAGGTAACCGGCACAGCGAAAACAGTACTCAAAGACAGGGAGAGCAAGCTCTCTCTTGGCACTTTGGATGTGGGACATACAGCGAGATGTTTGCTGCTTTTGCGTTTGGCTGTTGGGAGATTTACAGCACAAAGATATCTAGTTGATTTGAAGCAGTTCCGAGAAAGTCTAAACATAATCGCCACTTCTCCCTCCTGGCACTTTCCATGTGGGAGATATAGCAGGATGTATATTGGTTTTGAGGACAACTCAATGGACAGTGTAGGGAGAAAAGTTCCTGGCTCCTTGAATGCCGTTCCTGGAGACACTGCGATCAATGTGGGAGATATGTCAAGATGTGTGTTGGTTTTGAGGACGGCTCTCTGGAGAGTCTTAGCAAAGAGGTCACAGGGATAATCAGAGCAATTCTCAGAGACACTGAGAACAAGATGGACAGTTCCCTCCTGGCACTTTCCCTGTAGGAGATACCGCAAGACGTTTCTGTAGATTGGGCACAGCGCTCTGCAGGGTGTTAGCAGAGACTTTCCCGGGACAGTGAAACCCTATGTCAGAGACACTGAGAAGAAGCCCCAATGTTCCCTCCAGGCACTTTCAGTGTGGGTGCCTTCTCCACGTGGTTCCTGGTTTCCCTGCAGCGCTGAAGAGAATGTTAGCAAAGAGGTAACCGGCACAGCGAAAACAGTACTCAAAGACAGGGAGAGCAAGCTCTCTCTTGGCACTTTGGATGTGGGACATACAGCGAGATGTTTGCTGCTTTTGCGTTTGGCTGTTGGGAGATTTACAGCACAAAGATATCTAGTTGATTTGAAGCAGTTCCGAGAAAGTCTAAACATAATCGCCACTTCTCCCTCCTGGCACTTTCCATGTGGGAGATATAGCAGGATGTATATTGGTTTTGAGGACAACTCAATGGACAGTGTAGGGAGAAAAGTTCCTGGCTCCTTGAATGCCGTTCCTGGAGACACTGCGATCAATGTGGGAGATATGTCAAGATGTGTGTTTGTTTTGAGGACGGCTCTCTGGAGAGTCTTAGCAAAGAGGTCACAGGGATAATCAGAGCAATTCTCAGAGACACTGAGAACAAGATGGACAGTTCCCTCCTGGCACTTTCCCTGTAGGAGATACCGCAAGACGTTTCTGTAGATTGGGCACAGCGCTCTGCAGGGTGTTAGCAGAGACTTTCCCGGGACAGTGAAACCCTATGTCAGAGACACTGAGAAGAAGCCCCAATGTTCCCTCCAGGCACTTTCAGTGTGGGTGCCTTCTCCACGTGGTTCCTGGTTTCCCTGCAGCGCTGAAGAGAATGTTAGCAAAGAGGTAACCGGCACAGCGAAAACAGTACTCAAAGACAGGGAGAGCAAGCTCTCTCTTGGCACTTTGGATGTGGGACATACAGCGAGATGTTTGCTGCTTTTGCGTTTGGCTGTTGGGAGATTTACAGCACAAAGATATCTAGTTGATTTGAAGCAGTTCCGAGAAAGTCTAAACATAATCGCCACTTCTCCCTCCTGGCACTTTCCATGTGGGAGATATAGCAGGATGTATATTGGTTTTGAGGACAACTCAATGGACAGTGTAGGGAGAAAAGTTCCTGGCTCCTTGAATGCCGTTCCTGGAGACACTGCGATCAATGAGGGAGATATGTCAAGATGTGTGTTGGTTTTGAGGACGGCTCTCTGGAGAGTCTTAGCAAAGAGGTCACAGGGATAATCAGAGCAATTCTCAGAGACACTGAGAACAAGCTCGACAATTCCCTCCTGGCACTTTCCCTGTAGGAGATACCGCAAGACGTTTCTGTAGATTGGGCACAGCGCTCTGCAGGGTGTTAGCAGAGACTTTCCCGGGACAGTGAAACCCTATGTCAGAGACACTGAGAAGAAGCCCCAATGTTCCCTCCAGGCACTTTCAGTGTGGGTGCCTTCTCCACGTGGTTCCTGGTTTCCCTGCAGCGCTGAAGAGAATGTTAGCAAAGAGGTAACCGGCACAGCGAAAACAGTACTCAAAGACAGGGAGAGCAAGCTCTCTCTTGGCACTTTGGATGTGGGACATACAGCGAGATGTTTGCTGCTTTTGCGTTTGGCTGTTGGGAGATTTACAGCACAAAGATATCTAGTTGATTTGAAGCAGTTCCGAGAAAGTCTAAACATAATCGCCACTTCTCCCTCCTGGCACTTTCCATGTGGGAGATATAGCAGGATGTATATTGGTTTTGAGGACAACTCAATGGACAGTGTAGGGAGAAAAGTTCCTGGCTCCTTGAATGCCGTTCCTGGAGACACTGCGATCAATGTGGGAGATATGTCAAGATGTGTGTTGGTTTTGAGGACGGCTCTCTGGAGAGTCTTAGCAAAGAGGTCACAGGGATAATCAGAGCAATTCTCAGAGACACTGAGAACAAGATGGACAGTTCCCTCCTGGCACTTTCCCTGTAGGAGATACCGCAAGACGTTTCTGTAGATTGGGCACAGCGCTCTGCAGGGTGTTAGCAGACACTTTCCCGGGACAGTGAAACCCTATGTCAGAGACACTGAGAAGAAGCCCCAATGTTCCCTCCAGGCACTTTCAGTGTGGGTGCCTTCTCCACGTGGTTCCTGGTTTCCCTGCAGCGCTGAAGAGAATGTTAGCAAAGAGGTAACCGGCACAGCGAAAACAGTACTCAAAGACAGGGAGAGCAAGCTCTCTCTTGGCACTTTGGATGTGGGACATACAGCGAGATGTTTGCTGCTTTTGCGTTTGGCTGTTGGGAGATTTACAGCACAAAGATATCTAGTTGATTTGAAGCAGTTCCGAGAAAGTCTAAACATAATCGCCACTTCTCCCTCCTGGCACTTTCCATGTGGGAGATATAGCAGGATGTATATTGGTTTTGAGGACAACTCAATGGACAGTGTAGGGAGAAAAGTTCCTGGCTCCTTGAATGCCGTTCCTGGAGACACTGCGATCAATGTGGGAGATATGTCAAGATGTGTGTTGGTTTTGAGGACGGCTCTCTGGAGAGTCTTAGCAAAGAGGTCACAGGGATAATCAGAGCAATTCTCAGAGACACTGAGAACAAGCTGGACAATTCCCTCCTGGCACTTTCCCTGTAGGAGATACCGCAAGACGTTTCTGTAGATTGGGCACAGCGCTCTGCAGGGTGTTAGCAGAGACTTTCCCGGGACAGTGAAACCCTATGTCAGAGACACTGAGAAGAAGCCCCAATGTTCCCTCCAGGCACTTTCAGTGTGGGTGCCTTCTCCACGTGGTTCCTGGTTTCCCTGCAGCGCTGAAGAGAATGTTAGCAAAGAGGTAACCGGCACAGCGAAAACAGTACTCAAAGACAGGGAGAGCAAGCTCTCTCTTGGCACTTTGGATGTGGGACATACAGCGAGATGTTTGCTGCTTTTGCGTTTGGCTGTTGGGAGATTTACAGCACAAAGATATCTAGTTGATTTGAAGCAGTTCCGAGAAAGTCTAAACATAATCGCCACTTCTCCCTCCTGGCACTTTCCATGTGGGAGATATAGCAGGATGTATATTGGTTTTGAGGACAACTCAATGGACAGTGTAGGGAGAAAAGTTCCTGGCTCCTTGAATGCCGTTCCTGGAGACACTGCGATCAATGTGGGAGATATGTCAAGATGTGTGTTGGTTTTGAGGACGGCTCTCTGGAGAGTCTTAGCAAAGAGGTCACAGGGATAATCAGAGCAATTCTCAGAGACACTGAGAACAAGATGGACAGTTCCCTCCTGGCACTTTCCCTGTAGGAGATACCGCAAGACGTTTCTGTAGATTGGGCACAGCGCTCTGCAGGGTGTTAGCAGAGACTTTCCCGGGACAGTGAAACCCTATGTCAGAGACACTGAGAAGAAGCCCCAATGTTCCCTCCAGGCACTTTCAGTGTGGGTGCCTTCTCCACGTGGTTCCTGGTTTCCCTGCAGCGCTGAAGAGAATGTTAGCAAAGAGGTAACCGGCACAGCGAAAACAGTACTCAAAGACAGGGAGAGCAAGCTCTCTCTTGGCACTTTGGATGTGGGACATACAGCGAGATGTTTGCTGCTTTTGCGTTTGGCTGTTGGGAGATTTACAGCACAAAGATATCTAGTTGATTTGAAGCAGTTCCGAGAAAGTCTAAACATAATCGCTACTTCTCCCTCCTGGCACTTTCCATGTGGGAGATATAGCAGGATGTATATTGGTTTTGAGGACAACTCAATGGACAGTGTAGGGAGAAAAGTTCCTGGCTCCTTGAATGCCGTTCCTGGAGACACTGCGATCAATGTGGGAGATATGTCAAGATGTGTGTTTGTTTTGAGGACGGCTCTCTGGAGAGTCTTAGCAAAGAGGTCACAGGGATAATCAGAGCAATTCTCAGAGACACTGAGAACAAGATGGACAGTTCCCTCCTGGCACTTTCCCTGTAGGAGATACCGCAAGACGTTTCTGTAGATTGGGCACAGCGCTCTGCAGGGTGTTAGCAGAGACTTTCCCGGGACAGTGAAACCCTATGTCAGAGACACTGAGAAGAAGCCCCAATGTTCCCTCCAGGCACTTTCAGTGTGGGTGCCTTCTCCACGTGGTTCCTGGTTTCCCTGCAGCGCTGAAGAGAATGTTAGCAAAGAGGTAACCGGCACAGCGAAAACAGTACTCAAAGACAGGGAGAGCAAGCTCTCTCTTGGCACTTTGGATGTGGGACATACAGCGAGATGTTTGCTGCTTTTGCGTTTGGCTGTTGGGAGATTTACAGCACAAAGATATCTAGTTGATTTGAAGCAGTTCCGAGAAAGTCTAAACATAATCGCCACTTCTCCCTCCTGGCACTTTCCATGTGGGAGATATAGCAGGATGTATATTGGTTTTGAGGACAACTCAATGGACAGTGTAGGGAGAAAAGTTCCTGGCTCCTTGAATGCCGTTCCTGGAGACACTGCGATCAATGTGGGAGATATGTCAAGATGTGTGTTGGTTTTGAGGACGGCTCTCTGGAGAGTCTTAGCAAAGAGGTCACAGGGATAATCAGAGCAATTCTCAGAGACACTGAGAACAAGATGGACAGTTCCCTCCTGGCACTTTCCCTGTAGGAGATACCGCAAGACGTTTCTGTAGATTGGGCACAGCGCTCTGCAGGGTGTTAGCAGAGACTTTCCCGGGACAGTGAAACCCTATGTCAGAGACACTGAGAAGAAGCCCCAATGTTCCCTCCAGGCACTTTCAGTGTGGGTGCCTTCTCCACGTGGTTCCTGGTTTCCCTGCAGCGCTGAAGAGAATGTTAGCAAAGAGGTAACCGGCACAGCGAAAACAGTACTCAAAGACAGGGAGAGCAAGCTCTCTCTTGGCACTTTGGATGTGGGACATACAGCGAGATGTTTGCTGCTTTTGCGTTTGGCTGTTGGGAGATTTACAGCACAAAGATATCTAGTTGATTTGAAGCAGTTCCGAGAAAGTCTAAACATAATCGCCACTTCTCCCTCCTGGCACTTTCCATGTGGGAGATATAGCAGGATGTATATTGGTTTTGAGGACAACTCAATGGACAGTGTAGGGAGAAAAGTTCCTGGCTCCTTGAATGCCGTTCCTGGAGACACTGCGATCAATGAGGGAGATATGTCAAGATGTGTGTTGGTTTTGAGGACGGCTCTCTGGAGAGTCTTAGCAAAGAGGTCACAGGGATAATCAGAGCAATTCTCAGAGACACTGAGAACAAGCTCGACAATTCCCTCCTGGCACTTTCCCTGTAGGAGATACCGCAAGACGTTTCTGTAGATTGGGCACAGCGCTCTGCAGGGTGTTAGCAGAGACTTTCCCGGGACAGTGAAACCCTATGTCAGAGACACTGAGAAGAAGCCCCAATGTTCCCTCCAGGCACTTTCAGTGTGGGTGCCTTCTCCACGTGGTTCCTGGTTTCCCTGCAGCGCTGAAGAGAATGTTAGCAAAGAGGTAACCGGCACAGCGAAAACAGTACTCAAAGACAGGGAGAGCAAGCTCTCTCTTGGCACTTTGGATGTGGGACATACAGCGAGATGTTTGCTGCTTTTGCGTTTGGCTGTTGGGAGATTTACAGCACAAAGATATCTAGTTGATTTGAAGCAGTTCCGAGAAAGTCTAAACATAATCGCCACTTCTCCCTCCTGGCACTTTCCATGTGGGAGATATAGCAGGATGTATATTGGTTTTGAGGACAACTCAATGGACAGTGTAGGGAGAAAAGTTCCTGGCTCCTTGAATGCCGTTCCTGGAGACACTGCGATCAATGAGGGAGATATGTCAAGATGTGTGTTGGTTTTGAGGACGGCTCTCTGGAGAGTCTTAGCAAAGAGGTCACAGGGATAATCAGAGCAATTCTCAGAGACACTGAGAACAAGCTCGACAATTCCCTCCTGGCACTTTCCCTGTAGGAGATACCGCAAGACGTTTCTGTAGATTGGGCACAGCGCTCTGCAGGGTGTTAGCAGAGACTTTCCCGGGACAGTGAAACCCTATGTCAGAGACACTGAGAAGAAGCCCCAATGTTCCCTCCAGGCACTTTCAGTGTGGGTGCCTTCTCCACGTGGTTCCTGGTTTCCCTGCAGCGCTGAAGAGAATGTTAGCAAAGAGGTAACCGGCACAGCGAAAACAGTACTCAAAGACAGGGAGAGCAAGCTCTCTCTTGGCACTTTGGATGTGGGACATACAGCGAGATGTTTGCTGCTTTTGCGTTTGGCTGTTGGGAGATTTACAGCACAAAGATATCTAGTTGATTTGAAGCAGTTCCGAGAAAGTCTAAACATAATCGCCACTTCTCCCTCCTGGCACTTTCCATGTGGGAGATATAGCAGGATGTATATTGGTTTTGAGGACAACTCAATGGACAGTGTAGGGAGAAAAGTTCCTGGCTCCTTGAATGCCGTTCCTGGAGACACTGCGATCAATGTGGGAGATATGTCAAGATGTGTGTTGGTTTTGAGGACGGCTCTCTGGAGAGTCTTAGCAAAGAGGTCACAGGGATAATCAGAGCAATTCTCAGAGACACTGAGAACAAGATGGACAGTTCCCTCCTGGCACTTTCCCTGTAGGAGATACCGCAAGACGTTTCTGTAGATTGGGCACAGCGCTCTGCAGGGTGTTAGCAGAGACTTTCCCGGGACAGTGAAACCCTATGTCAGAGACACTGAGAAGAAGCCCCAATGTTCCCTCCAGGCACTTTCAGTGTGGGTGCCTTCTCCACGTGGTTCCTGGTTTCCCTGCAGCGCTGAAGAGAATGTTAGCAAAGAGGTAACCGGCACAGCGAAAACAGTACTCAAAGACAGGGAGAGCAAGCTCTCTCTTGGCACTTTGGATGTGGGACATACAGCGAGATGTTTGCTGCTTTTGCGCTTGGCTGTTGGGAGATTTACAGCACAAAGATATCTAGTTGATTTGAAGCAGTTCCGAGAAAGTCTAAACATAATCGCCACTTCTCCCTCCTGGCACTTTCCATGTGGGAGATATAGCAGGATGTATATTGGTTTTGAGGACAACTCAATGGACAGTGTAGGGAGAAAAGTTCCTGGCTCCTTGAATGCCGTTCCTGGAGACACTGCGATCAATGTGGGAGATATGTCAAGATGTGTGTTGGTTTTGAGGACGGCTCTCTGGAGAGTCTTAGCAAAGAGGTCACAGGGATAATCAGAGCAATTCTCAGAGACACTGAGAACAAGATGGACAGTTCCCTCCTGGCACTTTCCCTGTAGGAGATACCGCAAGACGTTTCTGTAGATTGGGCACAGCGCTCTGCAGGGTGTTAGCAGAGACTTTCCCGGGACAGTGAAACCCTATGTCAGAGACACTGAGAAGAAGCCCCAATGTTCCCTCCAGGCACTTTCAGTGTGGGTGCCTTCTCCACGTGGTTCCTGGTTTCCCTGCAGCGCTGAAGAGAATGTTAGCAAAGAGGTAACCGGCACAGCGAAAACAGTACTCAAAGACAGGGAGAGCAAGCTCTCTCTTGGCACTTTGGATGTGGGACATACAGCGAGATGTTTGCTGCTTTTGCGTTTGGCTGTTGGGAGATTTACAGCACAAAGATATCTAGTTGATTTGAAGCAGTTCCGAGAAAGTCTAAACATAATCGCCACTTCTCCCTCCTGGCACTTTCCATGTGGGAGATATAGCAGGATGTATATTGGTTTTGAGGACAACTCAATGGACAGTGTAGGGAGAAAAGTTCCTGGCTCCTTGAATGCCGTTCCTGGAGACACTGCGATCAATGTGGGAGATATGTCAAGATGTGTGTTGGTTTTGAGGACGGCTCTCTGGAGAGTCTTAGCAAAGAGGTCACAGGGATAATCAGAGCAATTCTCAGAGACACTGAGAACAAGATGGACAGTTCCCTCCTGGCACTTTCCCTGTAGGAGATACCGCAAGACGTTTCTGTAGATTGGGCACAGCGCTCTGCAGGGTGTTAGCAGAGACTTTCCCGGGACAGTGAAACCCTATGTCAGAGACACTGAGAAGAAGCCCCAATGTTCCCTCCAGGCACTTTCAGTGTGGGTGCCTTCTCCACGTGGTTCCTGGTTTCCCTGCAGCGCTGAAGAGAATGTTAGCAAAGAGGTAACCGGCACAGCGAAAACAGTACTCAAAGACAGGGAGAGCAAGCTCTCTCTTGGCACTTTGGATGTGGGACATACAGCGAGATGTTTGCTGCTTTTGCGTTTGGCTGTTGGGAGATTTACAGCACAAAGATATCTAGTTGATTTGAAGCAGTTCCGAGAAAGTCTAAACATAATCGCCACTTCTCCCTCCTGGCACTTTCCATGTGGGAGATATAGCAGGATGTATATTGGTTTTGAGGACAACTCAATGGACAGTGTAGGGAGAAAAGTTCCTGGCTCCTTGAATGCCGTTCCTGGAGACACTGCGATCAATGTGGGAGATATGTCAAGATGTGTGTTGGTTTTGAGGACGGCTCTCTGGAGAGTCTTAGCAAAGAGGTCACAGGGATAATCAGAGCAATTCTCAGAGACACTGAGAACAAGCTCGACAGTTCCCTCCTGGCACTTTCCCTGTAGGAGATACCGCAAGACGTTTCTGTAGATTGGGCACAGCGCTCTGCAGGGTGTTAGCAGAGACTTTCCCGGGACAGTGAAACCCTATGTCAGAGACACTGAGAAGAAGCCCCAATGTTCCCTCCAGGCACTTTCAGTGTGGGTGCCTTCTCCACGTGGTTCCTGGTTTCCCTGCAGCGCTGAAGAGAATGTTAGCAAAGAGGTAACCGGCACAGCGAAAACAGTACTCAAAGACAGGGAGAGCAAGCTCTCTCTTGGCACTTTGGATGTGGGACATACAGCGAGATGTTTGCTGCTTTTGCGTTTGGCTGTTGGGAGATTTACAGCACAAAGATATCTAGTTGATTTGAAGCAGTTCCGAGAAAGTCTAAACATAATCGCCACTTCTCCCTCCTGGCACTTTCCATGTGGGAGATATAGCAGGATGTATATTGGTTTTGAGGACAACTCAATGGACAGTGTAGGGAGAAAAGTTCCTGGCTCCTTGAATGCCGTTCCTGGAGACACTGCGATCAATGTGGGAGATATGTCAAGATGTGTGTTGGTTTTGAGGACGGCTCTCTGGAGAGTCTTAGCAAAGAGGTCACAGGGATAATCAGAGCAATTCTCAGAGACACTGAGAACAAGATGGACTGTTCCCTCCTGGCACTTTCCCTGTAGGAGATACCGCAAGACGTTTCTGTAGATTGGGCACAGCGCTCTGCAGGGTGTTAGCAGAGACTTTCCCGGGACAGTGAAACCCTATGTCAGAGACACTGAGAAGAAGCCCCAATGTTCCCTCCAGGCACTTTCAGTGTGGGTGCCTTCTCCACGTGGTTCCTGGTTTCCCTGCAGCGCTGAAGAGAATGTTAGCAAAGAGGTAACCGGCACAGCGAAAACAGTACTCAAAGACAGGGAGAGCAAGCTCTCTCTTGGCACTTTGGATGTGGGACATACAGCGAGATGTTTGCTGCTTTTGCGTTTGGCTGTTGGGAGATTTACAGCACAAAGATATCTAGTTGATTTGAAGCAGTTCCGAGAAAGTCTAAACATAATCGCCACTTCTCCCTCCTGGCACTTTCCATGTGGGAGATATAGCAGGATGTATATTGGTTTTGAGGACAACTCAATGGACAGTGTAGGGAGAAAAGTTCCTGGCTCCTTGAATGCCGTTCCTGGAGACACTGCGATCAATGAGGGAGATATGTCAAGATGTGTGTTGGTTTTGAGGACGGCTCTCTGGAGAGTCTTAGCAAAGAGGTCACAGGGATAATCAGAGCAATTCTCAGAGACACTGAGAACAAGATGGACAGTTCCCTCCTGGCACTTTCCCTGTAGGAGATACCGCAAGACGTTTCTGTAGATTGGGCACAGCGCTCTGCAGGGTGTTAGCAGAGACTTTCCCGGGACAGTGAAACCCTATGTCAGAGACACTGAGAAGAAGCCCCAATGTTCCCTCCAGGCACTTTCAGTGTGGGTGCCTTCTCCACGTGGTTCCTGGTTTCCCTGCAGCGCTGAAGACAATGTTAGCAAAGAGGTAACCGGCACAGCGAAAACAGTACTCAAAGACAGGGAGAGCAAGCTCTCTCTTGGCACTTTGGATGTGGGACATACAGCGAGATGTTTGCTGCTTTTGCGTTTGGCTGTTGGGAGATTTACAGCACAAAGATATCTAGTTGATTTGAAGCAGTTCCGAGAAAGTCTAAACATAATCGCCACTTCTCCCTCCTGGCACTTTCCATGTGGGAGATATAGCAGGATGTATATTGGTTTTGAGGACAACTCAATGGACAGTGTAGGGAGAAAAGTTCCTGGCTCCTTGAATGCCGTTCCTGGAGACACTGCGATCAATGTGGGAGATATGTCAAGATGTGTGTTGGTTTTGAGGACGGCTCTCTGGAGAGTCTTAGCAAAGAGGTCACAGGGATAATCAGAGCAATTCTCAGAGACACTGAGAACAAGATGGACAGTTCCCTCCTGGCACTTTCCCTGTAGGAGATACCGCAAGACGTTTCTGTAGATTGGGCACAGCGCTCTGCAGGGTGTTAGCAGAGACTTTCCCGGGACAGTGAAACCCTATGTCAGAGACACTGAGAAGAAGCCCCAATGTTCCCTCCAGGCACTTTCAGTGTGGGTGCCTTCTCCACGTGGTTCCTGGTTTCCCTGCAGCGCTGAAGAGAATGTTAGCAAAGAGGTAACCGGCACAGCGAAAACAGTACTCAAAGACAGGGAGAGCAAGCTCTCTCTTGGCACTTTGGATGTGGGACATACAGCGAGATGTTTGCTGCTTTTGCGTTTGGCTGTTGGGAGATTTACAGCACAAAGATATCTAGTTGATTTGAAGCAGTTCCGAGAAAGTCTAAACATAATCGCCACTTCTCCCTCCTGGCACTTTCCATGTGGGAGATATAGCAGGATGTATATTGGTTTTGAGGACAACTCAATGGACAGTGTAGGGAGAAAAGTTCCTGGCTCCTTGAATGCCGTTCCTGGAGACACTGCGATCAATGTGGGAGATATGTCAAGATGTGTGTTGGTTTTGAGGACGGCTCTCTGGAGAGTCTTAGCAAAGAGGTCACAGGGATAATCAGAGCAATTCTCAGAGACACTGAGAACAAGATGGACAGTTCCCTCCTGGCACTTTCCCTGTAGGAGATACCGCAAGACGTTTCTGTAGATTGGGCACAGCGCTCTGCAGGGTGTTAGCAGAGACTTTCCCGGGACAGTGAAACCCTATGTCAGAGACACTGAGAAGAAGCCCCAATGTTCCCTCCAGGCACTTTCAGTGTGGGTGCCTTCTCCACGTGGTTCCTGGTTTCCCTGCAGCGCTGAAGAGAATGTTAGCAAAGAGGTAACCGGCACAGCGAAAACAGTACTCAAAGACAGGGAGAGCAAGCTCTCTCTTGGCACTTTGGATGTGGGACATACAGCGAGATGTTTGCTGCTTTTGCGTTTGGCTGTTGGGAGATTTACAGCACAAAGATATCTAGTTGATTTGAAGCAGTTCCGAGAAAGTCTAAACATAATCGCCACTTCTCCCTCCTGGCACTTTCCATGTGGGAGATATAGCAGGATGTATATTGGTTTTGAGGACAACTCAATGGACAGTGTAGGGAGAAAAGTTCCTGGCTCCTTGAATGCCGTTCCTGGAGACACTGCGATCAATGTGGGAGATATGTCAAGATGTGTGTTGGTTTTGAGGACGGCTCTCTGGAGAGTCTTAGCAAAGAGGTCACAGGGATAATCAGAGCAATTCTCAGAGACACTGAGAACAAGCTCGACAGTTCCCTCCTGGCACTTTCCCTGTAGGAGATACCGCAAGACGTTTCTGTAGATTGGGCACAGCGCTCTGCAGGGTGTTAGCAGAGACTTTCCCGGGACAGTGAAACCCTATGTCAGAGACACTGAGAAGAAGCCCCAATGTTCCCTCCAGGCACTTTCAGTGTGGGTGCCTTCTCCACGTGGTTCCTGGTTTCCCTGCAGCGCTGAAGAGAATGTTAGCAAAGAGGTAACCGGCACAGCGAAAACAGTACTCAAAGACAGGGAGAGCAAGCTCTCTCTTGGCACTTTGGATGTGGGACATACAGCGAGATGTTTGCTGCTTTTGCGTTTGGCTGTTGGGAGATTTACAGCACAAAGATATCTAGTTGATTTGAAGCAGTTCCGAGAAAGTCTAAACATAATCGCCACTTCTCCCTCCTGGCACTTTCCATGTGGGAGATATAGCAGGATGTATATTGGTTTTGAGGACAACTCAATGGACAGTGTAGGGAGAAAAGTTCCTGGCTCCTTGAATGCCGTTCCTGGAGACACTGCGATCAATGTGGGAGATATGTCAAGATGTGTGTTGGTTTTGAGGACGGCTCTCTGGAGAGTCTTAGCAAAGAGGTCACAGGGATAATCAGAGCAATTCTCAGAGACACTGAGAACAAGATGGACAGTTCCCTCCTGGCACTTTCCCTGTAGGAGATACCGCAAGACGTTTCTGTAGATTGGGCACAGCGCTCTGCAGGGTGTTAGCAGAGACTTTCCCGGGACAGTGAAACCCTATGTCAGAGACACTGAGAAGAAGCCCCAATGTTCCCTCCAGGCACTTTCAGTGTGGGTGCCTTCTCCACGTGGTTCCTGGTTTCCCTGCAGCGCTGAAGAGAATGTTAGCAAAGAGGTAACCGGCACAGCGAAAACAGTACTCAAAGACAGGGAGAGCAAGCTCTCTCTTGGCACTTTGGATGTGGGACATACAGCGAGATGTTTGCTGCTTTTGCGTTTGGCTGTTGGGAGATTTACAGCACAAAGATATCTAGTTGATTTGAAGCAGTTCCGAGAAAGTCTAAACATAATCGCCACTTCTCCCTCCTGGCACTTTCCATGTGGGAGATATAGCAGGATGTATATTGGTTTTGAGGACAACTCAATGGACAGTGTAGGGAGAAAAGTTCCTGGCTCCTTGAATGCCGTTCCTGGAGACACTGCGATCAATGTGGGAGATATGTCAAGATGTGTGTTGGTTTTGAGGACGGCTCTCTGGAGAGTCTTAGCAAAGAGGTCACAGGGATAATCAGAGCAATTCTCAGAGACACTGAGAACAAGATGGACAGTTCCCTCCTGGCACTTTCCCTGTAGGAGATACCGCAAGACGTTTCTGTAGATTGGGCACAGCGCTCTGCAGGGTGTTAGCAGAGACTTTCCCGGGACAGTGAAACCCTATGTCAGAGACACTGAGAAGAAGCCCCAATGTTCCCTCCAGGCACTTTCAGTGTGGGTGCCTTCTCCACGTGGTTCCTGGTTTCCCTGCAGCGCTGAAGAGAATGTTAGCAAAGAGGTAACCGGCACAGCGAAAACAGTACTCAAAGACAGGGAGAGCAAGCTCTCTCTTGGCACTTTGGATGTGGGACATACAGCGAGATGTTTGCTGCTTTTGCGTTTGGCTGTTGGGAGATTTACAGCACAAAGATATCTAGTTGATTTGAAGCAGTTCCGAGAAAGTCTAAACATAATCGCCACTTCTCCCTCCTGGCACTTTCCATGTGGGAGATATAGCAGGATGTATATTGGTTTTGAGGACAACTCAATGGACAGTGTAGGGAGAAAAGTTCCTGGCTCCTTGAATGCCGTTCCTGGAGACACTGCGATCAATGTGGGAGATATGTCAAGATGTGTGTTGGTTTTGAGGACGGCTCTCTGGAGAGTCTTAGCAAAGAGGTCACAGGGATAATCAGAGCAATTCTCAGAGACACTGAGAACAAGATGGACAGTTCCCTCCTGGCACTTTCCCTGTAGGAGATACCGCAAGACGTTTCTGTAGATTGGGCACAGCGCTCTGCAGGGTGTTAGCAGAGACTTTCCCGGGACAGTGAAACCCTATGTCAGAGACACTGAGAAGAAGCCCCAATGTTCCCTCCAGGCACTTTCAGTGTGGGTGCCTTCTCCACGTGGTTCCTGGTTTCCCTGCAGCGCTGAAGAGAATGTTAGCAAAGAGGTAACCGGCACAGCGAAAACAGTACTCAAAGACAGGGAGAGCAAGCTCTCTCTTGGCACTTTGGATGTGGGACATACAGCGAGATGTTTGCTGCTTTTGCGTTTGGCTGTTGGGAGATTTACAGCACAAAGATATCTAGTTGATTTGAAGCAGTTCCGAGAAAGTCTAAACATAATCGCCACTTCTCCCTCCTGGCACTTTCCATGTGGGAGATATAGCAGGATGTATATTGGTTTTGAGGACAACTCAATGGACAGTGTAGGGAGAAAAGTTCCTGGCTCCTTGAATGCCGTTCCTGGAGACACTGCGATCAATGTGGGAGATATGTCAAGATGTGTGTTGGTTTTGAGGACGGCTCTCTGGAGAGTCTTAGCAAAGAGGTCACAGGGATAATCAGAGCAATTCTCAGAGACACTGAGAACAAGCTCGACAATTCCCTCCTGGCACTTTCCCTGTAGGAGATACCGCAAGACGTTTCTGTAGATTGGGCACAGCGCTCTGCAGGGTGTTAGCAGAGACTTTCCCGGGACAGTGAAACCCTATGTCAGAGACACTGAGAAGAAGCCCCAATGTTCCCTCCAGGCACTTTCAGTGTGGGTGCCTTCTCCACGTGGTTCCTGGTTTCCCTGCAGCGCTGAAGAGAATGTTAGCAAAGAGGTAACCGGCACAGCGAAAACAGTACTCAAAGACAGGGAGAGCAAGCTCTCTCTTGGCACTTTGGATGTGGGACATACAGCGAGATGTTTGCTGCTTTTGCGTTTGGCTGTTGGGAGATTTACAGCACAAAGATATCTAGTTGATTTGAAGCAGTTCCGAGAAAGTCTAAACATAATCGCCACTTCTCCCTCCTGGCACTTTCCATGTGGGAGATATAGCAGGATGTATATTGGTTTTGAGGACAACTCAATGGACAGTGTAGGGAGAAAAGTTCCTGGCTCCTTGAATGCCGTTCCTGGAGACACTGCGATCAATGTGGGAGATATGTCAAGATGTGTGTTGGTTTTGAGGACGGCTCTCTGGAGAGTCTTAGCAAAGAGGTCACAGGGATAATCAGAGCAATTCTCAGAGACACTGAGAACAAGCTCGACAGTTCCCTCCTGGCACTTTCCCTGTAGGAGATACCGCAAGACGTTTCTGTAGATTGGGCACAGCGCTCTGCAGGGTGTTAGCAGACACTTTCCCGGGACAGTGAAACCCTATGTCAGAGACACTGAGAAGAAGCCCCAATGTTCCCTCCAGGCACTTTCAGTGTGGGTGCCTTCTCCACGTGGTTCCTGGTTTCCCTGCAGCGCTGAAGAGAATGTTAGCAAAGAGGTAACCGGCACAGCGAAAACAGTACTCAAAGACAGGGAGAGCAAGCTCTCTCTTGGCACTTTGGATGTGGGACATACAGCGAGATGTTTGCTGCTTTTGCGTTTGGCTGTTGGGAGATTTACAGCACAAAGATATCTAGTTGATTTGAAGCAGTTCCGAGAAAGTCTAAACATAATCGCCACTTCTCCCTCCTGGCACTTTCCATGTGGGAGATATAGCAGGATGTATATTGGTTTTGAGGACAACTCAATGGACAGTGTAGGGAGAAAAGTTCCTGGCTCCTTGAATGCCGTTC
This sequence comes from Chroicocephalus ridibundus, assembly GCF_963924245.1. Lineage (NCBI taxonomy): Eukaryota > Metazoa > Chordata > Aves > Charadriiformes > Laridae > Chroicocephalus > Chroicocephalus ridibundus. Next base: position 328,941 of record NW_026961322.1, read on the forward strand.
CTGGAGACACTGCGATCAATGTGGGAGATATGTCAAGATGTGTGTTTGTTTTGAGGACGGCTCTCTGGAGAGTCTTAGCAAAGAGGTCACAGGGATAATCAGAGCAATTCTCAGAGACACTGAGAACAAGCTCGACAATTCCCTCCTGGCACTTTCCCTGTAGGAGATACCGCAAGACGTTTCTGTAGATTGGGCACAGCGCTCTGCAGGGTGTTAGCAGACACTTTCCCGGGACAGTGAAACCCTATGTCAGAGACACTGAGAAGAAGCCCCAATGTTCCCTCCAGGCACTTTCAGTGTGGGTGCCTTCTCCACGTGGTTCCTGGTTTCCCTGCAGCGCTGAAGAGAATGTTAGCAAAGAGGTAACCGGGACAGCGAAAACAGTACTCAAAGACAGGGAGAGCAAGCTCTCTCTTGGCACTTTGGATGTGGGACATACAGCGAGATGTTTGCTGCTTTTGCGTTTGGCTGTTGGGAGATTTACAGCACAAAGATATCTAGTTGATTTGAAGCAGTTCCGAGAAAGTCTAAACATAATCGCCACTTCTCCCTCCTGGCACTTTCCATGTGGGAGATATAGCAGGATGTATATTGGTTTTGAGGACAACTCAATGGACAGTGTAGGGAGAAAAGTTCCTGGCTCCTTGAATGCCGTTCCTGGAGACACTGCGATCAATGTGGGAGATATGTCAAGATGTGTGTTTGTTTTGAGGACGGCTCTCTGGAGAGTCTTAGCAAAGAGGTCACAGGGATAATCAGAGCAATTCTCAGAGACACTGAGAACAAGCTCGACAATTCCCTCCTGGCACTTTCCCTGTAGGAGATACCGCAAGACGTTTCTGTAGATTGGGCACAGCGCTCTGCAGGGTGTTAGCAGAGACTTTCCCGGGACAGTGAAACCCTATGTCAGAGACACTGAGAAGAAGCCCCAATGTTCCCTCCAGGCACTTTCAGTGTGGGTGCCTTCTCCACGTGGTTCCTGGTTTCCCTGCAGCGCTGAAGAGAATGTTAGCAAAGAGGTAACCGGGACAGCGAAAACAGTACTCAAAGACAGGGAGAGCAAGCTCTCTCTTGGCACTTTGGATGTGGGACATACAGCGAGATGTTTGCTGCTTTTGCGTTTGGCTGTTGGGAGATTTACAGCACAAAGATATCTAGTTGATTTGAAGCAGTTCCGAGAAAGTCTAAACATAATCGCCACTTCTCCCTCCTGGCACTTTCCATGTGGGAGATATAGCAGGATGTATATTGGTTTTGAGGACAACTCAATGGACAGTGTAGGGAGAAAAGTTCCTGGCTCCTTGAATGCCGTTCCTGGAGACACTGCGATCAATGTGGGAGATATGTCAAGATGTGTGTTTGTTTTGAGGACGGCTCTCTGGAGAGTCTTAGCAAAGAGGTCACAGGGATAATCAGAGCAATTCTCAGAGACACTGAGAACAAGCTCGACAATTCCCTCCTGGCACTTTCCCTGTAGGAGATACCGCAAGACGTTTCTGTAGATTGGGCACAGCGCTCTGCAGGGTGTTAGCAGAGACTTTCCCGGGACAGTGAAACCCTATGTCAGAGACACTGAGAAGAAGCCCCAATGTTCCCTCCAGGCACTTTCAGTGTGGGTGCCTTCTCCACGTGGTTCCTGGTTTCCCTGCAGCGCTGAAGAGAATGTTAGCAAAGAGGTAACCGGCACAGCGAAAACAGTACTCAAAGACAGGGAGAGCAAGCTCTCTCTTGGCACTTTGGATGTGGGACATACAGCGAGATGTTTGCTGCTTTTGCGTTTGGCTGTTGGGAGATTTACAGCACAAAGATATCTAGTTGATTTGAAGCAGTTCCGAGAAAGTCTAAACATAATCGCCACTTCTCCCTCCTGGCACTTTCCATGTGGGAGATATAGCAGGATGTATATTGGTTTTGAGGACAACTCAATGGACAGTGTAGGGAGAAAAGTTCCTGGCTCCTTGAATGCCGTTCCTGGAGACACTGCGATCAATGTGGGAGATATGTCAAGATGTGTGTTGGTTTTGAGGACGGCTCTCTGGAGAGTCTTAGCAAAGAGGTCACAGGGATAATCAGAGCAATTCTCAGAGACACTGAGAACAAGCTCGACAGTTCCCTCCTGGCACTTTCCCTGTAGGAGATACCGCAAGACGTTTCTGTAGATTGGGCACAGCGCTCTGCAGGGTGTTAGCAGACACTTTCCCGGGACAGTGAAACCCTATGTCAGAGACACTGAGAAGAAGCCCCAATGTTCCCTCCAGGCACTTTCAGTGTGGGTGCCTTCTCCACGTGGTTCCTGGTTTCCCTGCAGCGCTGAAGAGAATGTTAGCAAAGAGGTAACCGGCACAGCGAAAACAGTACTCAAAGACAGGGAGAGCAAGCTCTCTCTTGGCACTTTGGATGTGGGACATACAGCGAGATGTTTGCTGCTTTTGCGTTTGGCTGTTGGGAGATTTACAGCACAAAGATATCTAGTTGATTTGAAGCAGTTCCGAGAAAGTCTAAACATAATCGCCACTTCTCCCTCCTGGCACTTTCCATGTGGGAGATATAGCAGGATGTATATTGGTTTTGAGGACAACTCAATGGACAGTGTAGGGAGAAAAGTTCCTGGCTCCTTGAATGCCGTTCCTGGAGACACTGCGATCAATGTGGGAGATATGTCAAGATGTGTGTTTGTTTTGAGGACGGCTCTCTGGAGAGTCTTAGCAAAGAGGTCACAGGGATAATCAGAGCAATTCTCAGAGACACTGAGAACAAGCTCGACAATTCCCTCCTGGCACTTTCCCTGTAGGAGATACCGCAAGACGTTTCTGTAGATTGGGCACAGCGCTCTGCAGGGTGTTAGCAGACACTTTCCCGGGACAGTGAAACCCTATGTCAGAGACACTGAGAAGAAGCCCCAATGTTCCCTCCAGGCACTTTCAGTGTGGGTGCCTTCTCCACGTGGTTCCTGGTTTCCCTGCAGCGCTGAAGAGAATGTTAGCAAAGAGGTAACCGGGACAGCGAAAACAGTACTCAAAGACAGGGAGAGCAAGCTCTCTCTTGGCACTTTGGATGTGGGACATACAGCGAGATGTTTGCTGCTTTTGCGTTTGGCTGTTGGGAGATTTACAGCACAAAGATATCTAGTTGATTTGAAGCAGTTCCGAGAAAGTCTAAACATAATCGCCACTTCTCCCTCCTGGCACTTTCCATGTGGGAGATATAGCAGGATGTATATTGGTTTTGAGGACAACTCAATGGACAGTGTAGGGAGAAAAGTTCCTGGCTCCTTGAATGCCGTTCCTGGAGACACTGCGATCAATGTGGGAGATATGTCAAGATGTGTGTTTGTTTTGAGGACGGCTCTCTGGAGAGTCTTAGCAAAGAGGTCACAGGGATAATCAGAGCAATTCTCAGAGACACTGAGAACAAGCTCGACAATTCCCTCCTGGCACTTTCCCTGTAGGAGATACCGCAAGACGTTTCTGTAGATTGGGCACAGCGCTCTGCAGGGTGTTAGCAGAGACTTTCCCGGGACAGTGAAACCCTATGTCAGAGACACTGAGAAGAAGCCCCAATGTTCCCTCCAGGCACTTTCAGTGTGGGTGCCTTCTCCACGTGGTTCCTGGTTTCCCTGCAGCGCTGAAGAGAATGTTAGCAAAGAGGTAACCGGGACAGCGAAAACAGTACTCAAAGACAGGGAGAGCAAGCTCTCTCTTGGCACTTTGGATGTGGGACATACAGCGAGATGTTTGCTGCTTTTGCGTTTGGCTGTTGGGAGATTTACAGCACAAAGATATCTAGTTGATTTGAAGCAGTTCCGAGAAAGTCTAAACATAATCGCCACTTCTCCCTCCTGGCACTTTCCATGTGGGAGATATAGCAGGATGTATATTGGTTTTGAGGACAACTCAATGGACAGTGTAGGGAGAAAAGTTCCTGGCTCCTTGAATGCCGTTCCTGGAGACACTGCGATCAATGTGGGAGATATGTCAAGATGTGTGTTTGTTTTGAGGACGGCTCTCTGGAGAGTCTTAGCAAAGAGGTCACAGGGATAATCAGAGCAATTCTCAGAGACACTGAGAACAAGCTCGACAATTCCCTCCTGGCACTTTCCCTGTAGGAGATACCGCAAGACGTTTCTGTAGATTGGGCACAGCGCTCTGCAGGGTGTTAGCAGAGACTTTCCCGGGACAGTGAAACCCTATGTCAGAGACACTGAGAAGAAGCCCCAATGTTCCCTCCAGGCACTTTCAGTGTGGGTGCCTTCTCCACGTGGTTCCTGGTTTCCCTGCAGCGCTGAAGAGAATGTTAGCAAAGAGGTAACCGGCACAGCGAAAACAGTACTCAAAGACAGGGAGAGCAAGCTCTCTCTTGGCACTTTGGATGTGGGACATACAGCGAGATGTTTGCTGCTTTTGCGTTTGGCTGTTGGGAGATTTACAGCACAAAGATATCTAGTTGATTTGAAGCAGTTCCGAGAAAGTCTAAACATAATCGCCACTTCTCCCTCCTGGCACTTTCCATGTGGGAGATATAGCAGGATGTATATTGGTTTTGAGGACAACTCAATGGACAGTGTAGGGAGAAAAGTTCCTGGCTCCTTGAATGCCGTTCCTGGAGACACTGCGATCAATGTGGGAGATATGTCAAGATGTGTGTTTGTTTTGAGGACGGCTCTCTGGAGAGTCTTAGCAAAGAGGTCACAGGGATAATCAGAGCAATTCTCAGAGACACTGAGAACAAGCTCGACAATTCCCTCCTGGCACTTTCCCTGTAGGAGATACCGCAAGACGTTTCTGTAGATTGGGCACAGCTCTCTGCAGGGTGTTAGCAGAGACTTTCCCGGGACAGTGAAACCCTATGTCAGAGACACTGAGAAGAAGCCCCAATGTTCCCTCCAGGCACTTTCAGTGTGGGTGCCTTCTCCACGTGGTTCCTGGTTTCCCTGCAGCGCTGAAGAGAATGTTAGCAAAGAGGTAACCGGGACAGTGAAAACAGTACTCAAAGAGAGGGAGAGCAAGCTCTCTCTTGGCACTTTGGATGTGGGACATACAGCGAGATGTTTGCTGCTTTTGCGTTTGGCTGTTGGGAGATTTACAGCACAAAGATATCTAGTTGATTTGAAGCAGTTCCGAGAAAGTCTAAACATAATCGCCACTTCTCCCTCCTGGCACTTTCCATGTGGGAGATATAGCAGGATGTATATTGGTTTTGAGGACAACTCAATGGACAGTGTAGGGAGAAAAGTTCCTGGCTCCTTGAATGCCGTTCCTGGAGACACTGCGATCAATGTGGGAGATATGTCAAGATGTGTGTTGGTTTTGAGGACGGCTCTCTGGAGAGTCTTAGCAAAGAGGTCACAGGGATAATCAGAGCAATTCTCAGAGACACTGAGAACAAGCTCGACAATTCCCTCCTGGCACTTTCCCTGTAGGAGATACCGCAAGACGTTTCTGTAGATTGGGCACAGCGCTCTGCAGGGTGTTAGCAGAGACTTTCCCGGGACAGTGAAACCCTATGTCAGAGACACTGAGAAGAAGCCCCAATGTTCCCTCCAGGCACTTTCAGTGTGGGTGCCTTCTCCACGTGGTTCCTGGTTTCCCTGCAGCGCTGAAGAGAATGTTAGCAAAGAGGTAACCGGCACAGCGAAAACAGTACTCAAAGACAGGGAGAGCAAGCTCTCTCTTGGCACTTTGGATGTGGGACATACAGCGAGATGTTTGCTGCTTTTGCGTTTGGCTGTTGGGAGATTTACAGCACAAAGATATCTAGTTGATTTGAAGCAGTTCCGAGAAAGTCTAAACATAATCGCCACTTCTCCCTCCTGGCACTTTCCATGTGGGAGATATAGCAGGATGTATATTGGTTTTGAGGACAACTCAATGGACAGTGTAGGGAGAAAAGTTCCTGGCTCCTTGAATGCCGTTCCTGGAGACACTGCGATCAATGAGGGAGATATGTCAAGATGTGTGTTGGTTTTGAGGACGGCTCTCTGGAGAGTCTTAGCAAAGAGGTCACAGGGATAATCAGAGCAATTCTCAGAGACACTGAGAACAAGCTCGACAATTCCCTCCTGGCACTTTCCCTGTAGGAGATACCGCAAGACGTTTCTGTAGATTGGGCACAGCGCTCTGCAGGGTGTTAGCAGAGACTTTCCCGGGACAGTGAAACCCTATGTCAGAGACACTGAGAAGAAGCCCCAATGTTCCCTCCAGGCACTTTCAGTGTGGGTGCCTTCTCCACGTGGTTCCTGGTTTCCCTGCAGCGCTGAAGAGAATGTTAGCAAAGAGGTAACCGGCACAGCGAAAACAGTACTCAAAGACAGGGAGAGCAAGCTCTCTCTTGGCACTTTGGATGTGGGACATACAGCGAGATGTTTGCTGCTTTTGCGTTTGGCTGTTGGGAGATTTACAGCACAAAGATATCTAGTTGATTTGAAGCAGTTCCGAGAAAGTCTAAACATAATCGCCACTTCTCCCTCCTGGCACTTTCCATGTGGGAGATATAGCAGGATGTATATTGGTTTTGAGGACAACTCAATGGACAGTGTAGGGAGAAAAGTTCCTGGCTCCTTGAATGCCGTTCCTGGAGACACTGCGATCAATGTGGGAGATATGTCAAGATGTGTGTTGGTTTTGAGGACGGCTCTCTGGAGAGTCTTAGCAAAGAGGTCACAGGGATAATCAGAGCAATTCTCAGAGACACTGAGAACAAGCTCGACAATTCCCTCCTGGCACTTTCCCTGTAGGAGATACCGCAAGACGTTTCTGTAGATTGGGCACAGCGCTCTGCAGGGTGTTAGCAGAGACTTTCCCGGGACAGTGAAACCCTATGTCAGAGACACTGAGAAGAAGCCCCAATGTTCCCTCCAGGCACTTTCAGTGTGGGTGCCTTCTCCACGTGGTTCCTGGTTTCCCTGCAGCGCTGAAGAGAATGTTAGCAAAGAGGTAACCGGCACAGCGAAAACAGTACTCAAAGACAGGGAGAGCAAGCTCTCTCTTGGCACTTTGGATGTGGGACATACAGCGAGATGTTTGCTGCTTTTGCGTTTGGCTGTTGGGAGATTTACAGCACAAAGATATCTAGTTGATTTGAAGCAGTTCCGAGAAAGTCTAAACATAATCGCCACTTCTCCCTCCTGGCACTTTCCATGTGGGAGATATAGCAGGATGTATATTGGTTTTGAGGACAACTCAATGGACAGTGTAGGGAGAAAAGTTCCTGGCTCCTTGAATGCCGTTCCTGGAGACACTGCGATCAATGTGGGAGATATGTCAAGATGTGTGTTGGTTTTGAGGACGGCTCTCTGGAGAGTCTTAGCAAAGAGGTCACAGGGATAATCAGAGCAATTCTCAGAGACACTGAGAACAAGATGGACAGTTCCCTCCTGGCACTTTCCCTGTAGGAGATACCGCAAGACGTTTCTGTAGATTGGGCACAGCGCTCTGCAGGGTGTTAGCAGAGACTTTCCCGGGACAGTGAAACCCTATGTCAGAGACACTGAGAAGAAGCCCCAATGTTCCCTCCAGGCACTTTCAGTGTGGGTGCCTTCTCCACGTGGTTCCTGGTTTCCCTGCAGCGCTGAAGAGAATGTTAGCAAAGAGGTAACCGGCACAGCGAAAACAGTACTCAAAGACAGGGAGAGCAAGCTCTCTCTTGGCACTTTGGATGTGGGACATACAGCGAGATGTTTGCTGCTTTTGCGTTTGGCTGTTGGGAGATTTACAGCACAAAGATATCTAGTTGATTTGAAGCAGTTCCGAGAAAGTCTAAACATAATCGCCACTTCTCCCTCCTGGCACTTTCCATGTGGGAGATATAGCAGGATGTATATTGGTTTTGAGGACAACTCAATGGACAGTGTAGGGAGAAAAGTTCCTGGCTCCTTGAATGCCGTTCCTGGAGACACTGCGATCAATGTGGGAGATATGTCAAGATGTGTGTTGGTTTTGAGGACGGCTCTCTGGAGAGTCTTAGCAAAGAGGTCACAGGGATAATCAGAGCAATTCTCAGAGACACTGAGAACAAGCTCGACAGTTCCCTCCTGGCACTTTCCCTGTAGGAGATACCGCAAGACGTTTCTGTAGATTGGGCACAGCGCTCTGCAGGGTGTTAGCAGAGACTTTCCCGGGACAGTGAAACCCTATGTCAGAGACACTGAGAAGAAGCCCCAATGTTCCCTCCAGGCACTTTCAGTGTGGGTGCCTTCTCCACGTGGTTCCTGGTTTCCCTGCAGCGCTGAAGAGAATGTTAGCAAAGAGGTAACCGGCACAGCGAAAACAGTACTCAAAGACAGGGAGAGCAAGCTCTCTCTTGGCACTTTGGATGTGGGACATACAGCGAGATGTTTGCTGCTTTTGCGTTTGGCTGTTGGGAGATTTACAGCACAAAGATATCTAGTTGATTTGAAGCAGTTCCGAGAAAGTCTAAACATAATCGCCACTTCTCCCTCCTGGCACTTTCCATGTGGGAGATATAGCAGGATGTATATTGGTTTTGAGGACAACTCAATGGACAGTGTAGGGAGAAAAGTTCCTGGCTCCTTGAATGCCGTTCCTGGAGACACTGCGATCAATGTGGGAGATATGTCAAGATGTGTGTTGGTTTTGAGGACGGCTCTCTGGAGAGTCTTAGCAAAGAGGTCACAGGGATAATCAGAGCAATTCTCAGAGACACTGAGAACAAGATGGACAGTTCCCTCCTGGCACTTTCCCTGTAGGAGATACCGCAAGACGTTTCTGTAGATTGGGCACAGCGCTCTGCAGGGTGTTAGCAGAGACTTTCCCGGGACAGTGAAACCCTATGTCAGAGACACTGAGAAGAAGCCCCAATGTTCCCTCCAGGCACTTTCAGTGTGGGTGCCTTCTCCACGTGGTTCCTGGTTTCCCTGCAGCGCTGAAGAGAATGTTAGCAAAGAGGTAACCGGCACAGCGAAAACAGTACTCAAAGACAGGGAGAGCAAGCTCTCTCTTGGCACTTTGGATGTGGGACATACAGCGAGATGTTTGCTGCTTTTGCGTTTGGCTGTTGGGAGATTTACAGCACAAAGATATCTAGTTGATTTGAAGCAGTTCCGAGAAAGTCTAAACATAATCGCCACTTCTCCCTCCTGGCACTTTCCATGTGGGAGATATAGCAGGATGTATATTGGTTTTGAGGACAACTCAATGGACAGTGTAGGGAGAAAAGTTCCTGGCTCCTTGAATGCCGTTCCTGGAGACACTGCGATCAATGTGGGAGATATGTCAAGATGTGTGTTGGTTTTGAGGACGGCTCTCTGGAGAGTCTTAGCAAAGAGGTCACAGGGATAATCAGAGCAATTCTCAGAGACACTGAGAACAAGATGGACAGTTCCCTCCTGGCACTTTCCCTGTAGGAGATACCGCAAGACGTTTCTGTAGATTGGGCACAGCGCTCTGCAGGGTGTTAGCAGAGACTTTCCCGGGACAGTGAAACCCTATGTCAGAGACACTGAGAAGAAGCCCCAATGTTCCCTCCAGGCACTTTCAGTGTGGGTGCCTTCTCCACGTGGTTCCTGGTTTCCCTGCAGCGCTGAAGAGAATGTTAGCAAAGAGGTAACCGGCACAGCGAAAACAGTACTCAAAGACAGGGAGAGCAAGCTCTCTCTTGGCACTTTGGATGTGGGACATACAGCGAGATGTTTGCTGCTTTTGCGTTTGGCTGTTGGGAGATTTACAGCACAAAGATATCTAGTTGATTTGAAGCAGTTCCGAGAAAGTCTAAACATAATCGCCACTTCTCCCTCCTGGCACTTTCCATGTGGGAGATATAGCAGGATGTATATTGGTTTTGAGGACAACTCAATGGACAGTGTAGGGAGAAAAGTTCCTGGCTCCTTGAATGCCGTTCCTGGAGACACTGCGATCAATGTGGGAGATATGTCAAGATGTGTGTTGGTTTTGAGGACGGCTCTCTGGAGAGTCTTAGCAAAGAGGTCACAGGGATAATCAGAGCAATTCTCAGAGACACTGAGAACAAGATGGACAGTTCCCTCCTGGCACTTTCCCTGTAGGAGATACCGCAAGACGTTTCTGTAGATTGGGCACAGCGCTCTGCAGGGTGTTAGCAGAGACTTTCCCGGGACAGTGAAACCCTATGTCAGAGACACTGAGAAGAAGCCCCAATGTTCCCTCCAGGCACTTTCAGTGTGGGTGCCTTCTCCACGTGGTTCCTGGTTTCCCTGCAGCGCTGAAGAGAATGTTAGCAAAGAGGTAACCGGCACAGCGAAAACAGTACTCAAAGACAGGGAGAGCAAGCTCTCTCTTGGCACTTTGGATGTGGGACATACAGCGAGATGTTTGCTGCTTTTGCGTTTGGCTGTTGGGAGATTTACAGCACAAAGATATCTAGTTGATTTGAAGCAGTTCCGAGAAAGTCTAAACATAATCGCCACTTCTCCCTCCTGGCACTTTCCATGTGGGAGATATAGCAGGATGTATATTGGTTTTGAGGACAACTCAATGGACAGTGTAGGGAGAAAAGTTCCTGGCTCCTTGAATGCCGTTCCTGGAGACACTGCGATCAATGTGGGAGATATGTCAAGATGTGTGTTGGTTTTGAGGACGGCTCTCTGGAGAGTCTTAGCAAAGAGGTCACAGGGATAATCAGAGCAATTCTCAGAGACACTGAGAACAAGCTCGACAATTCCCTCCTGGCACTTTCCCTGTAGGAGATACCGCAAGACGTTTCTGTAGATTGGGCACAGCGCTCTGCAGGGTGTTAGCAGAGACTTTCCCGGGACAGTGAAACCCTATGTCAGAGACACTGAGAAGAAGCCCCAATGTTCCCTCCAGGCACTTTCAGTGTGGGTGCCTTCTCCACGTGGTTCCTGGTTTCCCTGCAGCGCTGAAGAGAATGTTAGCAAAGAGGTAACCGGCACAGCGAAAACAGTACTCAAAGACAGGGAGAGCAAGCTCTCTCTTGGCACTTTGGATGTGGGACATACAGCGAGATGTTTGCTGCTTTTGCGTTTGGCTGTTGGGAGATTTACAGCACAAAGATATCTAGTTGATTTGAAGCAGTTCCGAGAAAGTCTAAACATAATCGCCACTTCTCCCTCCTGGCACTTTCCATGTGGGAGATATAGCAGGATGTATATTGGTTTTGAGGACAACTCAATGGACAGTGTAGGGAGAAAAGTTCCTGGCTCCTTGAATGCCGTTCCTGGAGACACTGCGATCAATGTGGGAGATATGTCAAGATGTGTGTTGGTTTTGAGGACGGCTCTCTGGAGAGTCTTAGCAAAGAGGTCACAGGGATAATCAGAGCAATTCTCAGAGACACTGAGAACAAGCTCGACAGTTCCCTCCTGGCACTTTCCCTGTAGGAGATACCGCAAGACGTTTCTGTAGATTGGGCACAGCGCTCTGCAGGGTGTTAGCAGACACTTTCCCGGGACAGTGAAACCCTATGTCAGAGACACTGAGAAGAAGCCCCAATGTTCCCTCCAGGCACTTTCAGTGTGGGTGCCTTCTCCACGTGGTTCCTGGTTTCCCTGCAGCGCTGAAGAGAATGTTAGCAAAGAGGTAACCGGCACAGCGAAAACAGTACTCAAAGACAGGGAGAGCAAGCTCTCTCTTGGCACTTTGGATGTGGGACATACAGCGAGATGTTTGCTGCTTTTGCGTTTGGCTGTTGGGAGATTTACAGCACAAAGATATCTAGTTGATTTGAAGCAGTTCCGAGAAAGTCTAAACATAATCGCCACTTCTCCCTCCTGGCACTTTCCATGTGGGAGATATAGCAGGATGTATATTGGTTTTGAGGACAACTCAATGGACAGTGTAGGGAGAAAAGTTCCTGGCTCCTTGAATGCCGTTCCTGGAGACACTGCGATCAATGTGGGAGATATGTCAAGATGTGTGTTTGTTTTGAGGACGGCTCTCTGGAGAGTCTTAGCAAAGAGGTCACAGGGATAATCAGAGCAATTCTCAGAGACACTGAGAACAAGCTCGACAATTCCCTCCTGGCACTTTCCCTGTAGGAGATACCGCAAGACGTTTCTGTAGATTGGGCACAGCTCTCTGCAGGGTGTTAGCAGAGACTTTCCCGGGACAGTGAAACCCTATGTCAGAGACACTGAGAAGAAGCCCCAATGTTCCCTCCAGGCACTTTCAGTGTGGGTGCCTTCTCCACGTGGTTCCTGGTTTCCCTGCAGCGCTGAAGAGAATGTTAGCAAAGAGGTAACCGGGACAGTGAAAACAGTACTCAAAGAGAGGGAGAGCAAGCTCTCTCTTGGCACTTTGGATGTGGGACATACAGCGAGATGTTTGCTGCTTTTGCGTTTGGCTGTTGGGAGATTTACAGCACAAAGATATCTAGTTGATTTGAAGCAGTTCCGAGAAAGTCTAAACATAATCGCCACTTCTCCCTCCTGGCACTTTCCATGTGGGAGATATAGCAGGATGTATATTGGTTTTGAGGACAACTCAATGGACAGTGTAGGGAGAAAAGTTCCTGGCTCCTTGAATGCCGTTCCTGGAGACACTGCGATCAATGTGGGAGATATGTCAAGATGTGTGTTGGTTTTGAGGACGGCTCTCTGGAGAGTCTTAGCAAAGAGGTCACAGGGATAATCAGAGCAATTCTCAGAGACACTGAGAACAAGCTCGACAATTCCCTCCTGGCACTTTCCCTGTAGGAGATACCGCAAGACGTTTCTGTAGATTGGGCACAGCGCTCTGCAGGGTGTTAGCAGAGACTTTCCCGGGACAGTGAAACCCTATGTCAGAGACACTGAGAAGAAGCCCCAATGTTCCCTCCAGGCACTTTCAGTGTGGGTGCCTTCTCCACGTGGTTCCTGGTTTCCCTGCAGCGCTGAAGAGAATGTTAGCAAAGAGGTAACCGGCACAGCGAAAACAGTACTCAAAGACAGGGAGAGCAAGCTCTCTCTTGGCACTTTGGATGTGGGACATACAGCGAGATGTTTGCTGCTTTTGCGTTTGGCTGTTGGGAGATTTACAGCACAAAGATATCTAGTTGATTTGAAGCAGTTCCGAGAAAGTCTAAACATAATCGCCACTTCTCCCTCCTGGCACTTTCCATGTGGGAGATATAGCAGGATGTATATTGGTTTTGAGGACAACTCAATGGACAGTGTAGGGAGAAAAGTTCCTGGCTCCTTGAATGCCGTTCCTGGAGACACTGCGATCAATGTGGGAGATATGTCAAGATGTGTGTTTGTTTTGAGGACGGCTCTCTGGAGAGTCTTAGCAAAGAGGTCACAGGGATAATCAGAGCAATTCTCAGAGACACTGAGAACAAGCTCGACAATTCCCTCCTGGCACTTTCCCTGTAGGAGATACCGCAAGACGTTTCTGTAGATTGGGCACAGCGCTCTGCAGGGTGTTAGCAGAGACTTTCCCGGGACAGTGAAACCCTATGTCAGAGACACTGAGAAGAAGCCCCAATGTTCCCTCCAGGCACTTTCAGTGTGGGTGCCTTCTCCACGTGGTTCCTGGTTTCCCTGCAGCGCTGAAGAGAATGTTAGCAAAGAGGTAACCGGCACAGCGAAAACAGTACTCAAAGACAGGGAGAGCAAGCTCTCTCTTGGCACTTTGGATGTGGGACATACAGCGAGATGTTTGCTGCTTTTGCGTTTGGCTGTTGGGAGATTTACAGCACAAAGATATCTAGTTGATTTGAAGCAGTTCCGAGAAAGTCTAAACATAATCGCCACTTCTCCCTCCTGGCACTTTCCATGTGGGAGATATAGCAGGATGTATATTGGTTTTGAGGACAACTCAATGGACAGTGTAGGGAGAAAAGTTCCTGGCTCCTTGAATGCCGTTCCTGGAGACACTGCGATCAATGTGGGAGATATGTCAAGATGTGTGTTTGTTTTGAGGACGGCTCTCTGGAGAGTCTTAGCAAAGAGGTCACAGGGATAATCAGAGCAATTCTCAGAGACACTGAGAACAAGCTCGACAATTCCCTCCTGGCACTTTCCCTGTAGGAGATACCGCAAGACGTTTCTGTAGATTGGGCACAGCTCTCTGCAGGGTGTTAGCAGAGACTTTCCCGGGACAGTGAAACCCTATGTCAGAGACACTGAGAAGAAGCCCCAATGTTCCCTCCAGGCACTTTCAGTGTGGGTGCCTTCTCCACGTGGTTCCTGGTTTCCCTGCAGCGCTGAAGAGAATGTTAGCAAAGAGGTAACCGGGACAGTGAAAACAGTACTCAAAGAGAGGGAGAGCAAGCTCTCTCTTGGCACTTTGGATGTGGGACATACAGCGAGATGTTTGCTGCTTTTGCGTTTGGCTGTTGGGAGATTTACAGCACAAAGATATCTAGTTGATTTGAAGCAGTTCCGAGAAAGTCTAAACATAATCGCCACTTCTCCCTCCTGGCACTTTCCATGTGGGAGATATAGCAGGATGTATATTGGTTTTGAGGACAACTCAATGGACAGTGTAGGGAGAAAAGTTCCTGGCTCCTTGAATGCCGTTCCTGGAGACACTGCGATCAATGTGGGAGATATGTCAAGATGTGTGTTGGTTTTGAGGACGGCTCTCTGGAGAGTCTTAGCAAAGAGGTCACAGGGATAATCAGAGCAATTCTCAGAGACACTGAGAACAAGCTCGACAATTCCCTCCTGGCACTTTCCCTGTAGGAGATACCGCAAGACGTTTCTGTAGATTGGGCACAGCGCTCTGCAGGGTGTTAGCAGAGACTTTCCCGGGACAGTGAAACCCTATGTCAGAGACACTGAGAAGAAGCCCCAATGTTCCCTCCAGGCACTTTCAGTGTGGGTGCCTTCTCCACGTGGTTCCTGGTTTCCCTGCAGCGCTGAAGAGAATGTTAGCAAAGAGGTAACCGGCACAGCGAAAACAGTACTCAAAGAGAGGGAGAGCAAGCTCTCTCTTGGCACTTTGGATGTGGGACATACAGCGAGATGTTTGCTGCTTTTGCGTTTGGCTGTTGGGAGATTTACAGCACAAAGATATCTAGTTGATTTGAAGCAGTTCCGAGAAAGTCTAAACATAATCGCCACTTCTCCCTCCTGGCACTTTCCATGTGGGAGATATAGCAGGATGTATATTGGTTTTGAGGACAACTCAATGGACAGTGTAGGGAGAAAAGTTCCTGGCTCCTTGAATGCCGTTCCTGGAGACACTGCGATCAATGTGGGAGATATGTCAAGATGTGTGTTGGTTTTGAGGACGGCTCTCTGGAGAGTCTTAGCAAAGAGGTCACAGGGATAATCAGAGCAATTCTCAGAGACACTGAGAACAAGCTCGACAATTCCCTCCTGGCACTTTCCCTGTAGGAGATACCGCAAGACGTTTCTGTAGATTGGGCACAGCGCTCTGCAGGGTGTTAGCAGAGACTTTCCCGGGACAGTGAAACCCTATGTCAGAGACACTGAGAAGAAGCCCCAATGTTCCCTCCAGGCACTTTCAGGGTGGGTGCCTTCTCCACGTGGTTCCTGGTTTCCCTGCAGCGCTGAAGAGAATGTTAGCAAAGAGGTAACCGGGACAGCGAAAACAGTACTCAAAGACAGGGAGAGCAAGCTCTCTCTTGGCACTTTGGATGTGGGACATACAGCGAGATGTTTGCTGCTTTTGCGTTTGGCTGTTGGGAGATTTACAGCACAAAGATATCTAGTTGATTTGAAGCAGTTCCGAGAAAGTCTAAACATAATCGCCACTTCTCCCTCCTGGCACTTTCCATGTGGGAGATATAGCAGGATGTATATTGGTTTTGAGGACAACTCAATGGACAGTGTAGGGAGAAAAGTTCCTGGCTCCTTGAATGCCGTTCCTGGAGACACTGCGATCAATGTGGGAGATATGTCAAGATGTGTGTTTGTTTTGAGGACGGCTCTCTGGAGAGTCTTAGCAAAGAGGTCACAGGGATAATCAGAGCAATTCTCAGAGACACTGAGAACAAGCTCGACAATTCCCTCCTGGCACTTTCCCTGTAGGAGATACCGCAAGACGTTTCTGTAGATTGGGCACAGCGCTCTGCAGGGTGTTAGCAGAGACTTTCCCGGGACAGTGAAACCCTATGTCAGAGACACTGAGAAGAAGCCCCAATGTTCCCTCCAGGCACTTTCAGTGTGGGTGCCTTCTCCACGTGGTTCCTGGTTTCCCTGCAGCGCTGAAGAGAATGTTAGCAAAGAGGTAACCGGCACAGCGAAAACAGTACTCAAAGACAGGGAGAGCAAGCTCTCTCTTGGCACTTTGGATGTGGGACATACAGCGAGATGTTTGCTGCTTTTGCGTTTGGCTGTTGGGAGATTTACAGCACAAAGATATCTAGTTGATTTGAAGCAGTTCCGAGAAAGTCTAAACATAATCGCCACTTCTCCCTCCTGGCACTTTCCATGTGGGAGATATAGCAGGATGTATATTGGTTTTGAGGACAACTCAATGGACAGTGTAGGGAGAAAAGTTCCTGGCTCCTTGAATGCCGTTCCTGGAGACACTGCGATCAATGTGGGAGATATGTCAAGATGTGTGTTTGTTTTGAGGACGGCTCTCTGGAGAGTCTTAGCAAAGAGGTCACAGGGATAATCAGAGCAATTCTCAGAGACACTGAGAACAAGCTCGACAATTCCCTCCTGGCACTTTCCCTGTAGGAGATACCGCAAGACGTTTCTGTAGATTGGGCACAGCTCTCTGCAGGGTGTTAGCAGAGACTTTCCCGGGACAGTGAAACCCTATGTCAGAGACACTGAGAAGAAGCCCCAATGTTCCCTCCAGGCACTTTCAGTGTGGGTGCCTTCTCCACGTGGTTCCTGGTTTCCCTGCAGCGCTGAAGAGAATGTTAGCAAAGAGGTAACCGGGACAGTGAAAACAGTACTCAAAGAGAGGGAGAGCAAGCTCTCTCTTGGCACTTTGGATGTGGGACATACAGCGAGATGTTTGCTGCTTTTGCGTTTGGCTGTTGGGAGATTTACAGCACAAAGATATCTAGTTGATTTGAAGCAGTTCCGAGAAAGTCTAAACATAATCGCCACTTCTCCCTCCTGGCACTTTCCATGTGGGAGATATAGCAGGATGTATATTGGTTTTGAGGACAACTCAATGGACAGTGTAGGGAGAAAAGTTCCTGGCTCCTTGAATGCCGTTCCTGGAGACACTGCGATCAATGTGGGAGATATGTCAAGATGTGTGTTGGTTTTGAGGACGGCTCTCTGGAGAGTCTTAGCAAAGAGGTCACAGGGATAATCAGAGCAATTCTCAGAGACACTGAGAACAAGCTCGACAATTCCCTCCTGGCACTTTCCCTGTAGGAGATACCGCAAGACGTTTCTGTAGATTGGGCACAGCGCTCTGCAGGGTGTTAGCAGAGACTTTCCCGGGACAGTGAAACCCTATGTCAGAGACACTGAGAAGAAGCCCCAATGTTCCCTCCAGGCACTTTCAGTGTGGGTGCCTTCTCCACGTGGTTCCTGGTTTCCCTGCAGCGCTGAAGAGAATGTTAGCAAAGAGGTAACCGGCACAGCGAAAACAGTACTCAAAGAGAGGGAGAGCAAGCTCTCTCTTGGCACTTTGGATGTGGGACATACAGCGAGATGTTTGCTGCTTTTGCGTTTGGCTGTTGGGAGATTTACAGCACAAAGATATCTAGTTGATTTGAAGCAGTTCCGAGAAAGTCTAAACATAATCGCCACTTCTCCCTCCTGGCACTTTCCATGTGGGAGATATAGCAGGATGTATATTGGTTTTGAGGACAACTCAATGGACAGTGTAGGGAGAAAAGTTCCTGGCTCCTTGAATGCCGTTCCTGGAGACACTGCGATCAATGTGGGAGATATGTCAAGATGTGTGTTGGTTTTGAGGACGGCTCTCTGGAGAGTCTTAGCAAAGAGGTCACAGGGATAATCAGAGCAATTCTCAGAGACACTGAGAACAAGCTCGACAATTCCCTCCTGGCACTTTCCCTGTAGGAGATACCGCAAGACGTTTCTGTAGATTGGGCACAGCGCTCTGCAGGGTGTTAGCAGAGACTTTCCCGGGACAGTGAAACCCTATGTCAGAGACACTGAGAAGAAGCCCCAATGTTCCCTCCAGGCACTTTCAGTGTGGGTGCCTTCTCCACGTGGTTCCTGGTTTCCCTGCAGCGCTGAAGAGAATGTTAGCAAAGAGGTAACCGGGACAGCGAAAACAGTACTCAAAGACAGGGAGAGCAAGCTCTCTCTTGGCACTTTGGATGTGGGACATACAGCGAGATGTTTGCTGCTTTTGCGTTTGGCTGTTGGGAGATTTACAGCACAAAGATATCTAGTTGATTTGAAGCAGTTCCGAGAAAGTCTAAACATAATCGCCACTTCTCCCTCCTGGCACTTTCCATGTGGGAGATATAGCAGGATGTATATTGGTTTTGAGGACAACTCAATGGACAGTGTAGGGAGAAAAGTTCCTGGCTCCTTGAATGCCGTTCCTGGAGACACTGCGATCAATGTGGGAGATATGTCAAGATGTGTGTTGGTTTTGAGGACGGCTCTCTGGAGAGTCTTAGCAAAGAGGTCACAGGGATAATCAGAGCAATTCTCAGAGACACTGAGAACAAGATGGACAGTTCCCTCCTGGCACTTTCCCTGTAGGAGATACCGCAAGACGTTTCTGTAGATTGGGCACAGCGCTCTGCAGGGTGTTAGCAGAGACTTTCCCGGGACAGTGAAACCCTATGTCAGAGACACTGAGAAGAAGCCCCAATGTTCCCTCCAGGCACTTTCAGTGTGGGTGCCTTCTCCACGTGGTTCCTGGTTTCCCTGCAGCGCTGAAGAGAATGTTAGCAAAGAGGTAACCGGCACAGCGAAAACAGTACTCAAAGACAGGGAGAGCAAGCTCTCTCTTGGCACTTTGGATGTGGGACATACAGCGAGATGTTTGCTGCTTTTGCGTTTGGCTGTTGGGAGATTTACAGCACAAAGATATCTAGTTGATTTGAAGCAGTTCCGAGAAAGTCTAAACATAATCGCCACTTCTCCCTCCTGGCACTTTCCATGTGGGAGATATAGCAGGATGTATATTGGTTTTGAGGACAACTCAATGGACAGTGTAGGGAGAAAAGTTCCTGGCTCCTTGAATGCCGTTCCTGGAGACACTGCGATCAATGTGGGAGATATGTCAAGATGTGTGTTGGTTTTGAGGACGGCTCTCTGGAGAGTCTTAGCAAAGAGGTCACAGGGATAATCAGAGCAATTCTCAGAGACACTGAGAACAAGATGGACAGTTCCCTCCTGGCACTTTCCCTGTAGGAGATACCGCAAGACGTTTCTGTAGATTGGGCACAGCGCTCTGCAGGGTGTTAGCAGAGACTTTCCCGGGACAGTGAAACCCTATGTCAGAGACACTGAGAAGAAGCCCCAATGTTCCCTCCAGGCACTTTCAGTGTGGGTGCCTTCTCCACGTGGTTCCTGGTTTCCCTGCAGCGCTGAAGAGAATGTTAGCAAAGAGGTAACCGGCACAGCGAAAACAGTACTCAAAGACAGGGAGAGCAAGCTCTCTCTTGGCACTTTGGATGTGGGACATACAGCGAGATGTTTGCTGCTTTTGCGTTTGGCTGTTGGGAGATTTACAGCACAAAGATATCTAGTTGATTTGAAGCAGTTCCGAGAAAGTCTAAACATAATCGCCACTTCTCCCTCCTGGCACTTTCCATGTGGGAGATATAGCAGGATGTATATTGGTTTTGAGGACAACTCAATGGACAGTGTAGGGAGAAAAGTTCCTGGCTCCTTGAATGCCGTTCCTGGAGACACTGCGATCAATGAGGGAGATATGTCAAGATGTGTGTTGGTTTTGAGGACGGCTCTCTGGAGAGTCTTAGCAAAGAGGTCACAGGGATAATCAGAGCAATTCTCAGAGACACTGAGAACAAGCTCGACAATTCCCTCCTGGCACTTTCCCTGTAGGAGATACCGCAAGACGTTTCTGTAGATTGGGCACAGCGCTCTGCAGGGTGTTAGCAGAGACTTTCCCGGGACAGTGAAACCCTATGTCAGAGACACTGAGAAGAAGCCCCAATGTTCCCTCCAGGCACTTTCAGTGTGGGTGCCTTCTCCACGTGGTTCCTGGTTTCCCTGCAGCGCTGAAGAGAATGTTAGCAAAGAGGTAACCGGCACAGCGAAAACAGTACTCAAAGACAGGGAGAGCAAGCTCTCTCTTGGCACTTTGGATGTGGGACATACAGCGAGATGTTTGCTGCTTTTGCGTTTGGCTGTTGGGAGATTTACAGCACAAAGATATCTAGTTGATTTGAAGCAGTTCCGAGAAAGTCTAAACATAATCGCCACTTCTCCCTCCTGGCACTTTCCATGTGGGAGATATAGCAGGATGTATATTGGTTTTGAGGACAACTCAATGGACAGTGTAGGGAGAAAAGTTCCTGGCTCCTTGAATGCCGTTCCTGGAGACACTGCGATCAATGTGGGAGATATGTCAAGATGTGTGTTGGTTTTGAGGACGGCTCTCTGGAGAGTCTTAGCAAAGAGGTCACAGGGATAATCAGAGCAATTCTCAGAGACACTGAGAACAAGATGGACAGTTCCCTCCTGGCACTTTCCCTGTAGGAGATACCGCAAGACGTTTCTGTAGATTGGGCACAGCGCTCTGCAGGGTGTTAGCAGAGACTTTCCCGGGACAGTGAAACCCTATGTCAGAGACACTGAGAAGAAGCCCCAATGTTCCCTCCAGGCACTTTCAGTGTGGGTGCCTTCTCCACGTGGTTCCTGGTTTCCCTGCAGCGCTGAAGAGAATGTTAGCAAAGAGGTAACCGGCACAGCGAAAACAGTACTCAAAGACAGGGAGAGCAAGCTCTCTCTTGGCACTTTGGATGTGGGACATACAGCGAGATGTTTGCTGCTTTTGCGTTTGGCTGTTGGGAGATTTACAGCACAAAGATATCTAGTTGATTTGAAGCAGTTCCGAGAAAGTCTAAACATAATCGCCACTTCTCCCTCCTGGCACTTTCCATGTGGGAGATATAGCAGGATGTATATTGGTTTTGAGGACAACTCAATGGACAGTGTAGGGAGAAAAGTTCCTGGCTCCTTGAATGCCGTTCCTGGAGACACTGCGATCAATGTGGGAGATATGTCAAGATGTGTGTTGGTTTTGAGGACGGCTCTCTGGAGAGTCTTAGCAAAGAGGTCACAGGGATAATCAGAGCAATTCTCAGAGACACTGAGAACAAGATGGACAGTTCCCTCCTGGCACTTTCCCTGTAGGAGATACCGCAAGACGTTTCTGTAGATTGGGCACAGCGCTCTGCAGGGTGTTAGCAGAGACTTTCCCGGGACAGTGAAACCCTATGTCAGAGACACTGAGAAGAAGCCCCAATGTTCCCTCCAGGCACTTTCAGTGTGGGTGCCTTCTCCACGTGGTTCCTGGTTTCCCTGCAGCGCTGAAGAGAATGTTAGCAAAGAGGTAACCGGCACAGCGAAAACAGTACTCAAAGACAGGGAGAGCAAGCTCTCTCTTGGCACTTTGGATGTGGGACATACAGCGAGATGTTTGCTGCTTTTGCGTTTGGCTGTTGGGAGATTTACAGCACAAAGATATCTAGTTGATTTGAAGCAGTTCCGAGAAAGTCTAAACATAATCGCCACTTCTCCCTCCTGGCACTTTCCATGTGGGAGATATAGCAGGATGTATATTGGTTTTGAGGACAACTCAATGGACAGTGTAGGGAGAAAAGTTCCTGGCTCCTTGAATGCCGTTCCTGGAGACACTGCGATCAATGAGGGAGATATGTCAAGATGTGTGTTGGTTTTGAGGACGGCTCTCTGGAGAGTCTTAGCAAAGAGGTCACAGGGATAATCAGAGCAATTCTCAGAGACACTGAGAACAAGCTCGACAATTCCCTCCTGGCACTTTCCCTGTAGGAGATACCGCAAGACGTTTCTGTAGATTGGGCACAGCGCTCTGCAGGGTGTTAGCAGAGACTTTCCCGGGACAGTGAAACCCTATGTCAGAGACACTGAGAAGAAGCCCCAATGTTCCCTCCAGGCACTTTCAGTGTGGGTGCCTTCTCCACGTGGTTCCTGGTTTCCCTGCAGCGCTGAAGAGAATGTTAGCAAAGAGGTAACCGGCACAGCGAAAACAGTACTCAAAGACAGGGAGAGCAAGCTCTCTCTTGGCACTTTGGATGTGGGACATACAGCGAGATGTTTGCTGCTTTTGCGTTTGGCTGTTGGGAGATTTACAGCACAAAGATATCTAGTTGATTTGAAGCAGTTCCGAGAAAGTCTAAACATAATCGCCACTTCTCCCTCCTGGCACTTTCCATGTGGGAGATATAGCAGGATGTATATTGGTTTTGAGGACAACTCAATGGACAGTGTAGGGAGAAAAGTTCCTGGCTCCTTGAATGCCGTTCCTGGAGACACTGCGATCAATGTGGGAGATATGTCAAGATGTGTGTTGGTTTTGAGGACGGCTCTCTGGAGAGTCTTAGCAAAGAGGTCACAGGGATAATCAGAGCAATTCTCAGAGACACTGAGAACAAGATGGACAGTTCCCTCCTGGCACTTTCCCTGTAGGAGATACCGCAAGACGTTTCTGTAGATTGGGCACAGCGCTCTGCAGGGTGTTAGCAGAGACTTTCCCGGGACAGTGAAACCCTATGTCAGAGACACTGAGAAGAAGCCCCAATGTTCCCTCCAGGCACTTTCAGTGTGGGTGCCTTCTCCACGTGGTTCCTGGTTTCCCTGCAGCGCTGAAGAGAATGTTAGCAAAGAGGTAACCGGCACAGCGAAAACAGTACTCAAAGACAGGGAGAGCAAGCTCTCTCTTGGCACTTTGGATGTGGGACATACAGCGAGATGTTTGCTGCTTTTGCGTTTGGCTGTTGGGAGATTTACAGCACAAAGATATCTAGTTGATTTGAAGCAGTTCCGAGAAAGTCTAAACATAATCGCCACTTCTCCCTCCTGGCACTTTCCATGTGGGAGATATAGCAGGATGTATATTGGTTTTGAGGACAACTCAATGGACAGTGTAGGGAGAAAAGTTCCTGGCTCCTTGAATGCCGTTCCTGGAGACACTGCGATCAATGTGGGAGATATGTCAAGATGTGTGTTGGTTTTGAGGACGGCTCTCTGGAGAGTCTTAGCAAAGAGGTCACAGGGATAATCAGAGCAATTCTCAGAGACACTGAGAACAAGATGGACAGTTCCCTCCTGGCACTTTCCCTGTAGGAGATACCGCAAGACGTTTCTGTAGATTGGGCACAGCGCTCTGCAGGGTGTTAGCAGAGACTTTCCCGGGACAGTGAAACCTATGTCAGAGACACTGAGAAGAAGCCCCAATGTTCCCTCCAGGCACTTTCAGTGTGGGTGCCTTCTCCACGTGGTTCCTGGTTTCCCTGCAGCGCTGAAGAGAATGTTAGCAAAGAGGTAACCGGCACAGCGAAAACAGTACTCAAAGACAGGGAGAGCAAGCTCTCTCTTGGCACTTTGGATGTGGGACATACAGCGAGATGTTTGCTGCTTTTGCGTTTGGCTGTTGGGAGATTTACAGCACAAAGATATCTAGTTGATTTGAAGCAGTTCCGAGAAAGTCTAAACATAATCGCCACTTCTCCCTCCTGGCACTTTCCATGTGGGAGATATAGCAGGATGTATATTGGTTTTGAGGACAACTCAATGGACAGTGTAGGGAGAAAAGTTCCTGGCTCCTTGAATGCCGTTCCTGGAGACACTGCGATCAATGTGGGAGATATGTCAAGATGTGTGTTGGTTTTGAGGACGGCTCTCTGGAGAGTCTTAGCAAAGAGGTCAACAGGGATAATCAGAGCAATTCTCAGAGACACTGAGAACAAGCTCGACAAGTTCCCTCCTGGCACTTTCCCTGTAGGAGATACCGCAAGACGTTTCTGTAGATTGGGCACAGCGCTCTGCAGGGTGTTAGCAGAGACTTTCCCGGGACAGTGAAACCCTATGTCAGAGACACTGAGAAGAAGCCCCAATGTTCCCTCCAGGCACTTTCAGTGTGGGTGCCTTCTCCACGTGGTTCCTGGTTTCCCTGCAGCGCTGAAGAGAATGTTAGCAAAGAGGTAACCGGCACAGCGAAAACAGTACTCAAAGAGAGGGAGAGCAAGCTCTCTCTTGGCACTTTGGATGTGGGACATACAGCGAGATGTTTGCTGCTTTTGCGTTTGGCTGTTGGGAGATTTACAGCACAAAGATATCTAGTTGATTTGAAGCAGTTCCGAGAAAGTCTAAACATAATCGCCACTTCTCCCTCCTGGCACTTTCCATGTGGGAGATATAGCAGGATGTATATTGGTTTTGAGGACAACTCAATGGACAGTGTAGGGAGAAAAGTTCCTGGCTCCTTGAATGCCGTTCCTGGAGACACTGCGATCAATGTGGGAGATATGTCAAGATGTGTGTTGGTTTTGAGGACGGCTCTCTGGAGAGTCTTAGCAAAGAGGTCACAGGGATAATCAGAGCAATTCTCAGAGACACTGAGAACAAGCTCGACAATTCCCTCCTGGCACTTTCCCTGTAGGAGATACCGCAAGACGTTTCTGTAGATTGGGCACAGCGCTCTGCAGGGTGTTAGCAGAGACTTTCCCGGGACAGTGAAACCCTATGTCAGAGACACTGAGAAGAAGCCCCAATGTTCCCTCCAGGCACTTTCAGTGTGGGTGCCTTCTCCACGTGGTTCCTGGTTTCCCTGCAGCGCTGAAGAGAATGTTAGCAAAGAGGTAACCGGCACAGCGAAAACAGTACTCAAAGAGCAGGGAGAGCAAGCTCTCTCTTGGCACTTTGGATGTGGGACATACAGCGAGATGTTTGCTGCTTTTGCGTTTGGCTGTTGGGAGATTTACAGCACAAAGATATCTAGTTGATTTGAAGCAGTTCCGAGAAAGTCTAAACATAATCGCCACTTCTCCCTCCTGGCACTTTCCATGTGGGAGATATAGCAGGATGTATATTGGTTTTGAGGACAACTCAATGGACAGTGTAGGGAGAAAAGTTCCTGGCTCCTTGAATGCCGTTCCTGGAGACACTGCGATCAATGTGGGAGATATGTCAAGATGTGTGTTGGTTTTGAGGACGGCTCTCTGGAGAGTCTTAGCAAAGAGGTCACAGGGATAATCAGAGCAATTCTCAGAGACACTGAGAACAAGATGGACAGTTCCCTCCTGGCACTTTCCCTGTAGGAGATACCGCAAGACGTTTCTGTAGATTGGGCACAGCGCTCTGCAGGGTGTTAGCAGAGACTTTCCCGGGACAGTGAAACCCTATGTCAGAGACACTGAGAAGAAGCCCCAATGTTCCCTCCAGGCACTTTCAGTGTGGGTGCCTTCTCCACGTGGTTCCTGGTTTCCCTGCAGCGCTGAAGAGAATGTTAGCAAAGAGGTAACCGGCACAGCGAAAACAGTACTCAAAGACAGGGAGAGCAAGCTCTCTCTTGGCACTTTGGATGTGGGACATACAGCGATTTGCTGCTTTTGCGTTTGGCTGTTGGGAGATTTACAGCACAAAGATATCTAGTTGATTTGAAGCAGTTCCGAGAAAGTCTAAACATAATCGCCACTTCTCCCTCCTGGCACTTTCCATGTGGGAGATATAGCAGGATGTATATTGGTTTTGAGGACAACTCAATGGACAGTGTAGGGAGAAAAGTTCCTGGCTCCTTGAATGCCGTTCCTGGAGACACTGCGATCAATGTGGGAGATATGTCAAGATGTGTGTGGTTTTGAGGACGGCTCTCTGGAGAGTCTTAGCAAAGAGGTCACAGGGATAATCAGAGCAATTCTCAGAGACACTGAGAACAAGATGGACAGTTCCCCTCCTGGCACTTTCCCTGTAGGAGATACCGCAAGACGTTTCTGTAGATTGGGCACAGCGCTCTGCAGGGTGTTAGCAGAGACTTTCCCGGGACAGTGAAACCCTATGTCAGAGACACTGAGAAGAAGCCCCAATGTTCCCTCCAGGCACTTTCAGTGTGGGTGCCTTCTCCACGTGGTTCCTGGTTTCCCTGCAGCGCTGAAGAGAATGTTAGCAAAGAGGTAACCGGCACAGCGAAAACAGTACTCAAAGACAGGGAGAGCAAGCTCTCTCTTGGCACTTTGGATGTGGGACATACAGCGAGATGTTTGCTGCTTTTGCGTTTGGCTGTTGGGAGATTTACAGCACAAAGATATCTAGTTGATTTGAAGCAGTTCCGAGAAAGTCTAAACATAATCGCCACTTCTCCCTCCTGGCACTTTCCATGTGGGAGATATAGCAGGATGTATATTGGTTTTGAGGACAACTCAATGGACAGTGTAGGGAGAAAAGTTCCTGGCTCCTTGAATGCCGTTCCTGGAGACACTGCGATCAATGAGGGAGATATGTCAAGATGTGTGTTGGTTTTGAGGACGGCTCTCTGGAGAGTCTTAGCAAAGAGGTCACAGGGATAATCAGAGCAATTCTCAGAGACACTGAGAACAAGCTCGACAATTCCCTCCTGGCACTTTCCCTGTAGGAGATACCGCAAGACGTTTCTGTAGATTGGGCACAGCGCTCTGCAGGGTGTTAGCAGAGACTTTCCCGGGACAGTGAAACCCTATGTCAGAGACACTGAGAAGAAGCCCCAATGTTCCCTCCAGGCACTTTCAGTGTGGGTGCCTTCTCCACGTGGTTCCTGGTTTCCCTGCAGCGCTGAAGAGAATGTTAGCAAAGAGGTAACCGGCACAGCGAAAACAGTACTCAAAGACAGGGAGAGCAAGCTCTCTCTTGGCACTTTGGATGTGGGACATACAGCGAGATGTTTGCTGCTTTTGCGTTTGGCTGTTGGGAGATTTACAGCACAAAGATATCTAGTTGATTTGAAGCAGTTCCGAGAAAGTCTAAACATAATCGCCACTTCTCCCTCCTGGCACTTTCCATGTGGGAGATATAGCAGGATGTATATTGGTTTTGAGGACAACTCAATGGACAGTGTAGGGAGAAAAGTTCCTGGCTCCTTGAATGCCGTTCCTGGAGACACTGCGATCAATGTGGGAGATATGTCAAGATGTGTGTTGGTTTGAGGACGGCTCTCTGGAGAGTCTTAGCAAAGAGGTCACAGGGATAATCAGAGCAATTCTCAGAGACACTGAGAACAAGATGGACAGTTCCCTCCTGGCACTTTCCCTGTAGGAGATACCGCAAGACGTTTCTGTAGATTGGGCACAGCGCTCTGCAGGGTGTTAGCAGAGACTTTCCCGGGACAGTGAAACCCTATGTCAGAGACACTGAGAAGAAGCCCCAATGTTCCCTCCAGGCACTTTCAGTGTGGGTGCCTTCTCCACGTGGTTCCTGGTTTCCCTGCAGCGCTGAAGAGAATGTTAGCAAAGAGGTAACCGGCACAGCGAAAACAGTACTCAAAGACAGGGAGAGCAAGCTCTCTCTTGGCACTTTGGATGTGGGACATACAGCGAGATGTTTGCTGCTTTTGCGTTTGGCTGTTGGGAGATTTACAGCACAAAGATATCTAGTTGATTTGAAGCAGTTCCGAGAAAGTCTAAACATAATCGCCACTTCTCCCTCCTGGCACTTTCCATGTGGGAGATATAGCAGGATGTATATTGGTTTTGAGGACAACTCAATGGACAGTGTAGGGAGAAAAGTTCCTGGCTCCTTGAATGCCGTTCCTGGAGACACTGCGATCAATGTGGGAGATATGTCAAGATGTGTGTTGGTTTTGAGGACGGCTCTCTGGAGAGTCTTAGCAAAGAGGTCACAGGGATAATCAGAGCAATTCTCAGAGACACTGAGAACAAGATGGACAGTTCCCTCCTGGCACTTTCCCTGTAGGAGATACCGCAAGACGTTTCTGTAGATTGGGCACAGCGCTCTGCAGGGTGTTAGCAGAGACTTTCCCGGGACAGTGAAACCCTATGTCAGAGACACTGAGAAGAAGCCCCAATGTTCCCTCCAGGCACTTTCAGTGTGGGTGCCTTCTCCACGTGGTTCCTGGTTTCCCTGCAGCGCTGAAGAGAATGTTAGCAAAGAGGTAACCGGCACAGCGAAAACAGTACTCAAAGACAGGGAGAGCAAGCTCTCTCTTGGCACTTTGGATGTGGGACATACAGCGAGATGTTTGCTGCTTTTGCGTTTGGCTGTTGGGAGATTTACAGCACAAAGATATCTAGTTGATTTGAAGCAGTTCCGAGAAAGTCTAAACATAATCGCCACTTCTCCCTCCTGGCACTTTCCATGTGGGAGATATAGCAGGATGTATATTGGTTTTGAGGACAACTCAATGGACAGTGTAGGGAGAAAAGTTCCTGGCTCCTTGAATGCCGTTCCTGGAGACACTGCGATCAATGAGGGAGATATGTCAAGATGTGTGTTGGTTTTGAGGACGGCTCTCTGGAGAGTCTTAGCAAAGAGGTCACAGGGATAATCAGAGCAATTCTCAGAGACACTGAGAACAAGCTCGACAATTCCCTCCTGGCACTTTCCCTGTAGGAGATACCGCAAGACGTTTCTGTAGATTGGGCACAGCGCTCTGCAGGGTGTTAGCAGAGACTTTCCCGGGACAGTGAAACCCTATGTCAGAGACACTGAGAAGAAGCCCCAATGTTCCCTCCAGGCACTTTCAGTGTGGGTGCCTTCTCCACGTGGTTCCTGGTTTCCCTGCAGCGCTGAAGAGAATGTTAGCAAAGAGGTAACCGGCACAGCGAAAACAGTACTCAAAGACAGGGAGAGCAAGCTCTCTCTTGGCACTTTGGATGTGGGACATACAGCGAGATGTTTGCTGCTTTTGCGTTTGGCTGTTGGGAGATTTACAGCACAAAGATATCTAGTTGATTTGAAGCAGTTCCGAGAAAGTCTAAACATAATCGCCACTTCTCCCTCCTGGCACTTTCCATGTGGGAGATATAGCAGGATGTATATTGGTTTTGAGGACAACTCAATGGACAGTGTAGGGAGAAAAGTTCCTGGCTCCTTGAATGCCGTTCCTGGAGACACTGCGATCAATGTGGGAGATATGTCAAGATGTGTGTTGGTTTTGAGGACGGCTCTCTGGAGAGTCTTAGCAAAGAGGTCACAGGGATAATCAGAGCAATTCTCAGAGACACTGAGAACAAGATGGACAGTTCCCTCCTGGCACTTTCCCTGTAGGAGATACCGCAAGACGTTTCTGTAGATTGGGCACAGCGCTCTGCAGGGTGTTAGCAGAGACTTTCCCGGGACAGTGAAACCCTATGTCAGAGACACTGAGAAGAAGCCCCAATGTTCCCTCCAGGCACTTTCAGTGTGGGTGCCTTCTCCACGTGGTTCCTGGTTTCCCTGCAGCGCTGAAGAGAATGTTAGCAAAGAGGTAACCGGCACAGCGAAAACAGTACTCAAAGACAGGGAGAGCAAGCTCTCTCTTGGCACTTTGGATGTGGGACATACAGCGAGATGTTTGCTGCTTTTGCGTTTGGCTGTTGGGAGATTTACAGCACAAAGATATCTAGTTGATTTGAAGCAGTTCCGAGAAAGTCTAAACATAATCGCCACTTCTCCCTCCTGGCACTTTCCATGTGGGAGATATAGCAGGATGTATATTGGTTTTGAGGACAACTCAATGGACAGTGTAGGGAGAAAAGTTCCTGGCTCCTTGAATGCCGTTCCTGGAGACACTGCGATCAATGTGGGAGATATGTCAAGATGTGTGTTGGTTTTGAGGACGGCTCTCTGGAGAGTCTTAGCAAAGAGGTCACAGGGATAATCAGAGCAATTCTCAGAGACACTGAGAACAAGATGGACAGTTCCCTCCTGGCACTTTCCCTGTAGGAGATACCGCAAGACGTTTCTGTAGATTGGGCACAGCGCTCTGCAGGGTGTTAGCAGAGACTTTCCCGGGACAGTGAAACCCTATGTCAGAGACACTGAGAAGAAGCCCCAATGTTCCCTCCAGGCACTTTCAGTGTGGGTGCCTTCTCCACGTGGTTCCTGGTTTCCCTGCAGCGCTGAAGAGAATGTTAGCAAAGAGGTAACCGGCACAGCGAAAACAGTACTCAAAGACAGGGAGAGCAAGCTCTCTCTTGGCACTTTGGATGTGGGACATACAGCGAGATGTTTGCTGCTTTTGCGTTTGGCTGTTGGGAGATTTACAGCACAAAGATATCTAGTTGATTTGAAGCAGTTCCGAGAAAGTCTAAACATAATCGCCACTTCTCCTCCTGGCACTTTCCATGTGGGAGATATAGCAGGATGTATATTGGTTTTGAGGACAACTCAATGGACAGTGTAGGGAGAAAAGTTCCTGGCTCCTTGAATGCCGTTCCTGGAGACACTGCGATCAATGTGGGAGATATGTCAAGATGTGTGTTGGTTTTGAGGACGGCTCTCTGGAGAGTCTTAGCAAAGAGGTCACAGGGATAATCAGAGCAATTCTCAGAGACACTGAGAACAAGATGGACAGTTCCCTCCTGGCACTTTCCCTGTAGGAGATACCGCAAGACGTTTCTGTAGATTGGGCACAGCGCTCTGCAGGGTGTTAGCAGAGACTTTCCCGGGACAGTGAAACCCTATGTCAGAGACACTGAGAAGAAGCCCCAATGTTCCCTCCAGGCACTTTCAGTGTGGGTGCCTTCTCCACGTGGTTCCTGGTTTCCCTGCAGCGCTGAAGAGAATGTTAGCAAAGAGGTAACCGGCACAGCGAAAACAGTACTCAAAGACAGGGAGAGCAAGCTCTCTCTTGGCACTTTGGATGTGGGACATACAGCGAGATGTTTGCTGCTTTTGCGTTTGGCTGTTGGGAGATTTACAGCACAAAGATATCTAGTTGATTTGAAGCAGTTCCGAGAAAGTCTAAACATAATCGCCACTTCTCCCTCCTGGCACTTTCCATGTGGGAGATATAGCAGGATGTATATTGGTTTTGAGGACAACTCAATGGACAGTGTAGGGAGAAAAGTTCCTGGCTCCTTGAATGCCGTTCCTGGAGACACTGCGATCAATGTGGGAGATATGTCAAGATGTGTGTTGGTTTTGAGGACGGCTCTCTGGAGAGTCTTAGCAAAGAGGTCACAGGGATAATCAGAGCAATTCTCAGAG